>NC_139991.1:65427933-65771346 GCF_964263955.1 Coregonus lavaretus
ATAGAGGGCTGCCAGGGAACTCAATGCAGCTAATCTGCCATGGGTGAATCCATGCCTGGCTGCAAGCCTACTCAGCTTTCTCTCTCACATTTCAGAGCTGGATCTGTATGTATCTCTCTCTCTCTCTCTCTCTCTCTCTCTCTCTCTCTCTCTCTCTCACTCTCTCTCTCTCTCTCTCTCTCTCTCTCTCTCTGACTGGGAGGAAGGTAGATGGTAGATGAACACTCCTCAGTATCATGTGGCTGTGTTAGTTTGGACCTCGCCACGCCTGTCTCTCTGTTGTTGGGAGGAGAGGAGGAGGGGGAGATGAGTTGACATATCTCACTGTAGATGTGTTTATCTGCTGTCACTCTGTGTTTATGTGTGTGACTAAAGCATGTGTAGATGTATTTATCTGCTGTCACTCTGTGTTTGTGTGTGTGACTAAAGCATGTGTAGATGTGTTTATCTGCTGTCACTCTGTGTTTATGTGTGTGACTAAAGCATGTGTAGATGTGTTTATTTTGCTGCTAAAGTTGTAAGTCAGTAGAAGTGCTTTCTATAATTCCTTTGAGTCTGGTGTGATTACATTTTATTGCTCTTTTTATGCAAACAATATGAACCTAGATTTTTATAGGTTCCCAAATTATTTCCTTTGTTATATTATGTCTTCTTCCTTCATCAAGCTTCATTAGGCTTCATTGGGCTTCATCAGGCTTCCTTAGGCTTCTTTAGGCTTCATTAGGCTTCATTAGGCTTCATCAGGCTTCATTAGGCTTCATTAGGCTTCATCAGGCTTCATTAGGCTTCATTGGGCTTCATCAGGCTTCTTTAGGCTTCATTAGGCTTCGTTAGGCTTCATCAGGCTTCATTAGGCTTCATTAGGCTTCTTTAGGCTTTATTAGGCTTCATCAGGCTTCATTAGGCTTCATCAGGCTTCATTAGGCTTCATCAGGCTTCATTAGGCTTCATTGGGCTTCATCAGGCTTCTTTAGGCTTCTTTAGGCTTCTTTCGGCTTTATTAGGCTTCATTAGGCTTCATTAGGCTTCATTAGGCTTCATCAGGCTTCTTTAGGCTTCTTTAGGCTTTATTAGGCTTCATTAGGCTTCATCAGGCTTCATTGGGCTTCATCAGGCTTCTTTAGGCTTCTTTAGGCTTCTTTAGGCTTCATTAGGCTTCATCAGGCTTCATTATGCTCTTTCTATACCACTGAGAACTGAAGGTACAGTACACTTAGAAAAAAGGGTTCCAAAAGGGTTATTCGGCTGTCCCCATAGGATAACCCTTTTTGTCTCCAGGTAGAACCCTTTTTAGTTCCAGGTAAAACCCTTTTGGGTTCCAGGTAGAACCCTCTGTGGAAAGGGTTTTACATGGAACCAAATAGCATTCTTCAAAGGGTTCTCCTATGGCAACTGCCAAAGAACCCTTTAAGGTTCTAGATAGCACCTTTTTGTATGTAGTAGTAATAGGATAGAGCTTGGGCTATAGGGTAATGTAACCAGGGGGTTTGGGTAAAACCCCCTGGCCAGTCAATGGCATTAGGTAACATACAGATCATGGTTAATAGTGTATGTACATGGTAAATACGAGAGCCTGTAAATAGAAGTCCATGGTAAATACTGTATGACATTGGGTAAACATTGATTGTACAGCCTCATAAATGATACAAAATGGAGCCTTGTGTGGTATTCCTCTGGAAACATTCAGAGGACCCCAGCATTGCAACAGTGAAAATGAGTTCATGGGTTCACGGAGGAGCAGTTCATTATAAAGACTGAGAAAACATTACGAGAGAGAGAGAGAGAGAGAGAGAGAGAGAGAGAGGTGGGGGCGGGCGGGCGAGGGGGGTGGGGTGACAGTGAAAGAGAAAAGTGAAAGAGATAAAAACAAAGTGAGTCCTGAGAAAACCCAGATCAGACTGAGAGACCTGATAAAGAGAGATGATAAAACCTGATCACAGAGAGATACCTGATAAATGATTAGAAAAAGAGACGTGATAATGTTATGACCTGATAAACCTGGTTTGATATGTGTAGAAGATAGAGAGTTCTCTTTCTGGAGCCTAGGTTAGCAGGCCAAGCCTCCAGCCAAGCCTGACTTTATCCAAGCCAGGTAACTGAGAAGACAGACACCTATCCTCCTTAGGCCTTAAATGATGAGACACCACTAACCCTAACTGCATCTCCATCACAGTCACAGAGCAGACTAAATATAGATCTGCTTTAGTGTCAACTGCTTTTACTAGCAGTGCAATGTAAAGATGAAATCTACTATTAACATGATTACTTTAAATAAAAAAAATGTCTTTAGTGAGCTATAGAAAAGGCTTGCTATAGCTCTTTCAGTGAGGTCCAGCTTAGTGTGTGTGTGTGTGTGTGTGTGTGTGTGTGTGTGTGTGTGTGTGTGCGCGCGCGTGCGTGCGTGTTTGTCTGGTCTCAGTCCTTGATCCTGGCCCCAGCATTGCTCCCAGCTCTACCCCAACCTTTCTTCCCAACCCTGGCCCTAGGCCCTGGCCCCAGCCTGACTCCAAGCACCTGTCTGCCTCTCAATCTCTGTGGGGCTCCATTCATGTGGAACACACTGAGCTTTCATCCAGGGACAATCACAGAGGGATCCCCAGACAGGCTCTACAACAACACAGTAGAGCCCAGCTTGGCTGTAGAAATAGAACTCAGTGCTACTTCAGAATACAGCACTGCTTAGAACTGGAGTACCTTACAACCCAGACTTACAACTGAACTTTGTAGAGATACTTTCATGCCCTAGCTGGGAGATGTCCCATGGTCCTACCTTTCTTTTTGTGGTACTCATCCTCATAGCCATCGGATGAGTCTGTTTGGTAGGTCAGCAGCTCATTGTGGTAGATCTCAGCGTAGTCCACCTGCTTGGCCTTGCTCTTTTTCCCCTTCTTCTCTTTCTTCTCTTTCTTGTCCTCGTCGCTGTCGGCCGATCCCTTCTTCGGCTTCTTCTTCTTCTTTTTCTTGGAGTCTTCTTCTTCTCCCTCCTGATCTTCCAAGAGTGGCTCCTCATCATGAGCTTTCTTCTTCTTCTTCCCTCCATCTTTGGACTTCCTGTCTTTGGACCCCATCTCCTCCTCTCCCTGTTGGTCTCCCTCGGAAGACCACTTCTTCTTCTTCTTCTTCTTCTTCTTCTCCTCTTTAACTTCTCCCTCGGTCATGTCCTCTTCTTTGGATTTCTTCTTCTTGGGTTTGATGTTGTCATTGTTGTTCTGCTCGTCATCCCCCTCTTCCTCATTTTCAATCACTTCATCCCCCTCTTCCTCATTTTCAATCACTTCATCCCCCTCCCCCTTCTCTTGCTCATCTTCTGCTTTCTTTTCCTTCTTATCTTTTTTCTCTTTCTTCTTATCGTGGCGTTCCCCTTTTTTCTTCCTGTCTTTCTCTGGTTCCTCCTCAGACTCTTCTGGGCTCTTGTGTTTCTTCCTCTTCTTCTGTCCGTCTGGCTTGGTGTCTCCGTTGGCGTCAGACTTGCTCTTCCCTTTCGGTTTTGGCTCCTTTTCCTCCACGTCGCAATACACCTCTTCAGTTTCCTCCGTTCCTGCAGTTTTTTTCTCTTTTGAGGGCATATTTTATTCATCCGCTTCCCTGGCCTTAAGTTTCGTAAGAGCTTCCTTGAGTTTCTGGAGGTGTAAGACAATTCATTTGACCCGTGGCGGCAGGCCGCACTGGGGCCCCTGGGTGCAATGGACTGGGCTGGCTGGTGTGTGGGTTTGCTGGAGGAGGATGCTGGGGCCGCACAGAGCTCTGCCTGGCCAGGAGCGCTCCTCCTGGGGCAGGGCCGCCGACACGCTCTGCTCATGAAAAATTACTGGCATCACGTGACCCACAGGAGAAAGCCCTGTGAAAAAGGAGCCTTGCCGCGAGAACTTATCCTCTCTGCCCCGCGCTGTGTTCTCCATTATTCATAGTGTCAGGATCGCTTTACGGGCCGGGGACGTCTCGCTTTTACCTACGTGCACACACATACACGCACAAACACAACACACACCCCTCTCCACCACCTAACACGCCTGGACACACATAATGCATTATCATGAACAACTGCAGGACATGACTGAACATACAAGGCCTATGTGTATTGAACTCATATTAGTCCTATGCATGGAGAGCCAACCTGCAGCTAGTCTACAGTCAAACTAAGAGTCCAGCTCTAAGATTTATGTCCAGAGCTTGAATGTTGTCCAAACAATGATTATCTTATGGCTGAAGCTATTGGTCCACTTTGCACCTCAGAGAGCTGGTTAGAGAATGATTTAGTTGTAGCAAATATTTATGTCTGTGTTTAGAATAGTTCTATTTCATTTCATTACGATATGTTTGTATGTACATTGATATCATGTACTAAAATCTCAATAACAGTATCTGACAATCATTAACCATAAAGTAAAACAAAAAATCAGTCCAGATGTTTTTTGACCAAAGAAAACAGCATTTCATGCTAATCAACACCATTTAGCATTTCATGCTAGTCAACACCATTTAGTGTTTTGGGTAACACTTTATTATAAGTTCATTAGTAATACCTTATGAGCTGTTCATAAACATCTATAACTACATGCATAGTGTATTATGACCATGCTGTATAATGCCTTATGAAGCAAAGTTCTATAATTATGCAATAAGCCTGAGGGGGTGAGGTATATGGTCAATACCACAAACCCCTGAGGTGCCTTATTGCTATTATAAACCAAAGTAATTAGAGCAGTAAAAATACATGTTTTGTCTTACCCGTGGTATACGGTCTGATATACCACGACTGTAAGCCAATCAGCATCCGGGGCTCGAACCACCCAGTTTATAATGCCCAATACAAATCATGTATAGTATATAGCTACTGCAGTCACACTTTCAGTCAAGCTCCATCCATGCTGACCTCTGCTGTTTAGAAGGAGTCAGGTCAACCCAGCCTCACCTCTGACCCCTGCCTGCAAGAACAAGGTATTTAGCTTGCGATATCCAAACTATCATCTAGCATACTTACTAGAGTGTAGTGTAGAGTAAAGACTGTGCATGGTTGTGGTTTCAGTTTGCTTGTTTAATCAGGAGATGCAGGACATCTCTTAAGCCGTTTCTCTTACTCTTTTAAATGGAGTTGAATAAAACATGTTTTAATCACACAGACCCATGTTTAATTCACATGGACAAAGATTCAAATAGACGACAGGCGATAAGACAGGTTAACCACTTACACAAAGCTACAGGCAAACTAACACTTGATCTAATCCTGGATAAAAATCTAATCTCAAGTAGTACTGCATTGTACTTTGATATCCTTTGTTCTATGAATGCAAAACAAATGAAAAGGACAGCACAACCTCCTGTTGAGGGTTAAGAAGTTTTAAGAAAACAGTAACCTCAGACGATTTATTATTTCATAATCAAGTTCATGTGCAAATGTGGCACACTCCATAACCTTTCGTATACATATCTGCACCTGTGCATGAGCCAAACCACTCCGTTAGGCTTATTGCTGCTACCAGATACCGGATCATCTAGACAGGAGGAGGTCAGGGGGGACGGGGATTAAGAAAGGGGATTGGACAGGAGGGAAAGAGTTCGGGCATAATAATCTTCATATCGCTATCATCAACTGCCTGATGATACCCAATCCATAAATGACTGCATATAGTCAGGTCTCGTCTCAGCAGTTAACCGCAGAGCATATCTAAAAATATCTACATGATTGATTGATTAGTTTTATTATCATAGGGTTGTGCATCTTCAGGATGCCCAGCCCACATGGGCTTATAAAACACTACATTTGCTGTAGCTAAATTGTCACGTTCGTTTACAGACGGGTCAGACCAAGGCGCAGCGTAATATGCGTACATGTTTATTAAATATTAAACACAACGACAAAACAACAAACAAAACGAAACGTGAAGTCCAAGGCAGCACAACACAACATACCTTAACTGGAACAAGATCCCACAACCCACTAGTGCCAATAGGCTACCTAAGTATGGTCCCCAATCAGAGACAACGAGCTACAGCTGCCTCTGATTGGGAACCACACCGGGCCAACATAGATCTACACGATCTAGATCTAAACATAGAAAATGCAACATAGAACATACCACACAGAATATACACACCCTGACTCAACAAATACGAGTCCCCAGAGTCAGGGCGTGACAGTACCCCCCCCCCCCCCCCCCCTCCCCCCCAAAGGTGCGGACTCCGACCGCACAACATAAACATAACAGGGTAGGGGCCGGGTGGGCATTCCGCCTCGGAGGCGGATCCGGCTCAGGGCGTGACGACCACTTACTCTCCGCCTCCCTGTTGCGCCCCTGGTCTGGTCTGGACCTTGGCGCGCTGCTTCCCCTCTCCTTCCTCCCACGAAGTACCAAGCCCTGTCTGGACCCTGGTGTGGGAGACCCCGAACCTGGAGAGGGGCTGACGTTTGGGTCTGGACTGGAGCTGCTGACCGGAGCTGGACCGGGCACCGGTGGAGCGGACTGCACAGGCTCCGGACTGGAGCCACTGACCGGAGCTGGACTGGACCCCGGTGGAGCGGAATGCTCTGGCTCTGGAGTGGAGCAGCTGACCGGATCTGGATCAGGCACCGGTGGAGCGGACTGCTCTGGCTCCGGAGTGGAGCCGCTGACCGGAGCTGGACTGGACCCCGGTGAAGCGGATTGCTCTGGCTCCGGAGTGGAGCAGCTGACCGGAGCTGAACTGGCCACCGGTGGAGCGGACTGCTCTGGTTCCGGAGTGGAGCAGCTGACCGGTGCCGGACCAGGCACCGGTGGAACAGGCACGGGCCGTGCCGGACTGGACACATGCACCACTGGCTTGGTGCGGGGAGCAGGGACGGGCCGTACCGGACTGGCGACACGCACCACTGGTCTGGTGCGGGGAGCAGGAACAGGCCGGGCCGGGCTGGCGACGCGCACCACTGGCCTGGTGCGAGGGGCAGGAACAGGAACAGGCCGGACCGGGCTGACGACACGCACCACTGGCTTGGTGCGAGGGACAGGAACAGGCCGGACCGGGCTGGCGACGCGCACCACTGTCTTGGTGCGAGGAGCAGGAACAGGACGGGCCGGACTGGCGACGCGCACTACTGGCTTGGTGCGAGGGGCAGAAACGGGTCGGGCCGTACTGGGAACACGCACCACTGACTTAGTGCGGGAAGCAGGATTGGGCCGGACCGGACTGGCGACACGCACCACTTGCTTGGTGCGAGGAGCGGGACTGGGTTCCTTTATTAACCCCCGCTCCTTCTGCTGCCTAACCAGCTCCTCTCGCCTCTACACTTTCCTTCTCCCTTATAGCCTCCTGTAGTGCCTCCCTCTGACCGAATAACTCCTGCTCCCTCTGAACCAATAACCCCCGTAACATGGTGGCCTCCTCTCCTAACCTGCAGACCCGCCCTTTAACGGCCTCCTGCTGACTCGTCGTCCACACCGTGTGCCCCCCCCAAAAAATTATCTTGGGGTTGCCTCTCGGGTCTCCGTCGTCGGCACTGTTGGCGCCGTTTCTCCTCTCCATACCGGGCCTCCACTGTCTCCTCCCAAGTACGGCGATCCATCCCAGCCTGAATCTCCTCCCAAGTCCAGGATCCCTTACCGTCCAGGATCTCCTCCCAGGTCCAGGCTGTCTGCTCCTGGACACGCTGCTTGGTCCTCGTTTGGTGGGATCTTCTGTCACGGTCGTTTACAGATGGGTCAGACCAAGGTGCAGCGTGATATGCGTACATGTTTATTAAATATTAAACACAACGACAAAACAACAAACAAAACGAAACGAAACGTGAAGTCCAAGGCAGCACAACACAACATACCTTAACTGGAACAAGATCCCACAACCCACTAGTGCCAATAGGCTACCTAAGTATGGTCCCCAATCAGAGACAACGAGCTACAGCTGCCTCTGATTGGGAACCACACCGGCCAACATAGATCTACACGATCTAGATCTAAACATAGAAAATGCAACATAGAACATACCACACAGAAAATACACACCCTACCTCAACAAATACGAGTCCCCAGAGTCAGGGTGTGACATTAATTAATAAATAATGTCTATATATGTTCATATACATCTATACATTTTATAAACAGAAGTTCATACGGCAGAAACAGACAATTGAGAAAACAAAACGAAAACCTTTTAAGTATACGACTTATCTTGTCGCGTCTTCCAAGCTTTGGAGATCAAATTTGCAACCAGGAACACTTCTTCTCTGAATTGCCATTCAAGTTTTTCTTCAGCACTACCACAGAATAGTTCTGTTTTTTGTTGTTACCATTTTTTCAAACAAGGTTTCTCTTATATCATCATATAAAGTACAGTAAAATAAAAAGTGCAGTTCATTCTTGATCTCCTCTACATCGCAGACTGTACATAGCCACTCTTCTTCATTTATGGCATTGAACCTACCTACTTACATTTTCAGAGGAAGTATGCCGGTTCTCAACTGGGCACACAAGAACCTTTGGTTTCTGGTTAGGTGAGAGGTGACATAAGGTTCTGGATCGTAGCTGGTTGTAAGTTTTGAGTTTTGGTTTTAGCCATATGTCAGTTGACCATTTTTCTTTGTAGTTTAGGGTTCACTGTTGTAGATCAGCTTCCTTAAATATGGCATTGAGTTCCTTTGTCCAAGTGTAATTGTGTTTTATCCCAGTTAAAAAACCTTGTTTGTTATTCTGTCCTCTGGCATATCGATAACACGGTTCCATAACCTAATCATTTCACCCCTCTGCCTTGTTTTCACTGGGCTCCCAAACCATGTCTCATTGAATAGCAAGGCTTGGGGCAAGCTTATGCACTCTAAGGAAACATATTATGGCTCTGTTTTGAATAGAGTTATCCCTGTTTGGCCTTTTTTACAACCCCAGATTCCAGCAGCATAGTTCAATATACGACACACATATGAATTATAGAGCTGTGAATATGTACAATAGCCAAGGTCTTTAGAGATTTTCAATTGACTAAGAACAGACCCCAACGCTCTACCTGCAGAGTCAGATAGGGACTTTATACCCTCCTCAAAGGTAATATATTAATCAAAAAGGAAACCAAGGTATTTATATGAGCAAGTGTACTTTAGGGGCGTTGCTCCAAAAGTCATGAATACTTCTTACTATACCTTTTTTCTGAAGTGCATTATCTGGGATTTAACTTGGTTGATCATTCATCTCCATTTGGTACACCAGAGATTGACAGTGTTCAAAATACATTGCAAATCAAACTCACTCTCTGCAAGGAGGACAATATAATCTGCATACAACAGTATCCCCGAAGTCATGTCATCTAATTTAACTCCTAGATTAGCATGCTTGATTTGCTGGGCCAAGACATTTACAAAAAGGGCAAACAAAGTTGGGGAAAGCACGTCGCCTTGTTTGACTCCAAATGAAGTGGGAAACCATCCAGTCTTCAACTCATTTACCTGTCCACAGGAGACTGGAGCTCTATATAGGAAATCATCCAGTCTTCAACTCATTTACCTGTCCACAGGAGACTGGAGCTCTATATAGGAAACCATCCAGTCTTCAACTCATTCACCTGTACACAGGAGACTGGAGCTCTATATAGGAAACCATCCAGTCTTCAACTAATTTACCTGTACACAGGAGACTGGAGCTCTATATAGGAAACCATCCAGTCTTCAACTAATTTACCTGTCCACAGGAGACTGGAGCTCTATATAGGAAACCATCCAGTCTTCAACTCATTCACCTGTACACAGGAGACTGGAGCTCTATATAGGAAACCATCCAGTCTTCAACTAATTTACCTGTCCACAGGAGACTGGAGCTCTATATAGGAAACCATCCAGTCTTCAACTCATTTACCTGTCCACAGGAGACTGGAGCTCTATATAGAGCATTAATTGCATCATAACATTTACCATTCAACCCAGCATTTATAAGTTCGAAAGCAAGAAGATCTCTATTTACCCAATAAAAGGCCTTTTGGAATCAATAAAACATATATATGTATGTTTCCATTCTTGTAGTCTGGCTCTAATCACAGTGGATACAGTGTAAATGTGATCTACACAAGCCCTGTTTTTACGAAACCCGTTCTTCTCATCTACAAGAAAACCTGACATTTCCAAATACTCAGTCAACCTGTTGTTTAAGATTCCAGAGTATAACTTGTAGACTGTGCTAATAAGGGGGATGCCCCTGTAATTTAATGGGACTCGTGAATCATACTTTGATGACTTTGTGATTGGTTGAATGATGGATCTGTACCCAGTTGAAGGGATGATACCATTTTCAAAACACCTTTGAAAATGACAAAATAGAGTCTGCAGTAACCCAGGAGACTTTAGGACTTCATTTGGAAGCGCCTCTATTCCTGTTTATTTTCTTGTTTTTGCTTTCTCAAAAGCCTTCCTAACTTCCTCCATAGTCAATTTTGCATTCCGGAATGAGTTTGAGGTGTATCTAGCCCTATTAATCTCAATTTCCATCCCATTCTTTAAGTTACAAGTATAATTTAAGAAGTAATCAACACAGATGGTATATTGTTGCCTGAAAATAGGTTAGCAAAATCATTCTCCCAGTTATCTAATATACAATTTGTCTTATGTTCAAGTTCACAATTTTCCAGTGTGATTTCCATGCGAATTGTCATAACCCAAAGTCAATACTTTGTAGAGCCACCTTTTGCAGCAATTACAGCTGCAAGTCTCTTTGGGTATGTCTCTATAAGCTTGGCACATCTAGCCACTGGGATTTCAGCCCATTCTTCAAGGGAAAACTGCTCCAGCTCCTTCAAGTTGGATGGGTTCCGCTGGTGTACAGCAATCTTTAAGTCATACCACAGATTCTCAATTGGATTGAGGTCTGGGCTTTGACTAGGCCATTCCAAGATATTAAATGTTTCCCCTTAAACCACTCAAGTGTTGCTTTAGCAGTATGCTTAGGGTCATTGTCCTGCTGGAAGGTGAACCTCCGTCCCAGTCTCAAATCTCTGGAAGACTGAAACAGGTTTCCCTCAAGAATTTCCCTGTATTTAGCACCATCCATCATTCCTTCAATTCTGACCAGTTTCCCAGTCCCTGCCAATGAAAAACATCCCCTCAGCATGATGCTGCCACCACCATGCTTCACTGTGGGGATGGTGTTCTCGGGGTGATGAGAGGTGTTGGGTTTGCGCCAGACATAGCGTTTTCCTTGTTGGCCAAAAAGCTCAATTTTTCAATGAGTACCTTCATCCATATGTTTGAGGAGTCTCCCACATGCCTATGTGTTTGCTTATTTTTTTCTTTAAGCAATGGCTTTTTTCTGGCCACTCTTCCATAAAGCCCAGCTCTGTGGAGTGTACGGCTTAAAGTGGTCCTATGGACAGATACTCCAATCTCCGCTGTGGAGCTTTGCAGCTCCTTCAGGGTTATCTTTGGTCTCTTTGTTGCCTCTCTGATTAATGCCCTCCTTGCCTGGTCTGTGAGTTTTGGTGGGCGGCCCTCTCTTGGCAGGTTTGTTGTGGTGCCATATTCTTTCAATTTTTTAATAATGGATTTAATGGTGCTCCGTGGGATGTTCAAAGTTTCTGATATTATTTTATAACCCAACCCTGATCTGTACTTCTCCACAACTTTGTCCCTGACCTGTTTTGAGAGCTCCTTGGTCTTCATGGTGCAGCTTGCTTGGTGATGCCCCTTGCTTAGTGGTGTTGCAGACTCTGGGGCCTTTCAGAACAGGTGTATACATACTGAGATCATGTGACAGATCATGTGACACTTAGATTGCACACAGGTTGACTTTATTTAACTAATTATGTGACTTCTGAAGGTAATTGATTGCACCATATCTTATTTAGGGGCTTTATAGCAAAGGGGGTGAATACATATGCACGCAACACTTTTCCATTATTTATTGTTTTGAATGTTTTGAAACAAGTAATTTTTTTTCATTTCACATCACCAATTTGGACTATTTTGTGTATGTCCAAAATCAATTTAAATTACAGGTTGTAATGCAACAAAATAGGAAAAACGCCAAGGGTGATGAATACTTTTGCAAAGCACTGTACATGACAGAACTGGCCATACCACTGAGCAATATTACATTGTGTTTTCTGGCAAGCTTCCAGTTATCAATAAGGTCCATAAGAACAGTACAGCACGTCAGATGACAGAAAATAGTCAGGTAGGTTTCTAGGATTTTTGGTCTGATTTGCACTTGACTTAGAGAAGCCTACATCACCATCCTCCCCAGTGCAGTTTCCCACCATGAATTTCAGAAACAACAATGAATGAAGAGGTGGTCTACTAGGGTCTTCAATCAGGCCAATACACTCAGGAACATTACTTTCCACAAGCTCAGTTGAGGTAATCACATTCAACTCCACACGTATTCAGACAGTCACTGGATGTTACAATATAGTCGAAGACTAGTTTTCCCTTTGTTGATATTGATGTGAAATGTATAATTTTGTGATGATAATCTACCATTCAGAATGCAGCACTTGGAATCCTTTAAGAAGTCAATTAACTTTTCCCTATGCCTATTTACGTACTTATCAAAACACACTTGAATAAAACCCCATATACGGTACATCGTAACACAACTACATGTGCTAACAAAGCACCATACACACCATACACAAAAGGTACTATCTAGAATCTAAAAGGGTTCTTCGGCTGTCCCCATAGGAGAACCCTTTGAAGAACCCTTTTTGGTTCCAGGTAGAACCCTTTTGAGTTCCATGTAGAACCCTTTCTACAGAGGGCTCTACATGGAATCCAAAAGGGTTCTCCTATGAGGACAACAAAATAACCCTTTTGGAACAATTCTTTCTAAGAGTGTATCCAATCACATCATAAACAAACAATTTAGTTCTTACCTGCTTAAGGACACTTCTTCATCCATACCTTCTCACCTGCTGATCATCATAATCAATGTGACAACCTGCATCTACATACCTGCTTTTATTAATTGCTCACCTGTATCCCTACCCGATGTCTTCATCTCTCTCCTCTTTCTCTTTATAATCGTGCTGACTTCTCCTCCGTACCTGGTGGTGAGGTGACCTGAAGATCATGAGGTCAATCACTTGTCCTCTGCTCTCTTTATAGACCATGTCACCTCTTTAAATAAGCATGAGAACATCATTCAGTGGAAAGTGAACTTGGATTTAATTAGAACAGGTGAAAACAGAGAAAGCTTTGTGATTATACTGTAAGAGGAGAGACACAGTGATTGACGTTTACTTGGTTAGGATTCAGACAGGTTGGTTGTGTTGAAAAGTCTGAGTTTAAAGGGGAACATTGTGATTCTTGTGGGTTCTCGGTCGGTCTCATATGTTTTGGACTGAGATTGACTGTGTTTTATTCCTCTAAGGGCAACACTGAGCTTGATACATAGTGTATGTAGGATCTGGAAAACTTAATTACACACATTCTCAATTCAAATATGCTTTTTTCTGCACAGGATATGGTTTTGACTTATTTCGAAGGCCTACCGGGTACATCTGAATATCCATCAGTGGTTCTGACAGCTCAGCGGTTTCAGTATTATGCTAGGCCTGTGAAATACATTAGGCCTATACAGTACCAGTCAAAAGTTTGGACACACCTACTCATGCAATGCACAGGTGTGCCTTGTTAAATATTAATTTGTGGAATTTTGGAATTTCTTTCCTTCTTAATGCGTTTGAGCCAATCAGTTGTTTTGTGACAAGGTAGGGGTGGTATACAGAAGATAGCCCTATTTGGTAAAAGACCAAGTACATATTATGGCAAGAACAGCTCAAATAAGCAAATAGAAATGACAGTCCATCATTACTTTAAGACATGAAGGTCAGTCAATCCGGAAAATTTCAAGAACTATGAAAGTTTCTTAAAGTGCAGAAGCAAAAACCATCAAGCACTATGATTATTTGGATTTTTACGAATTATCTTTGAAAGACAGGGTCCTGAAAAAGGGACGTTTCTTTTTTTGCTGAGTTTATGTATATACACTACTGGTGAAAAGTTTTAGAACACCTAATAATTCAAGAGTTTTTCTTTATTTTTACTATTTTTTACATTATAGAATAATAGTGAAGACATGAAAACTCTGAAATAACAGATATGGAATCATGTAGTAATCAAGAAAGTGTTAAACAAATCTAAATCTATTTTATATTTGAGATTCTTCAAAGTAGCCACCCTTTGCCTTGATGACAGCTTTGTACACTCTTGGCATTCTCTCAACCAGCTTCATGAGGTAGTCACCTGGAATGCATTTCAATTAACAGGTGTGCCTTCTTAAAAGTTAATTTGTGGAATTTCTTTCCATGTTAATGCATTTGAGCCAATCAGTTGTGTTGTGACAAGGTAGGGGGGTATACAGAAGATAGCCCTATTTGGTAAAAGACCAAGTCCATATTATGGCAAGAACAGCCCAAATAAGCAAAGAGAAACGACAGTCCATCATTACTTTAAGGCATGAAGGTAGGTCAATCCGGAACATTTCAAGAACTTTGAACATTTCTTCAAGTGCAGTCGCAAACACCATCAAGCGCTATGATGAAACTGGCTCTTATGAGGACCGCCACAGGAATGGAAGACCCAGAATTACCTCTGCTGCAGAGGATAAGTTCATTAGAGTTAACTGCACCTCAGATTGCAGCCCAAATAAATGCTTCACAGAGTTCAAGTAACAGACATATCTCAACATCAACTGTTCAGAGGAGACTACGTGAATCAGGCGTTAATGGTCGAATTGCTGCAAAGAAACCACTACTAAAGGACATCAATAATAATAAGAGACTTGCTTGGGCCAAGGAACACGAGCAATGGACATTAGACCAGTGGAAATCTGTCCTTTGGTCTGGAGTCCAAATTTGAGATTTTTAGTTCCATCCGCCGTGTCTTTGTGAGACACAGAGTAGGTGAACGGATGATCTCTGCATGTGTGGTTCCCCCCGTGAAGCATGGAGGAGGAGGTGTGATGGTGTGGGGGTGCTTTGCTGGTGACACTGTCAGTGATTTATTTAGAATTCAAGTCACACGTAACCAGCATGGCTACCACAGCATTCTGCAGCGATACGCCATCTGGTTTTGGTTTAGTGGGACTATCATTTGTTTTTCAACAGGACAATGACCCAAAACACACCTCCAGGCTGTGTAAGCGCTATTTAACCAAGAAGAAGAGTGATGGAGTGCTGCATCAGATGACCTGGCCTCCACAATCACCCGACCTCAACCTCTCCCTCAACGTGACCAAGACAAAGGAGATGATTGTGGACTACAGGAAAAAAAAGAGGACTGAGCACGCCCCCATTCTCATCGACAGGGCTGTAGTGGAACAGGTTGAGAGCTTCAAATTCCTTGGTGTCCACATCACCAACAAACTATCATGGTCCAAACACACCAAGACAGTCGTGAAGAGGGCACGACAAAGCCTATTCCCCCTCAGAAGACTGAAAAGATTTGGCATGGGTCCTCAGATCCTCAAAAAGTTCTACAGCTGCACCATCAAGAGCATCCTGACTGGTTGCATCACCGCCTGGTATGGCAACTGCTCGGCCTCCGACCGCAAGGCACTACAGAGGGTTGTGCGTACGGCCCAGTACATCACTGGGGCCAAGCTTCCTGCCATCCAGGACCTCTATACCAGGCGGTGTCAGAGGAAGGCCCTCAAAATTGTCAAAGACTCCAGCCACCCTAGTCATAGACTGTTCTCTCTGCTACCGCACAGCAAGCGGTACCAAAGCGCCAACTCTAGGTCCAAAAGGCTTCTCAACAGCTTCTACCCCCAAGCCATGAGACTCCTGAACAGCTAATCATGGCTACCCGGACTATTTGCATCCCCACCCCATCTTTTTACGCTGCTGCTACTCTGTTAATTATTTATGCATAGTCAATTTAACTCTACCCACATGTACATATTACCTCAACTACCTCAACTAGCTGGTGCCCCCGCACATTGACTTTGCACCGGTACCCCCCTGTATATAACCTCCCCACTGTTATTTTATTTTACTTCTGCTCTTTTTTCTCAACACTTTTTTGTTGTTGTTGTTTTATTTAACTTTTTTATTAAGAAATAAATGCATTGTTGGTTAAGGGCTGTAAGTAAGCATTTCACGGTAATGTCTACACCTGTTGTATTCGGCGCATGTGGCAAATAAAAATTTATTTGATTTGATTTGAATTGAGATGGTTTGGGATTAGTTGGACCGCAGTGTGAAGGAATAGCAGGCAACAAGTGCTCAGCATATGTGGGAACTCCTTTAAGACTGTTGGAAAAGCATTCCTCATGAAGCTGGTTGAGGGAATGCCAATAGTGTGCAAAGCTGTCATCAAGGCAAAGGGTGGCTACTTTGAAGAATCTAAAATATAAAATAGATTTAGATTTGTTTAACACTTTTTTGGTTACTACATGATTCCAGATGTGTTATTTCAGAGTTTTGATGTCTTCACTATTATCCTACAATGTAGAAAAACCCTTGAATGAGTAGGTCTGTCCAAACTTTTGACTGGTACTGCAAATGGTGCACATGGTGGTGGATGCTATACTGTAGGACCGGTCTGCCTTGATATCTCATTCATGGTGTGTAGGTACAGTGGGGAGAACAAGTATTTGATACACTGCTGATTTTGCAGGTTTTCCTACTTACAAAGCATGTAGAGGTCTGTAATTTTTATCATAGGTACACTTCAACTGTGAGAGACGGAATCTAAAACAAAAATCACATTGTATGATTTTTAAGTAATTAATTTGCATTTTATTGCATGACATAAGTATTTGATACATCACAAAAGCAGAACTTAATATTTGGTACAGAAACCTTTGTTTGCAATTACAGAGATCATACGTTTCCTGTAGGTCTTGACCAGGTTTGCACACACTGCAGCAGGGATTTTGGGCCACTCCTCCATATAGACCTTCTCCAGATCCTTCAGGTTTCAGGGCTGTCGCTGGGCAATACGGACTTTCAGCTCCCTCCAAAGATTTTCTATTGGGTTCAGGTCTGGAGACTGGCTAGGCCACTCCAGGACCTTGAGATGCTTCTTACGGAGCCACTCCTTAGTTGCCCTGGCTGTGTGTTTCGGGTCGTTGTCATGCTGGAAGAACCAGCCACGACCCATCTTCAATGCTCTTACTGAGGGAAGGAGGTTGTTGGCCAAGATCTCGCGATACATGGCCCCATCCATCCTCCCCTCAATACGGTGCAGTTGTCCTGTCCCCTTTGCAGAAAAGCATCCCCAAAGAATGATGTTTCCACCTCCATGCTTCACGGTTGGGATGGTGTTCTTGGGGTGGTACTCATCCTTCTTCTTCCTCCAAACATGGCGAGTGGAGTTTAGACCAAAAAGCTCTATTTTTGTCTCATCAGACCACATGACCTTCTCCCATTCCTCCTCTGGATCATCCAGATGGTCATTGGAAAACTTCAGACGGGCCTGGACATGCGCTGGCTTGAGCAGGGGGACCTTGCGTGCGCTGCAGGATTTTAATCCATGACGACGTAGTGTGTTACTAATGGTTTTCTTTGAGACTGTGGTCCCAGCTCTCTTCAGGTCATTGACCAGGTCCTGCCGTGTAGTTCTGGGCTGATCCCTCACCTTCCTCATGATCATTGATGCCCCACGAGGTGAGATCTTGCATGGAGCACCAGACCGAGGGTGATTGACCGTCATCTTGAACTTCTTCCATTTTCTAATAATTGCGCCAACAGTTGTTGCCTTCTCACCAAGCTGCTTGCCTATTGTCCTGTAGCCCATCCCAGCCTTGTGCAGGTCTACAATTTTATCCCTGATGTCCTTACACAGCTCTCTGGTCTTGGCCATTGTGGAGAGGTTGGAGTCTGTTTGATTGAGTGTGTGGACAGGTGTCTTTTATACAGGTAACGAGTTCAAACAGGTGCAGTTAATACAGGAAATGAGTGGAGAACAGGAGGGCTTCTTAAAGAAAAACGAACAGGTCTGTGAGAGCCGGAATTCTTACTGGTTGGTAGGTGATCAAATACTTATGTCATGCAATAAAATGCAAATTAATTACTTAAAAATCATACAATGTGATTTTCTGGATTTTTGTTTTAGATTCCGTCTCTCACAGTTGAAGTGTACCTATGATAAAAATTACAGACCTCTACATGCTTTGTAAGTAGGAAAACCTGCAAAATCAGAAGTGTATCAAATACTTGTTCTCCCCACTGTATGGAGTCTATCACATCACCTATAGATTTAGGATCTTAATTTGATCACCTTGTTGCAGGATAACTTAAAAAAGGCTTCTGAATTTTGATTTGCCCTTGCAAAAACTGTATATTCATTATAATCCACATACAAATTCACATTTCCAGTTGCTGCAGGATTATTTTCCTGCTGTAGTGAACTGGTTCAAATTAAGATCCTACATCTGTAGGAGTTTCATTGATTTATCCATGTCATGTGTGTCCAACATTATTTGATAGATGATACGTGTGGGGTCCCAACATCTCATATATAATGGCATGGTCTTTCTCAGATTTCACTGCCATGACAGGTGAATATGGGTGTATTCCTATTGCACCTAATAGTTATGGTATCTGATGACTCAGTGGGATTTGACCATGATGCATAGATTCCGTATCTTAATTTGAGCCAGTTTCACACTGCAGGAAAATAATCCTGCAGCAACAGGAAATGTGAATTTTTATGTGCATTATAAATTATGGACATTTTTTGCAAGGGTTGATACTTTTTTTGTTAGGGCAAATCAAGTTTAAAATGTTAAAGTGGAAATTACAAAATGTAGAAGCCTTTTTAAACCTTGAATACACAAGTTTGCATTTCCTGCTGGGCAGGAAAATTCCTGCAAAAAACAGGATGATCAAATTAAGATCCTATATCAGTAAAAGCAACAGTAGCAGCCTTCCTTTAGTGATTCAGTGAGTGGACAGGACATAGACACCACGTCTGCTTAATTATTGAGGCACTGACAGTAGCTTTGCTTAAGGAGCTAATTGGTGCAGACAAACCAGAGGTCAACTGACCCGAAACGAGACGGTAAATTGGTAAATTCTACACCATGTGGTTGTGGACCATCCATCTGGAGCACATACAGGGTTGTGTTCATTAGGCACCAAATGGAAGAAAACTGACTGAAACACGGAAGAACTACTTGGACTTGTTGCGTGTCCTAATGATCATGGCCCGGATGTGCCCATCAACTGGAGACCAAAAATGTCACTTCAGATTACAAGATTGCATTTGCTGTCATTCATTGGGAGAAATGAAATTGTCCTGTCATGTTCAATTTCACTCACTTCAAACGGATTATAGTTTGAAAAATACTCCAAATACTACCCACTGGGCACACACTGGTTGAATTACGTTGAACCAACATGGAATAGAAGTTGAATTGATGTCTGTGCCCAGTGGGTATTCAATTGCCTATGATGCTGCGTTTCCCATTTGCAGTGTTAGTACATTCGATTTGGGCTGTATGGTGATTGGAGTAAACAGTTTGGGTTAAAATGATTGGTTGTTCTGATGAGAAAAATGCCTGACCCAAATCCATATTTCTTTGTAGATCAGATGTTTATATATAGAACAAAATGAGGAAGACAAGCAGAAAATCCAAACAAGTTTATTTACAGACAGAATATAAAGAATGATCCAGAATATAGGTTTTGTATCGCTGTTCAAGCTGTATTAATTCCATCCATTCATTTTCGGACCAATTCTTCTACCTAGTTCTTTTTTATTCTATAAAATTATGATATTTTGTGATTCTGAGTCGAACTGAAAATGTTTAATGTGCTCGTACAGATTGAATAAATGTATATTGTGCATTTTGTCTTTTACACACAATCTGTGTGACTGTGAGTTACAGGTGAAAGAAACAATCGTTCACATTTTTTAGGAGTTATGTCTTTTAAATATCATGGTCATTTGGGGCATTGCACACCATGTACAGAAGAATGGTCCTATGTTTTCAGTTCAGTCAGCAATGTTCCTCTACTCTGTCACAGTTAAACACAATACATATTAATAGAAACATACAGCATTCCAAGGCTGAGATCCACAATGCTTTCAAGGGTACAATTTTGTCACAAAGGGAAAATGACACGATGCAGTGATAATGATGATAACAAAAATCGTATTATTTCAAAACGGGGCAATAATCCTTTCCATTGTCTGTGAAAAAGTGCATCCATCACTCAATTCTCTTTTAAAATCTATTCAAGGTTTGGTGATATAAGGTTCCATCTCTCCCAGTGCACTGTGAGCTTTAGCAGAAGATGATCATTGTAAACATATTTCAGTGGTGGTTGCAGGCACACACAAAGCAATTAATAGAGTAGAATCATGCACAGCATCACATGAGTATGCAAATTGGATTATATTTTATTATAGAATATTCAGTCATTTCAACAGCAGAAGTGAACCTCTTCTTAATGAGATTACGCTGAGTCAGCAGCAGAGTTTGTTTGATACGAACGTCCGTTAGATAAGCGATGCAGGGGTGAATTGCATATCTGAGAGAGGATTTGTACAGTTATATCATAAGGCAGCGTGGTTTTAAGACATGAATGACAGCGACAAATCAGATCGCTCAACAGTGCCCAATAACTAGGGCCAGGGTGTTTTTCCCTGACTATGTGACCTGACCAGGAACACCTCCAAGCCCTAATTACAGGCTATAACATAATATAATATAATATAGGGTATAACTAGGACCCAGAGTGTTCCCAGACAGGTCCCAAGGTGAAGAAACACTCCTGGCCCTACCTATGCAGCGTGACTAGGACTGTCTGTTCTGGAGGTCAGAGATTTTACTATGGTGGTGGAGATTATAAAATATTAATCATCTCGCCTTTGACCAAAAACAGTGAGCAATTAAAACCCCACCATTTCACATCAATAATATCCAAGGATATCTTCCAGTGTTTGGCAAGTTAGTTATACAGAAGAAAGTGGACCTGTGAAAAAGGTAATCTCTGGTCAGGAGTGTTAACAGTGTTTTATATTAAATATTTACCCATGTAAAACAGGTTAATGTAGCTGGACAATGGAAAGTTGAACTGTTGGATCTTTGAAGATATATTTTGGATTCGCTACAACATCAATAGTGTTCAGGCTTTTTACACAGACATACATAAAAGCTGCCTCACCCACATAGTGTCTCAGAAAGAGAGCACATAGGTGGGTGGGAATCATAACACAGGAAGTGGCAAAGAGAAGGTACAGGAGGAGGTGAGGGACACACAGAGTGGCCCTATTTCAGTGTAAATACTTGTGCAACGTTGAGTTAAAACTTCAAATCAACACCTCTGTACAGCAGTAGTACCACCGAGCCACTAAGATTTCACAGAAATGACGTCACTAGGAAAGACCACTTTACATTAAAACAAGCAACCTACATTAACAGAATCAGAGATGCCGGCGGTCGTTGGAGTTGCTTATTCAGCAAGAGAGTAAGAAACACATTAATTAGAGAATTTATAGTGTTGGCATTAAAGCAAGCAACCTTCAATACATGGAGCTACTGTAGAGAGCCCAGATATACGGTGTGAGTTTAAAAGGTTATCTCTCGTCAACTGTAAGAAAAAACCATTGTACCTTTAAATTAAGATATGAAAAATTATGAAAAATGAGACAAAAACAGGGGTAAATGGTGACTTCCCACGATGCATTGCGGTGTGGGCGTGACTCCGGTTCACAATCACGTGCAACCTCCCGAGTGTACATGGAGGATGCCTCGCGTGTGCATGTGCAGGAAGTTAAAGATCTCGTGGGGCATGGCGTGGAACCCGGGGCGGGGCTTGACGTTGTCGTAGTAATGGTGAGTGATGAAGATGCCTGAGGGGTTCATGGGAAACGCCCAGAAGCCGTAGAGGTGGACCTCCTCGCAGAGTTCCATGGCGGCGGTGACCAGCATCAGGCCGCTGCTGAGGCGTTTGGCGCGGACACCCTGGACACCCCAGAAGCGCTGGACGTTGAGCAGGTACTGGGGATGGAAGAAGAACACGCCCCTCTGGGAGTCAAAGTCGTCTAGCATATACTTGACCCGGAAGGAGACATCAGTGTTACGCGTGTTGTAGAAGGCGGGTAGGACCACCGACGAGTTCTCATAGTTCTGAAGAACCTCGTAAAATGGCCGCCGCCACTTCTCTAGCTTCTGGAACCTGGTGGAGGAGGAGAGGAGAGGTAAGGGATTAGAGTGTTTAAAAGGAGGGACGGAAGGGGTGTGTGTGTTTGAGAGGAGCAGATGTGAGTGCTGCGGCTCTGTGCCCGAACATTATATTTTACTAAGTGCACACCCATTGTAACTGCCGCCGCTAATACATTTCAAGTCTAGATGTTCTGTCTGTGTGTGTGTGTGTGTGTCTGTGTGTCTGTGTGTGTGTGTGTGTGTGTGTGTTGCACAATGACAATGCAATGTTAATGGCAATACACTTTTTTGTTGACATAGCCTACAGTACCTCTCTGTTATAATACTTGGATTAATCGTCACCAGATCCGTTTTGGAGCCTACATCAGCTGAATACTTCTCGTTGATGGGTGGTATGTTGCATCTTTGAAGGAAGGATAATTATTCACATTATTCAATGCAGATTCTGAGAAGACCTGAGCAGACTGAAAGTAGTTCAATCCTATATCTTGCCATGTGATATCTGCAGACAAAAATAAATCAGCCCAAGTGATGCTGGGAAATAATTTTAGCACTACGGGATGAAGATGCTGTGTACCTAAACACGAAATCTGCTGAGTCAATTTCCTTCCCACATTTGCTGTTCTTGATGATTCCTCCGTTTCCAACAACAGCACATTTCTTGAACTGGGACTTGGAGTACGGCATGTCCTTTGAATGAAATGGAACCAGTGTCAGACAGAAATATAGGGTAGTTTATAACCCGGGGGGGGGGGGTTGAGTTCCGTCACTTTAGGGTGGGAGGTATTGCGTAGGATGCATGGATGACAGGTAGTCTTATAGGATGCATGGATGACAGGTAGTCTTATAGGATGCATGGATGACAGGTAGTCTTATAGGATGCATGGATGACATGTAGTCTTATAGGATGCATGGATGACAGGTAGTCTTACAGGATGCATGGATGACAGGTAGTCTTATAGGATGCATGGATGACAGGTAGTCTTATAGGATGCATGGATGACATGTAGTCTTATAGGATGCATGGATGACATGTAGTCTTATAGGATGCATGGATGACAGGTAGTTTTATAGGATGCATGGATGACAGGTAGTCTTATAGGATGCATGGATGACATGTAGTCTTATAGGATGCATGGATGACAGGTAGTCTTATAGGATGCATGGATGACAGGTAGTCTTACAGGATGCATGGATGACAGGTAGTCTTATAGGATGCATGGATGACAGGTAGTCTTACAGGATGCATGGATGACAGGTAGTCTTACAGGATGCATGGATGACAGGTAGTCTTACAGGATGCATGGATGACAGGTAGTCTTATAGGATGCATGGATGACAGGTAGTCTTATAGGATGCATGGATGACAGGTAGTCTTATAGGATGCATGGATGACAGGTAGTCTTACAGGATGCATGGATGACAGGTAGTCTTATAGGATGCATGGATGACAGGTAGTCTTATAGGATGCATGGATGACAGGTAGTCTTACAGGATGCATGGATGACAGGTAGTCTTACAGGATGCATGGATGACAGGTAGTCTTACAGGATGCATGGATGACAGGTAGTCTTACAGGATGCATGGATGACAGGTAGTCTTATAGGATGCATGGATGACAGGTAGTCTTATAGGATGCATGGATGACAGGTAGTCTTATAGGATGCATGGATGACAGGTAGTCTTACAGGATGCATGGATGACAGGTAGTCTTATAGGATGCATGGATGACAGGTAGTCTTACAGGATGCATGGATGACAGGTAGTCTTACAGGATGCATGGATGACAGGTAGTCTTACAGGATGCATGGATGACAGGTAGTCTTATAGGATGCATGGATGACATGTAGTCTTATAGGATGCATGGATGACAGGTAGTCTTATAGGATGCATGGATGACAGGTAGTCTTATAGGATGCATGGATGACATGTAGTCTTATAGGATGCATGGATGACAGGTAGTCTTATAGGATGCATGGATGACAGGTAGTCTTACAGGATGCATGGATGACAGGTAGTCTTATAGGATGCATGGATGACAGGTAGTCTTACAGGATGCATGGATGACAGGTAGTCTTACAGGATGCATGGATGACAGGTAGTCTTACAGGATGCATGGATGACAGGTAGTCTTATAGGATGCATGGATGACAGGTAGTCTTATAGGATGCATGGATGACAGGTAGTCTTATAGGATGCATGGATGACAGGTAGTCTTACAGGATGCATGGATGACAGGTAGTCTTATAGGATGCATGGATGACAGGTAGTCTTATAGGATGCATGGATGACAGGTAGTCTTATAGGATGCATGGATGACAGGTAGTCTTACAGGATGCATGGATGACAGGTAGTCTTACAGGATGCATGGATGACAGGTAGTCTTACAGGATGCATGGATGACAGGTAGTCTTATAGGATGCATGGATGACAGGTAGTCTTATAGGATGCATGGATGACAGGTAGTCTTATAGGATGCATGGATGACAGGTAGTCTTACAGGATGCATGGATGACAGGTAGTCTTATAGGATGCATGGATGACAGGTAGTCTTATAGGATGCATGGATGACAGGTAGTCTTACAGGATGCATGGATGACAGGTAGTCTTATAGGATGCATGGATGACAGGTAGTCTTATAGGATGCATGGATGACAGGTAGTCTTACAGGATGCATGGATGACAGGTAGTTTTATAGGATGCATGGATGACATGTAGTCTTATAGGATGCATGGATGACAGGTAGTCTTATAGGATGCATGGATGACAGGTAGTCTTATAGGATGCATGGATGACAGGTAGTCTTATAGGATGCATGGATGACAGGTAGTCTTACAGGATGCATGGATGACAGGTAGTCTTATAGGATGCATGGATGACAGGTAGTCTTACAGGATGCATGGATGACAGGTAGTCTTACAGGATGCATGGATGACAGGTAGTCTTACAGGATGCATGGATGACAGGTAGTCTTACAGGATGCATGGATGACAGGTAGTCTTATAGGATGCATGGATGACAGGTAGTCTTATAGGATGCATGGATGACAGGTAGTCTTATAGGATGCATGGATGACAGGTAGTCTTACAGGATGCATGGATGACAGGTAGTCTTACAGGATGCATGGATGACAGGTAGTCTTACAGGATGCATGGATGACAGGTAGTCTTATAGGATGCATGGATGACAGGTAGTCTTATAGGATGCATGGATGACAGGTAGTTTTATAGGATGCATGGATGACAGGTAGTCTTACAGGATGCATGGATGACAGGTAGTCTTATAGGATGCATGGATGACAGGTAGTCTTACAGGATGCATGGATGACAGGTAGTTTTATAGGATGCATGGATGACAGGTAGTCTTATAGGATGCATGGATGACTTGTAGTCTTATAGGATGCATGGATGACAGGTAGTTTTATAGGATGCATGGATGACAGGTAGTCTTATAGGATGCATGGATGACAGGTAGTTTTATAGGATGCATGGATGACATGTAGTTTTATAGGACGCATAGATGACATGTAGTCTTATAGGATGCATGGATGACAGGTAGTCTTACAGGATGCATGGATGACAGGTAGTCTTATAGGATGCATGGATGACATGTAGTCTTATAGGATGCATGGATGACAGGTAGTCTTACAGGATGCATGGATGACAGGTAGTCTTACAGGATGCTATACTGTATATTGTTATAGTTGGAACACTCACGTCGGGGAACATCTTGAAGACCTCAGTACTGATGGGCAGGATGCCACTGGTGTCCACCTCATACCTCAGCTTGGTGCCTGCTGGGGTGTTCCTCTTGGTGGTGAACAGGAAGGAGGGTGCATTACAGCACCGCGACAGAGACATCCTATTGGAGAGGACAAAAGAAGGCAGGAGTTACTGTCAGATCCAAACAAACTGTAGTATAACAAGGGTGCTGGAAAAACTAGCAACACTGCAGTCCTGGTCCTTGAGGAACAGAACTGTGCACCCCTGCAATAGAAAGTCTCTCTATAAGTTGGGTTAGAGTCACACAATAAAGATAACCTGATATATAGAGAGACATCTAAGCAATGTGATTGGTACTATAGGTCGTTATCAATAAAACTTCACAATAAGGTGCAGAGCGTTCGATTTGCCTGCTAGAGGGCAAGCTGACCCCCAGCTCCACTAAAATCATTGACAAATGTGTGTGCCGTTTTCAAATTAAATAAATGTTAATTATTTGGTTGTAATATTTATATTTTAATATACTTGAATTACCATGCAAAACAATTGCGCACATTTAGCTCTATCATCAGAGTTATACAGCAAGTAACTGCATGCTTTTCAGTGAACATGAATTGATCATGTAATTTCAGATATGTGAGGGACGGTAGCCTCACGATATCTCTCAATATTGGCTACCATTAATTGGATATTTGAGTGATATAAAATAAAAGTAAACTACAGTTGAAGTCGGAAGTTTACATACACCTTAGCCAAATACATTTAAACTCAGTTTTTCACAATTCTTGACATTTAATCCTAGTAAATATTCCCTGTCTTAAATCAGTTAGAATCACCACTTTATTTTAAGAATGTGAAATGTCAGAATAATAGTAGAGAGAATTATTCATTTCAGCTTTTATTTCTTTCATCACATTCCCAGTGGGTCAGAAGTTTACATACACTCAATTCGTATTTGGTAGCATTGCCTTTAAATTGTTTAACATGGGTCTAACGTTTCGGGTAGCCTTCCACAAGCTTCCCACAATAAATTGGGTGAATTTTGGCCCATTCCTCCTGACAGCTGGTGTAACTGAGTCAGGTTTGTAGGCCTCCTTGCTCGCACACGTTTTTTCAGTTCTGCCCACAACTTTTCTATAGGATTGAGGTCAGGGCTTTGTGATGACCACTCCATTACCTTGACTTTGTTGTCCTTAAGCCATTTTGCCACAACTTTGGAAGTATGCTTGGGGTTGTTGTCTATTTGGAAGACCCATTTGCGACCAAGCTTTAACTTCCTGACTGATGTCTTGAGATGTTGCTTCAATATATCCACATAATTTTCCTTCCTCATGATGCCATCTATTTTGTGAAGTGCACCAGTCCCTCCTGCAGCAAAGCACCCCCACAGCATGATGCTGCCACCCCCGTGCTTCACGGTTGGGATGGTGTTCTTCGGCTTGCAAGTCCCCCCTTTTTCCTCCAAACATAATGATGGTCATTATGGCCAAACAGTTCTATTTATGTTTCATCAGACCAGAGGACATTTCTCCAAAAAGTATGATATTGGTCCCCATGTGCAGTTACAAACCGTATTCTGGCTTTTTTATGGCGGTTTTGGAGCAGTGGTTTCATCCTTGCTGAGCGGCCTTTCAGGTTATGTCGATATAGGACTCGTTTTACTGTGGATATAGATACTTTTTTACCTGTTTCTTCCAGCATCTTCACAAGGTCCTTTGCTGTTGTTCTGGGATTGATTTGCACTTTTCACACCAAAGTACGTTCATCTCTAGTAGACAGAACGCGTCTCTTTCCTGAGCGGTATGACGGCTGCGTGGTCCCATGGTGTTTATACTTGCGTACTATTGTTTGTACAGATGAACGTGGTACCTTCAGGCGTTTGGAAATTGCTCCCAAGGATGAACCAGACTTGTGGAGGTCTACAATTTTATTTCTGAGGTCTTGGCTGATTTCTTTTGATTTTCCCATGATGTCAAGCAAAGAGGCACTGAGTTTGAAGGTAGGCCTTGAAATACAGCCACAGGTACACCTCCAATTGACTCAAATGATGTCAATTAGCCTATCAGAAGCTTCTAAAGCCATGACATAATTTTCTGGAATTTTCCAAGCTGTTTAAAGGCACAGTCAACTTAGTGTATGTAAACTTCTGACCCACTGGAATTGTGATACAGTGAATTATAAGTGAAATAATCTGTCTGTAATCAATTGTTGGAACAATTACTTGTGTCATGCACAAAGTAGATGTCCTAACCGACTTGCCAAGACTATAGTTTGTTAACAAGAAATTTGCGGAGTGGTTGAAAAACTAGTTTTAATGACTCCAACCTAAGTGTTTGTAAAATTCCGACTCCAACTGTATACCTGACAAATATGAGTGGTTTAGGTTTTTCCCATCCTTTGTGGGCTCTGAAACTTTGTACAGTTGGCTAAACATAGTGGTAATTAGACCTAATCAATGTTCCCCCCCTAAGAAATTATGCCTGTGCAGAGAAGCACGAGATTCAACTTTACTAATCTTTCTAGAGTTTTCCCCTTTAATTAACACTATCAACGTTTCACTTTACTGTGGGAATTGTGATCAAATCAACGTAATATTAGCCACTTTCAATGCAACATACTGAAACAAAATGAACTATACAAGACTTAGGATGCAAAACTAACTATGCAAAATATTTTGTTGTAGGCAGAACGCATCGGAGTAGGATTCTATTGCATTGACACGCATGACTCAGCCCGTACTCTACACAGACCGGCGTAGCATAACCAATCAGAGCTGCAGTATCCCTATATGCAAATAGACCATTGCCATATATGGATCTGTGCCATTCACTTTGAACTGGACTGTGTTTACAGCATGAGCTGTCTTGAGTAGATGCGCTTGTTTTGAGATCAGAGCGAGAGCTGCATGTAGCCATGTGTGCACATTTGTTCATATCCTTTGCTAGTTAGTGAGTTATTAGCCCAGTTATAGTTAATTTGTAGTCAGCAATGGGGGAGTGATTGCTTCCTACAAGAGCACAAAACATTACATTTCTAGACATCTTTGAAAAGCAAGTCAGGTAAAGGCCTTTTTTTTCTTCTTAAAGGGGCAATGTTGTATAAGCTAAGTAGCCAATAGTCAGAGGGTAGCATAATTTGTCTGATTTTCTGTAATAATGGTATGGGAATAATAATGCATTCTATTTTGTTAAGTGGTTTCTTGCATCAAACAACACAACAACATTTTCAATCACCTCCTTGTCTGAAGGACAAGTGGATAAACAGGTTAATGTCAAGCCCTGCAAGTT
The DNA here is from genome assembly GCF_964263955.1 of Coregonus lavaretus. Taxonomy (NCBI): domain Eukaryota; kingdom Metazoa; phylum Chordata; class Actinopteri; order Salmoniformes; family Salmonidae; genus Coregonus; species Coregonus lavaretus. The sequence goes on from NC_139991.1 coordinate 65,457,004, forward strand.
TTATTCAAAAGTCTCATGGAATGTAGGCCTACATTGAACACCATACATTGGCTTCTACTGTAGGCTGAATGATAGAACAGCTATTTACATGTTAAACTGTTATGGGATGCATTTTCTCCATTGTTTTTGATGGTAGGCCACTCTGGTAGGCATACATTATGATCAAATAGCCACAGTAGCCTACTTGATCACAGTCTGAAACTGTAACTTAAAGCGCTAAGTGTTCACAGTAAATACGCGCTGGAAGTTGCACAGAATTTTCACAACGTTCAGGTTTGCGCTCAGCAGACCTAAAATTTGCTCAGTGCCGATAAAAATGAGAGGGAACATTGGACATAATGTATTTTTTTCTCCAACCAACGTAGGTTTACTGATCATGAAAAGCATGCAGTTACTTGCTGTGTAACTCTGATGATAGAGCTAAACGTGGAATAATGGGAACTGTGTAGTTCTGACTATGCTCTTCTAGAGGTGATGATATAAAAAAACAAATAATACACTTTTTTTAACAATCCCTTGAAAACGGCACGTAGTTGTCAATGGTTTTAGCGGCGCTGGGGGTCTCCCTGCCCCAGGAACTTTAAATAAATTCCCTGGTTTTTCAGAAATCCTGATTGGAGGATTCCGGATTTCCTGTATATTACCTCCTGATTCCGGGAGACTCCAACCTTTTTATTGAAAGCTAGTTCCTAGAATTTTGCAACCCTAGTCACACTAGATAGAAATGGATGGGGTTGATACTGAGTAGGAGTAATAGATTCTGGTGGCGTTCCAAGTCTTCTGTTTTGCAGTCACGTAATGCAGATGATCAGATATCACAATGCCTAAATAAGTGTTTTGTGAACCCCAATAATATGATATAGCAATCTTCTGAGATGCGTAGCGTGACTGCAAGAAAGACGACATGAAAAACCATCTCTGTGATGCCATGAGGGTCAATTGTGCTTACTTGAAGTTGTTGGTCTCCACCATGTTCTGCTGCCACTTGCACACCTGCAGGTTCCTCCATCTCTCAAACAGCTCCGACGTCTTCACCCTGTCAGACGGCCAGGGAAACCCCACATAAAAACGAGACAAACAAGAGAAGAGTCAAGTTATCCATGTATGTTTAAGAATAAGCTAAGAATAAGCCCTATAGGAAATGGTCCTATACCAGACACTGACTGTACAAAACATTAAGAACACCTTCCTAATATTGAGTTGCACCCCCTTTTGCTCTCAGAACAGCCTCAATTCATTGGGGAATGGACTCTACAAGGTGTCGATAGCATTCCACAGGGATACTGGCCCATGTTGACTCCAATGCTTCCCACAGTTCTGTCAAGTTGGCTGGATGTCTTTTCGGTGGTGGACCATTCTTGATACACACAGGAAACTGTTGAGCGTGAAAAACCCAGCAGCATGGCAGTTCTTGACACAAACCGGTGCAACTGGAACCTACTACTACCATGCCCATTCACCCTCTGAATGGCACACATACACAATCCATGTCTCAATTGTCTCAAGGCTTAAACATCCATCTTTAACCTGTCTCCTCCCCTTCATCTACACTGATTGAAGTGGATTTAACAAGTGACATCAATAAGGGATCATAGCTTTCACCTGGAATCACCTAGTCAGTCTATGTCATGGAAAGAGCAGGTGTTCTTAATGTTTTGTGCACTCAGTGTATGTTCAGTATATGGTCACAATGAGGGGGTGGAAACTGCACAGGTAGATAAAAGAGGGGGATGTGGCTACATGGAGCTACAGAAACCACAGAGATGACACTGCAGCATGCTACGTGGCTCTGCTCTGTAATATGAATATTAAACACGCACTGAGGTGTAACATGAGAATGACACTGGAGTCTGTGGCTCTGGGTTTAGCATTGCGCCCAGGCACTCCCTCTGACTGACGCCTTGCGTCCGCCGTCTTGAGGAGAAGATGGTGATGGCCAGAGATAGGTTTCTGAATAGCTCCCCTTGAACTGACATTCCCCCTCGATGATTGTGGCATTTGATTTGCTCAGGGAGGTAAAGCACCAGCAGGGCTTGATGTAGTGTAATGAAAGCCAGTCACTGCACTGTGACTGCTAGCAGAGCCATGGGCTGTTGTCTGTCTGTCTGTCTGTCTCACTGTCTACTTCATGGTCTGGCACACTGCCCCTCAGCAAGCTCCTCTTACAGGTGTGATAACTAGCTGGAACAGCCTTAAGAACATGTAGACCTGTGTAGAACAGCCTTAAGAACATGTAGGCCTGTGTGGAACAGCCTTAAGAACATGTAGACCTGTGTGGAACAGCCTTAAGAACATGTAGGCCTGTGTGGAACAGCCTTAAGAACATGTAGGCCTGTGTGGAACAGCCTTAAGAACATGTAGACCTGTGTGGAACAGCCTTAAGAACATGTAGGCCTGTGTGGAACAGCCTTAAGAACACGTAGACCTGTGTGGAACAGCCTCAAGAACATGTAGGCCTGTGTGGAACAGCCTCAAGAACATGTAGGCCTGTGTGGAACAGCCTCAAGAACATGTAGGCCTGTGTGGTACAGCCTCAGGAACATGTAGGCCTGTGTGGAACAGCCTTCAGAACATGTAGACCTGTGTGGAACAGCCTTAAGAACATGTAGGCCTGTGTGGAACAGCCTTAAGAGCATGTAGGCCTGTGTGGAACAGCCTCAAGAACATGTAGGCCTGTGTGGAACAGCCTCAAGAACATGTAGGCCTGTGTGGAACAGCCTCAAGAACATGTAGACCTGTGTGGAACAGCCTTAAGAACATGTAGACCTGTGTAGAACAGCCTTAAGAACATGTAGGCCTGTGTGGAACAGCCTTAAGAACATGTAGACCTGTGTGGAACAGCCTTAAGAACATGTAGGCCTGTGTGGAACAGCCTTAAGAACATGTAGACCTGTGTGGAACAGCCTCAAGAACATGTAGGCCTGTGTGGAACAGCCTCAAGAACATGTAGGCCTGTGTGGAACAGCCTCAAGAACATGTAGGCCTGTGTGGTACAGCCTCAGGAACATGTAGGCCTGTGTGGAACAGCCTTAAGAACATGTAGACCTGTGTGGAACAGCCTTAAGAACATGTAGGCCTGTGTGGAACAGCCTTAAGAGCATGTAGGCCTGTGTGGAACAGCCTCAAGAACATGTAGGCCTGTGTGGAACAGCCTCAAGAACATGTAGGCCTGTGTGGAACAGCCTCAAGAACATGTAGGCCTGTGTGGTACAGCCTCAGGAACATGTAGGCCTGTGTGGAACAGCCTTAAGAACATGTAGACCTGTGTGGAACAGCCTTAAGAACATGTAGGCCTGTGTGGAACAGCCTTAAGAGCATGTAGGCCTGTGTGGAGCAGCCTCAAGAACATGTAGGCCTGTGTGGAACAGCCTCAAGAACATGTAGGCCTGTGTGGAACAGCCTCAAGAACATGTAGACATGTGTGGAACAGCCTCAAGAACATGTAGGCCTGTGTGGAACAGCCTCAAGAACATGTAGGCCTGTGTGGAACAGCCTCAAGAACATGTAGGCCTGTGTGGAACAGCCTTAAGAACATGTAGGCCTGTGTGGAACAGCCTTAAGAACATGTAGACATGTGTGGAACAGCCTTAAGAACATGTAGGCCTGTGCCAGAGTCTGTTCTAGTGGTAGCGCTGCTGCTGGTTGTACATCTCCTTGGCGACAGGGATTCAAGGCCAGTCTGGACCACTTTCCCATCTATCTTACTTGTCTGTATCTACCACTCTATCTCACCACTGCTGAATCAATAAATCATTATTTACACAAAAAAATCAAAGGACAAGGGATGGTCCTGAATGTTGGAACTGAGTGCACAGGCTTTGTTTTATCCAAGATCTAGATTAGAAACTAATTTCAAAGAGAGGACACAAACCAGCAAGACACACAGGCCCTCAAGGACCATAGCTGCGCATCACTGCATTCGTAACACAGGCGATACACTCACATGGTCAGGACTTTGACATCCATAATCTCCTGTCTGAGCTCTTTGCATGCAGTGGAGTTGTAGTCATAGGATCCATCGTATGAATCCAGATACCTGGAGGGATAGTCACAGTCAACATAACGATTACACAATAATCAACAATAATAAGGAACAGGCTGGGACACAAAACACATAGCACAGTGGGGTGAGACACTTTTAACTTTATTCCATTACAATTGGCTATACTTTAAAATACATGATTAATATTCATCTTTAATGTAAAGACATTGTTGTGAGATGAGTGGCAGGTGTGATATCATTCCTATGGGTAGGGGACCCACAATATGTATCCAGGACACTTTTTTGTCACCAACTACCAAAGTTTAACATAAAGTGATACAATTTCTCTGTTTTTTTTTCAGATTTTAAACATTCATTATTGTATTTTGACTTGACATGGGAACTTTGACTTGACATGGGGAACAACAATTAACACTGACATTCTCTTAAGAAAAAAAGAGTCATTGTAAACAACAAAAGGAGTGTGAAATACATAGTGAGAAAGGGGAAGGGGGGAGGTAGAAAATCCTAGTAAATTGTGAGAAAATATGACCAAATCCTGATGGCAGGAGCACCTAGAATGCACAACCTTTATCATGGATAAGGTGTGTCTGTGTCGTATGGCATGTACAGTATGTTGGTTAGAGTGAACTGCACAACTGTACAGTATGATAAATGACTATTGTATGATGCCAATGGAGAATATGGGGAGGCTGTCTCCCTGTATAGGGCAGACACAGAAAACTTACCCAGATGGCAAAACTGGTTGCAATGACGTCATTATGACGTCTCTTATGCCGTTATAGTCAAGTTGTTCACCGTTTTTTTCCATGTCTTTTGAACAACCAAGAAGGCCTCATTATCTGGTTGTATTAAATCTGATTATCTGACCAGATAACAACCAAAATATGACATCTTTCCCATGATGGCTTGGTCTTGTCACGAAAAGGACGTGTTTACCCGGTTGTGACAAAAACCAATTTGTTGAATAAGACGTCTCCTCCACCAGTTTACAACCAGAAAATTACATCTTTAAGACTTCATGTGCCAAATTTTGCTCGCTGGGTAGCCTGAGTTCATCAGTTCATCAGTCCCTGTGTGGACTAACCATAACATAGTCTCCTTTTTCTACAGATCTCTTTGCATGTAGAAATAAAACTGAGGAAGATCACATGAAAATCTGCTGGTCCTACATTTATACTTATTACCTAGCTGGTATGAAATGCACACCCACATTCATACACACATACATGCACATGCATAAACATAATTATCATGTACATACTGTACACAGTCATCATTCTCACTCAGATTCAAATCATTTGATAAGATTTTATACCTCATTGAACTATTAAAATATTTATCATAGATATCATATTATGAAAACCTTATTGGACAGATACAACGTTTTACATGCTCGAGAGGCTTGAAAACCTCTTAACAAGAGGTTTCATACAAGGAAATAAATAAACAAAGAAAGAAAGAAAGAAACATTATACAGAAAAATGGTATAAACAAAACAAAAAAATAAAAACATCTGTTTAATATGGTGGTAGTGATTGTGTGACATTTGAGACAAACACAATGACATCTGAAGAGAAGGAAACTAAAGGAAAGTGAAAACATGGTCGACATTTTAGCATGACAGAAAGGATTTCTGACTAACATTTTGCACCTTCTCCTCCCTTTTGAGAGCATCATCAGCCACAGAATCAAACCCAAATCTGTGCATCCCTCTCAGGCCAGGTGGAGAGCCACACGGGGGAGTCAAATCTCCCTCTGGGTGTATTTAAATAGGCTTGTAATGGAAAATGCTATTGATCAAGGGCTGCCCTCTCTGGCGCCTGAGCTGGTGGAGTCTTGCCTGCCGACTGCTCAACCTCAGGGGCACCAGGAAAGGAGGAACGCTTAGGGCTCCCAATACCTGATACTTATTGAGAAGCTGCTTTCTATTCAGAGCATCTTTAAAAGTAGATACCAAATAGGTGATGTTGAGTATCCCACTACGGTCACTCCCGACCAATGGGATTCTGTCTACTGGAGGGACAGAGAGAGTGGCTGCCCAGCGGGCAAAACTGGTTGCAATGACGTTTTGTAATCGTATTTTTTAGCAACCAGCAAAATATGTCTTTATCTGGTTGTAATTTGGCTATACGACCAGATAACAAACAAAAAATGCATTTCCAATCACCAATCAGTCTTTACCTGGTTGTAATCTGGTTATATGAAGTCCTCTCTACTATACCAGAAAACAGTTTACAACCAAAAAACACAATTATGACGTCACGTATCAAACTTTGTCCGCTAGGTGAGGGGTAGCTCAGTTGAATCCAAGATGGCAGCCATCACAATGTGCAACACCAGTGGATGAATTTGTAGAGCAAATGCTATCTCAGTGAGATAGAATGAGGTGGAGAATGTTTGTTAAAAATATGACTGACATGGTAAGCATGATTGATGTGGCTGTTGAAATAAAATGAAGTGAGGTAAAACACAAAAGGACAACATGGGTGACATGACAGAAAAATGCATTTGAACAAGTTGCTGGGACAAAATCAAAATGAGGAAGGAACAATGAAGCTGGTTGTCTGCATCCAGCCGATGATGCAGTGTATTTTGGATTGGCTTGTTATCGAGTAGATACTGACGTTACCTAGAGCAGCATGTCTCCATTAAAAATAACACTTATGTAAAACATCCTAATCATATTTCCTATTTAGACTGAGATCGGTAGCATCTTAGCTTCATTTGGTTTAGCTCTAATGATGAAACCCTAATAAGTATTGTAGCCTTGAAGAGAAGACTCTGATTGTCATTTTAGATCATCCATGCCACACTGGCTTTCTGCCATCCATGAGGGAAGGCCAGATGGAAAAGGCCCTATTAATAACCAGCGTGTTATCATGCCTAGTGACGTTAGGTCCTCAAAGCAATGAAGCCAGACACCTGCTGGGAAAAGTGTCATATTTTTGTCTTCTCTTAAGAGGAAAACAAAAGGAAAGGTAATCCAGGTAGGTAGCAGAGAGAGACGATGCAGATGTGAGAAGAGGAGATAGGGGAACAGAGAGACGTGTCCACTATGTATATGACATACACACAGAGCTGTGCAGAACGCATGAACACACAGGTTGAGGAGGAAAGGCGTTTGAGAGATGGGTGCTGAATGGGACACAGAGGTACAAGGAGGAGCTGTGGTCCAACCAGCTTCTCAGGGGGGATGGGCGTCAGGGTTCAAGGGTCACGGGGGGTGGGGGGTGGGGGGGGGGGGGGGGGGTTGGGTGGAAGGGATCAGACAACATGCAAGAGCAAATCTGCAGTGCAACCACCACTGAAAATATATGAGAGTTTAATCCTTTCAGACCAATGAAAAAGAAAGAGGCATTCTTGGGTTTTTGTAAAAGTACTTAAAATGCCTTCAGACTGGCCTACCTTTGCGAGCGTTTTTTTTTCTTCTTAATATCGGCTAGGCAGGGTGTGACTATTACGGAGCTCTGTGAATCGGGCTGAAAATTCTGACGGAAACATCTGTCAACATGCAGACAGGTAAGTTAGAGTTAAATGTCAGTGTGAATGGGTCCTGTTTCATCATCACCCCTGCAAACATCTCAACCAGGATTCCTCAGAAATGCAAAACAAGCAGAAGCAAAAGAGTTAAGTATGTGTTTGTTGCTGACTTCGTCTCTCTACTGGTTAGTTAGTACAGCAGTTTGGTTGGTTATACTGGTTATGCATTGCGAGTGGAGGCTTCTAAGGCCCTTCTAAGGCCCTGGCCACACATGCAGGGGGCTGGGACATCAGCAGGAAATGTTATGTTCTCTCTCTCTATCTCTCTTTCTTTCTTTTTCTCACAGGGGTGTTGTACAGTCAGTCAATCACGTTGGAAATGTACCTTTTCTTCCCATTTCTGGCAGGCTTCAGAGATCCATCATCCGAGAAATTAACAGGGCCGGTCCAATTTCCTGTCTCGTCTCCTTTGAGTCGGCTAAACTGTTGCGCACTAGTAAGAAAATTAGTCAGTTTATTTGGGGTTTATTGTGCGTTAAGTACCTGAGAACTAACAGTCAGCCAAACATACATACACACACACACACACACACACACAGACAGACACACACACACACACACACACACACACACACACAAACACTTCTATACACAATGCCCATGTGTGCAAGCACGCATACACACACACACACACACACTGAGAGACACACCACACCATACAGAGGGATCAGCATTTGGCTTTAGTATACCAAATCAAACCAAAAATGGTTCGAATGGTTAGAATGGTTAGAATGAACCTAGATAATGGCACCATGGTTGAAGTGTATCCCAAGTGATGACAAATCTAAAGTGTAAAAGGGACGGTGGCAGTCAGTAATACATTTGTAATAAATGAACAAAACACCCACCACATATTGATTACACAATATAAAAATGAGTTAAGGATAAAAAGAAGAGGGGTAAATAAATAAATGTACAAATGTGCCTTATAAGTGTATGTCAAATCTTACCAAAGATTAATGATAGGCTACATAGCGATTTCTTTTGTTACACAACCAAAGAGTAGTAAAAAATCTGAAAGGGACAAATAAATCCAAACTCAGATTCAGCTGAATAACAATGTGCATATGGGTCTGGCCATCTGGTGTGGTTCTTGGCGCCGATTCCTCACATCTGAGAATGGCATGCAATGCAGACGCACTAGTGTCTCAGCTATCTCTGCTGCAGAGCAGGGGGACAGAAAACACACTTGGGTTTAAAACAGTGTGTATCATTTGTTATGTTTCTTTATGACATTAAATAAAAATGCTTGACTTGGTCCATTCATTGTGGTCAAACAGGTCAAACTTAGGTTAGTTGACAAAACTCAGTTGTTGTCTCACACAGGTCAAAACCCCTAATCATTCACCATTTCAGGTCTAAAACCCCTAATCATTCACCATTTCAGGTCTAAAACCCCTAATCATTCACCATTTCAGGTCTAAAACCCCTAATCATTCACCATTTCAGGTCTAAAACCCCTAATCATTCACCATTTCAGGTCTAAAACCCCTAATCATTCACCATTTCAGATCTAAAACCCCTAATCATTCACCATTTCAGGTCTAAAACCCCTAATCATTCACCATTTCAGGGGGTTTTGCCCAATCTGCAGCACTAGTGTCCAGCATATCTTAGTTCTGTAGGTTAGCCTGTAGGGTAATTTAGCACATTATGCTCATGCACAATCTGAAAAACCACAACGCATTCTATAAATCAGAACCAAATTATTATGGTTAAGGGGTTACATAGTGAACAGACAAACTGAGAGGATACTTAGCGGTTTACAGACAACAGCGGCATATAGGCCACCGTTGAAAGGTGCATAGCTCCTGTACCCTCCCAGGCCACGACGCTGACCCCTACTGGACCGGGCAGATTCCATCTCCTCCCGGAGTAACATTGGTGGATTGAACAGATTTTGTCAAAATTGCATGAGGCAAATCCAAATATCCCACCCAAATGTCCCAACCCGTAAGATATACAAATGATTTCATTCAAAGACTAATTTTGTGTAAAAGGGACATGTTTGATTGAATTCATCATATGTGTAGTGTAATGGTATGACCCAACTCACTAAGAAAAAAACGACATATGAATCTAAATAAATCCATTTGAGCATTCATGCCATTGTGCATATAATCCTCTGTTTCTGGTCCATTAAGGCCTTGTGGACAGCACAGTGTAGCAATAATCGTACACATAAAGCCTCTCTGTAAGCACATTATGTGATAAAATGAACACTGCTTTGGGCCTAATGTCAATACTGCAGGCCCATTTGGCTTCTCAGAGAGCCAATTAACAGCCTCAATGACACTGCTCCCATGGCTGTTGCAGTCAGGTTGGAGTACACTAAAACAGGACATGGATTTTGGCTTCTGGATCTTCTATGTGATGCTCCTAAACTAAAGAAACCATGCAGCGGGTGCAGCCACTGCACACCTGCAGACCATCAATCATCTACAGAGCAGTAGAGGCTGGTGGGAGGAGCTATAGGAGGACGGGCTCATTGTAATGGCTGGAATGGAATATATGGAACGGTATCAAATTCCATTAATTCCATTCTGTTCCATTAATTCCATTCCAGCCATTACAATGAGCCCATCCTCCTATAGCTCCTCCCATCAGCCTCCACTGCTACAGAGGGATGTACTGTCTCTAAAAAGGCCAAACAGTTTCTTTCCCAACAAAAGAACTGCTGACTTGGTTTCTAAAAAATACTGAACCATTTTATCCTACTTAAAATCACAGATGTCACACGGCACAGTGTTGATATTGGTGAAGTCATTCTGCAGACTATTTATAGACATTACAGAGCTATTGTTCCCATCCTGTTGAGTTGATCAACATATAAATTTTGCGTCCTGTCCGTTGTGTTTAGCGTCTTATTATCAGCCTGTCAATTGTAATATTATTATATTTTGCGTACCCAAATCATTGAGGATAAAACAAAGTCTGCAAAATGAATAAGATCAAAATGGCAGCCCACGACTTAATTATGTCTACAGCTGCAAAAATATAAAATAGTCTTGGAGTAATGGAGGACTTTCCTGCTGGTTATTCTCACATAGTTCTCTCTGCAACTGCCATTTTTGCATTGAAGCTTAAGTGTCTCTAGTATTATATTTTCCAGCCCCACAGAATTTGTTCAATTGCAGAGATGGTTTACTGAGATCCTTTGGGGCATGAAAGAATCTCATGAGATTGAGACCCATGTACTCTGGGTGGGCTACGTGTCAGGAGGGGTTGGACCCGTTGCAACGACTTTAGCTTGTTGTCATGGTTTCAGCATGGGGGCGAGGGGGGGGGGAGAGAATATCTCACAGTGACATCATTTTCAAGACACACAGTCTCACTCTGTCCATCTCTCTCGCAAATTCTCTCCATCTTTCTCACACGTTCCTTCGCTCACACTCTCTTTCTCTTGCTCTCCCACTCTCTCTTTCTCTCTCTCCCTCAAAAACACTCTCACTCACTCTCTCACTCTCTCTCTCTTTCTCCTGAGGTGTGCAGATAATGTGTAGCAAAATGGCTGCCGTTGTTGCCCACTGGCTGGGTCCGTTGTGACTGTAGCCCATTCCCCTCTGTCCCAGTCAGCGTGCTAGGAGTGGGGGGCAGGAAGGTAGATAGATAGGTAGATAGATAGAGATATTGCTGGGGCTGGATTCATGCCATCTCAGCCATAGTGTCAGCATGCCATGAATCCATAGGATGTCATCAGAGTAGTCCGCGCAGGGGACACACACAGGTTAGGGGGCTTTGGGCAGGGGTGGGGGTGGGGGAGCACAGTTAGAATGCAGTTCATGTATGTTTGTTGTAAGGCAAAGTCATAATGCACTGTCTGAGAGGGGGGGCGGATTTAGTGTGACAATCGTTCTTCTTTTCTTTAAAAAAAAAAATTGGGGGGGGGGGGGGGGGGGGGGGGTCAATTATCTAAAGATGAAAATATCTCAGCTTCTCAGTATCTGCTCGTCTCACAATGAAAAACATCCCAGAAGATGATAATGCAGAAGTCAATGCCTTCCAGTGATTAATAATAACATATTTCACTATGGGTGCTATTAGCAAAAATACATTGCATAAGAAAAGGTTGAGTCCCTATTAGAAAACATATTGCTGTTGCAGAGGTGTTACAAAACATTGTAGGAATGCATTGCTGCAACAGTGCATGGCTATGTGTGCATTGAAGCCTACAGGGTAGTAGCTAAATTACTATTGAATATGACAATAACCCCTGTGACAAAACATGTAGAAATTATGAACATTTAGTGAAAAATACTGATCAATAAACTGCATCAATAGATTGTAGTTTTTTAGTTTACTGTGATATCAGCAGATAGGCTATCAGCAGATATCCAAGCCTTATGTAAGAAGATGCATGACCAGTAAGGCTGAAACTGAAAATCAAATAAAGATTAAAAAAGGAAAGAAAGGGAGTACACGACCATACAGCTGGAGCACTGTGTATGGCATGAATGTGATGCTTCATTTTCAGAAAAATATCAAACATAAATCTCATGAGAATAGTTTCAATATGCCACTGGAAAAATGGAAGGCTGATTGCTATTGTTCTTTTCAGCCATTTAGCTTATTTCCCCCTCCATGCAGCAAATACTATAACCACTAGGATACACCCACATTTACACTGAATTACAATAATGACAGTATTACATGCCTACAATTATAACAATAACAGAGCCATTTGCTTCACAAAATTGAAAAAAATATCAGGCTGTCCCTTACATTTCAACATTATGCAATTGTTAACAATTGAGTCTTGCAACCTCATCTTCAGATGAATGGCAAATTATTTGATTTGGGCCTATAGGCTACTTGTGGAATATATTTCAGAGCGCTTACCTTTTAATGTAGTTTTTGCCATAAAGAATCTGTTGTAAAAGTGTAACCAGTCCAAATGCGCAAATGAATATAAAACAAAGCGACCTATTGCCGAGTAAATCTCTACCCGACGTAGGGTCGGAGTATCCCATTCTTCTGTGCAGCATCCGCTGGTGCCAAAAACTCCAGAATTAGCCTTCTCTCGCCGCAGCATTCAGAATCAATCACACAGGTTTATCGTGAAAGCATTCGTGAGGACATTGTCCAAATGTCTTTATGGTATTTTTACAACTAGCCTATCCTTCGCTGCGGTCACAGCATAGATGTCATTGGTATTGGTCGAGAAGCATTGCCTCCTTATAAATAGCCTCTAGAAATCATGGAAAGGCTACGATTCCGGACGGACAGTGATTTGGTTAGAAATTGTAGAATAAAAATATTCTACCTTCTTGTATTTTGCAAGGCTGATGGTACACAAAACATGAAATGTTTCGTCAAAAATGCCTGACATCTCTTTGAGATCATGCGTTACCCTCTCGACTGGGAGGTGCGCTCGATCGAGGGGCTGGACAGACAATGGCAGGCAATGCAGATATTCCAGTCTCATTTACCAGTGTTCCTTCCATACGCGGAGAGGATGGGCTAGCTCAGTTAAAAAACAAAACAAGACTGTAATTCGTAAATACGTAACACAACATGATCGAAAATAATGTAGTAGCCTAGCCTATATACGAAAGCGCTCTCTTCAAAATCAGGACAAACCAAATGGCATGAAGTGACGCACAGTTTGGTGATGCTGATAATTGCAGCTTATTTCTATTACAGCAGACTGGTCCAGAGATGCTGATGCTGATACTCTCTCTCTCTCTCTCTCTCTCTCTCTCTCTCTCTCTCTCTCTCTCTCTCTCTTTCTTTCTTTCTATATCTCTCCCTGTTGGTCAGCCAAAACCAAGGTCAAAGTGTCTTCTTCCAAGTACAAGGGAGAGGCCCCCCAGGCTGATTTAATTGTCTGCCAATAGTGCACAGTAAATACCTGTCTTCAACCATATGTCTAAAAGGCCCTATTGGCCTTACAAAGGGAAAATCTGTCTTTTGCCAAGGAATGACATTCTAATTTCCATAAGTCTATATTTTATCAAACAAAACAAAATCCATTTCAAAAGCTTATAGAATGACCCAAGGATGAGTGGAGTATAGCCTCTTTAATGACAAAAAAAGCATCCTGTAAAAAAAAAAACATCCACACATGCATTTTTTGCTTAGACTAGGTTATGTGTTTGGTTGTAGGTTGAAGTGTTGGTGTTTGGGGCCCAAATCATTTTCACTCAACACTTCTCTCCCATGTTTTATTACTGTGTGTGAAGGCCCACTCCATACAAATGTTATACCACTAGGCCTACATGTATTTCCTCTTTCCCAATAAGATGCTTAAAGTGAATTGGCATATTCCTATATATCAATGATGAATATTCTCAGTAGGCTATTCAAGGTCTATATGGGAGCATAGGCCTACTTACAAAGGCTATAGGGAGGGAAATAAATTGAGCTAGGGTTGACCGGGGCTAAATGTAACATAGTTACAGTGAGTAATGGTAGCTAAGACACATATGTTGTTTGTATAAAATGTTATTCATCAAACTCTAACGATATTGTTTACAAACATCATGCATGTCTCAGCTACCATTACTGACTGTAACTACGTTTCTGGGACATACCAGTTGTTTACAATTCAAACCAAAAGTGGTAGAGGTGAGATGTTACAATTGACCCAGTAGGTGGGGTTCAATGTAAGAGGCTGCAGGGTTAAATGTAACAGTCTTCAATCCTAAAAAGTATGGGTAATAAAACCATTTTTTTTTTTTGAAACACATTTTTGGATGAAAAAAACCCAGGCTGTAGTGACACCACAACACTGCGATCCAGTGCCTTAGACCACTGCACCACTCGGGAGGCCCCAAACAAGTATTTTCATTTGATATTTTGATATTTTGACCAAAAATGGAGTAGTCCAAATATTTATTTATTTATATTATCATTCAAAAGTATTAACTTTACTTTTTAATTTTTCTAAGTTATTATCTTGGTTGTACTGGGATCCTTTATGGGAAGAAATTACATTTTATATCACTATGTGAATGTGTCTAAAAACAATATAAAATACCATAGAATTGTAGGTGCACTGCATTACAACTAACCCCGATACAACTAACCCCAATTACTAATCTGAGTCTAATCTGAGTCTTGTGAGAAAATACAACAATAAATACTGTCATTAACTATACCAATCAAAATACCTTTTCTTACTGATAAAAATTATTTTGGTGATAATGCCCGAGAAGCCGGTGTTTGGATTATATATTGGCACGGGTGTTGTTAGGCCCGAGACGAAGTCCCGGGCTGGCAAACCGTGCCAATACATCCTCTAAACACCGGCTTCGAGGGAATTATCACTTTTATACAACGGGTTACCAACATATAATGATTGACATATTTTCATTAAAAAACATAATTTTTATGAATTTATTCATACTATTTCATCCTTCCACAAGATATAGTCCTGACACAAATCTAGGGTTGCTACCCAAGCCGGCTGGTCGTTCGTTCTATCGGTTCGGTTGCTAGAGACGTTCAGTCTTTTTGTTCTGTATCTATGGACGCAACCATAGCTGCAACATGTGATGTGTGTTTTGTCCTATATTTTATGTATTTATTTTTAATCCCAGCCCCTGTCACCACAGGAGGCCTTTTGCCTTTTGGTAGGCCATCATTGTAAATAAGAATTTGTTCTTAACTGACTTAAGGTGAAATAAAAATAAAAATAAATCCCAGTTCTTCATTCTAAATGTTCCATTGCCATACTGGCTGGCAACGTTCTTATCCCTTGCTTACTAGCTAGCCAACTACGGCTAACTTACAGTCACGTCAAAAAGTGCAGCCAGAATAACAGCAAAGTAGCTTCTTTTGCATTTGTTTAAGCTGTTTTCTAGTGACATTTATTTGGATACATCCATAACAATGAGCTAATGAGGGATGATTTCGCCTGGCATAGAAAATGTGCTCATCAGGACACTGTTGTTCAACACAGCTAACACAATCATTTCAAACTGATGCTGGAAATACTGCAAATTAGCTGCACTTAGTTTCGTTATACCTTTTTTCAATTTACATTTCTTTGTATATATCCATAAAAATGATGCCAGCTGATTCATGTTTTTGACTGGCTGAGAAACACTGTCTGCCTGTCTGTCTCGTCCCGACTCCCAACACGTTCATTACTATGGGACCGCTGGAGATCGAATTTGAATATTGAAACAATGTTGGAAATGTCGGAGAGACAGACAGCAAGGTTTATACAGATTACAAGCATGGCGCTTGTAACGCCAGGGTAGTGGGTTCGATCCCCGGAACCACCCATACGTAAAAATGTATGCACACATGACTGTAAGTCGCTTTGGATAAAAGCGTCTGCTAAATGGCATATTATTATTTATTATTATCTCAGCTGTTGAAAACTAAATGTTAGTCTAAAAGAAATGTGAGATAATGTCTAGTTGCTTTTTATAGTGGAGATCAAGTTTATAAATTGCTTGGCTGGGCTGATGAGACAGTGGATTGCGCAGTCAGATGGAACAGAGTAAATAGTCATAGATTTAGCCAGTGGTCATTTGTGGAATAGACACAGGCTGGAATGCGGTTTTAACCAATCAGCATTCAGGATTAGACTCACCCGTTGTAAAAATATGATTAGATACATGGAGAATGTTCCACAGATCAATAATCAAAGAGAGGCAGCAAGAGTATTAACTTTAGGCCTCCCCCCAAAAATGTTTTCAATAAAACTAAAAATAATTGATGGATTTAAATAAAAATGTGTGTATGCATGTAGAGACCCTCACCAATCATTAGCACATTGAATAACAAAACTCTAAATTTGAGTAATTGATCTGCAATATTTATCCCCTCCCCTTTATTCTCGGGAGCATAACGTCACAATATACAAGTTAGAAATATACATAATTCTGTTTTTGCCATTGAAAAACTTGAATGCACAACATAAACTCAACTGGTAGTCACTCCACGTGTCATGACTTCCTCCGAAGCTGCCTCCTCTCCTGGTTCGGGAAGGCTTCGGTGTTCGTCGTCACCGGCCTTCTAGCCACTGCCGCTCCTCATCTCATCATTCCATTTGTTTTGTCTTGTTTATTACACACACCTGGTTCATATCCCCTCATCAGTACTTGTATAAGTGTTCCCTCTGCCCCCTTGTCTTTGTGTGTGATTGTTTATTGTGAGGATAGTGAAGCTCGGTTGAGCTCCTTGTATTTGTATTGCCGGGTTATTTTCCCTGTGTACCTTGTTGGTTCCAGTGCGCCTGTTTTGTGCACTGGACTGTTTTGACACATTACTGCGTAACTCTGTATTCTGGAATAAATCCAGTTATTCTGTGATTTACCCTCCTGTGCCTGACTCCTTTAAATCACCCATCACAGAATCACACACCCGCCATGGAGTCAGCAAGAGAGGAGCACATGCCTGGAGTCGTGGCACGGGTCCGGGAGCATTCGACGATGCTACCCAGCAATCTGTCGGGACCAGCTGGGCGACCGGATCCAGCCACCCGCATCTAGAGGGATCCATATATCCCGACCTAGGGATTTCGACGGGACAGCTGCTCTCTGTCAGGGATTCCTCCTCCAACTGGAGCTATACTCTGGGCTCCCGAGTGGCGCCGCGGTCTAAGGCACTGCATCTCAGTGCTTGAGGCGTCACTACAGACCCCCTGGTTCGATTCCAGGATGTATCACAACCGGCCGTGATTGGGAGTCCCATAGGGCGCCGCACAATTGGCCCAGTGTCGTCCGGGTTTGGCCGGTGTAGGCCGTCATTGTAAATAAGAATGTGTTCTTAACTGACTTGCCTAGTTAAATAAAGGTAAAAAAAAAAAGAAATACTATTCAAGCATCAGCCCGGTGTCCACCCTAGTCTCCTGCCTCTCTGGGAAAGACCTGGCGTGGGCCAACGTGGTCTGGAATGAAGGAGGAGCCGCGTTGGACAACTACGGGGGAGTTCGCTCACCTCTTTCGGGCTGTCTTCGATCACCCGCCCGAGGATAGAGAGGCAGGCGAGCGGCTGGTCCACCTGAGGCAGGGGACGAGGACCGCGCAGGACTTCGCCCTGGAGTTCCGGATTCTAGCAGCTGGGTCCGGGTGGAACGAGCGGGCCCTCATCGACCACTTCCGGTGCCATCTACGGGAGGACGTCCGAAGGGAGCTAGCCTGCCGGGACACCATGTTGTCCTTCACTCAACTGGTGGACATGGCCATCCGGTTGGACAACCTGCTGGTGGCCAGAGGACGTCCTGGAGGGGGCCTGCCTGTTCCACCCCCCCCAACCCGGATCACGAGCTGATGGAGCTGGATGGAGCGGCGATCCGGGAGAGCGGAAGACGACAGCGCCAGTGTCACTCTGGTGGCACGAGAGGACATTTCACTGCACAATGTCGTCAGCGTTCTTTTGGGTCTGGAGGCGGCAGGCAGGGTACTCTCACGTCACCCCAGGTATCGAACACCCACACTCGTTCAGAGCCCTCTGCTGAGCACTGTACCCTACCCATCCACTTTCCTGATTACATTGTAGTTCCCCAGTGTAAGGCGCTGGTCGATTCAGGCTCAGCTGGGAACATTATGGACAGGTCATTTTCACATAGTCAAGGCATTACATTGGTTCCCCTATCCATTCCACTCCCCATCAGAGCACTTGATAGTCGACCATTAGGGTCCGGGTTCGTTAGGGAGGTTACAGCACCAGTCACTATGGTTACACACAAGACTGATCGAGAGCAAGTCACTTTTTTTATTATTGAGTCCTGATTTCCCTGTTGTGTTAGGTCTTCCCTGGTTAGCACTCCACAACCCCACCTTTTCATGGCCGCAGAGGGTTCTCACGGGGTGATCGCGAGAGTGTCAGGGTAGGTGTCTAGGGGTTTCCGTTGGTGCAACCACGGTGGAAAGTCCAGACAGTACCTCCACCGTGCGCATTCCCCCCGAATACCTCGACTTGGCGCACGCGTTTTCCAAAACGCAGGCGACCAAATTACCACCTCATCGGGCGGGGGATTGCGCGATAAACCTCCGGGTAGACGCTGTGCCTCCCAGGAGTAATGTGTATCCCCTGTCACAGGCTGAAACGGAGGCTATGGAGACATACGTCTCCGAGTCCCTGCGGCAGGGGTTTATACATCCCTCCACTTTGCCCTCCGCCTCGAGTTTCTTTTTTGTGAAGAAGAAAGACGGAGGTCTGCGCCCTTGCATTGATTACCGATCACTGAACAAGGGGACGATACGATTTAGTTATCATCTACCCCTCATTCCATCTGTGATCGAATCAATGCATGGGGCACGCTTCTTCACAAAATTAGCTCTCCGGAGTGCGTATAACCTGGTGCGTGTCCGAGAGGCGGACGAGTGGAAGACAGCATTCAGCACAACCTCGGGGCATTACGAATACCTGGTGATGCCTTACGGTTTGATGAATGCTCCATCCGTCTTCCAGTCCTTTGTGAACAAGGTGTTTCGGGACATGCTTGGTCGCGGTGTAGTGGTCTACATCGATGACATTCTGGTGTATTCCGCTACACGCGCCGAGCATGTGTCCCTGGTTCGCAAAGTGCTGGCCTGACTGTTGGAACATGACCTTTATGTCAAGGCAGAAAAGTGTCTGTTTTTCCAGCAGTCTGTCTCCTTCCTCGGATACCGCATTACCACCTCAGGTGTGGAGATGGAGGGAGATCGCTTTTCAGCCGTGCGTAATTGGCCGACTCCAACCACGGTAAAGGAGGTGCAGCGCTTTATTGGCTTTGCCAACTACTATCGGAGGTTTATCTGGGGCTTTGGCAAGGTCGCAGCTCCCATCACATCTCTGTTGAAGGGTGGGCCGTCCCGGCTCCGCTGGTCTGCTGAGGCTGACAGGGCCTTCAGTAACCTGAGGGGTCTGTTCACCTTAGCCCCGGTACTGGCCCACCCCGATCCATCACTACCGTTCGTAGTGGAGGGTGATGCGTCCGAGGTAGGGATAGGCGCGGTCCTATCTCAACACTCGGGCACGCCACCCAAGCTCCGCCCCTGTGCCTTCTTCTCCAAGAAGCTCAGCCCGGCGGAGCAGAACTACGACGTTGGTGATCGGGAGCTGTTGGCTCTTGTCCGAGTCCTGACCGTGTGGAGGCACTAGCTCGAGGGGGCGAAACACCCTTTCCTCGTCTGGACGGACCACCATAACCTGGAGTACATCCGGGCAGCGAGGAGGCTGAACCCTCACCAGGCCAGGTGGGCCCTATTCTTCACCCGGTTTGATTTTACACTATCATACATCCTGGGTACGAAGAACGTGAAGGCAGACGCACTGTCACGGCTGTACGACACAGAGGAGAGGCCCACAGACAACACCCCCATACTCCCGGCCTCCTGCATTGAGGCGCCGGTAGTATGGGCGATGGACGTGGATATAGAGCAGGCGTTAGGCACAGAGCCATCTCCAGCTGGGCTGCAGTACGTGCCTGCTCTTGTCCGTGACCGTCTGATCTATTGGGCACACACGTCCCCTTCCTCTGGTCACCCAGGTATCGGTCGTACAGTGCGCTGCCTGACCGGAAAGTACTGGTGTTCTACCTTGGCTAAGGACGTGAGGGTGTATGTTTCCTCCTGCTCGGTGTGCGCCCAGAGTAAGGCACCTAGGCACCTCCCAGCGGGTAAGTTACAGCCTTTACCAGTTCCACAACGGCCATGTTCCCACTTGAGTATTGATTTCCTTACTGATCTTCCCCTCTCTCAAGGTAACACCACCATCCTGGTTGTTGTGGACCGCTTTTCCAAAGCCTGCCGCCTCCTTCCTCTGTCCGGTCTCCCCACGGCCCTGCAGACTGCGGAGGCCCTGTTTACACACGTCTTCCGGCACTATGGGGTACCAGAGGACATGGTGTCTGACCGGGGTCCCCAGTTCACATCCAAGGTCTGGAAGGCGTTCATGGAACGTCTGGGGGTCTTGGTCAGCCTGACCTCTGGTTTTCACCCCGAGTCTAATGGGCAGGTGGAACAGGTGAATCAGGATGTGTGTAGGTTACTGCATTCCTACTGCCAGGACAGGCCGGGGGAGTGGTCGGTGTTCTTGCCATGGGCCGAATATGCCCAGAACTCTCTCCGTCACTCCTCCACTAACCTAACGCCATTCCAATGTGTTTTAGGTTATCAACCGGTTCTGACACCATGGCTCCAGAGCCAGACCGAGGCTCCTGCGGTGGATGACTGGTTTCGGCGCTCGGAGGAGACGTGGAACGCTGCTCATGTCCACCTCCAACGCGCCGTGTGTCGTCAGAAGGCCAACGCTGACCGCCACCGCAGTGAGGCCCCGGTCTTTGTACCGGGTGATCGAGTCTTACTCTCGACCCGGAATCTGCCCCTCCGCCTGCCCTGCCAGAAGCTGAGCCTGCGGTTTGTGGGGCCGTTCAAAGTCCTGAGGAGAATAAACGAGGTTACCTATAGGTTATTACTCCCGCCAGATTATCGTATTAATCCCTCGTTCCATGTGTCTCTCCTCAGGCCGGTGGTGGCTGGTCTGCTCCAGGAGTCTGAGGTGTGGGAGGTCCCTCCACCTCCTCTGGACATCGAGGATAGTGAAGCTCGGTTGAGCTCCTTGTATTTGTATTGCCGGGTTATTTCCCCCGTGTACCTTGTTGGTTCCAGTGTGCCGGTTTTCCGCACTGGACTGTTTTGACGCATTACTGCGTAACTCTGTATTCCGGAATAAATCCTGTTATTCTGTGATTTACCCTCCTGCATCTGACTCCTTCAAATCACCCATCACACCACGTCACATGCTCATTCAGTGTGTCCATCTCAATTTGTCCAGAGTGGATTCCTGTCATTTTCCTCTCTCCTTCCGCTTTACAAATCTGGGAATAGCAATATGGCGGATACCCAGCAGGAACGCACTTAAACTGTACAGTTAAATTGGTTTCAGATGAGGGAAAGCATACAGGAGATGAAGCTGCTTTAGATCATTGTCCCTCCTAGCCACAAGCAGCTGAATGGCAACATCTTGTGGCAAAACATTATATTACACTCAAAAGCAATTGATGTTGCAAACGCATCAGTTATTATATAGCCTATGATGATCACAATTTGACATTGATTGACAGATTGAAATGAATTATTTGTCTTGTATGCTACTCCACGTGTGTAAAGTCTTTCAAAGCATATTTGTATGGTGTTCATGTATTAGGACTTCTGTATTGACGAACGTTGTGGACTCTTTATCTTGATAGGCTAAGGAAGAAATCTGTGCATTCATATCCATTTCAGAAGCAAGCTATAGAAGTGGCCCAGATAGAATACTTTACAAATTATATCCGTCCCTCTTCCTCTTCCCTTCCTTGGAGTAATCACTTATCCAACATGATTGGATGTGTGGGTAACAGCAAAGAAGGAAGTATGCATTTTAAAGTATTCAAACAGGGCCCGTGCCTGACATGAATAACAAAACAAATTGATCGGTTTTGCATTGAGTAGTGTATTGAAATCAATCTTTACATCCTTAGTACTCTGTCGGCTATTCGTTGAATGAAAACGCATGTCATAATTAAGGGGGCTTAGTTTACTGTTACACCGGAACAACCTCGGTTGTGATTGAATGCAACACTAAGGCCTTTTCCGGTCTCTTTTCACCCACACACAGGAAGAAAATGGTGAGTGGAAAAATAGTCAGAGATGTATCTTACAACATCTATTTATGTATCTGTTTATTTTACCATAGATCGTTGTGATTTACGACTTGTAATCACCGATAATGGTTTCTCATCGATATTGTTTTTGATGTAACGTTAGATGGTGTAAAAAAAACTTGAACGTTTGCTTGCCTATATGCTTGCTGGCTAACTTGCCTATTCAACTAGCTAGCTTGTTACCGGCAAAAGTAAAGTGCACTTTCAACTAAAGCACCCTTTTTCTTCTTTTTTTTCGGGTGGGAAGTGTTTTATGTAATGCTTTATTCACATGACTTAAATAAATGTGAACATGTATAACTAGCTAGCTCAATGCCTAACTACCACTAGGCAACATGGCTAACGTCAGCTTTCTAGCAAAGGAAGCATTGCTAACTGGTTGCCTTGCTTAAAGCAAACATTGAACTAACTACCTAAGTTGCCTAGAAACGTTCCTAGTCCATCTTAATTACCTAAGCATACAGTCGGCTGTACAGCAAATGATTAATTCTCTGCAAAGAATTACCAATCTTGTCAATGATGTTTTCAATACAAATGTCTGAACATATGAATTTCAGTGATTCTCACTTGTTGACTGAGACATGATCCCGACCTCTCCATGCATGCACACTGGATGACAAACATCTCTTTGGCTAACTTATGGACCTTGTGTGTTTCAGACGAAGGGGACATCGTCCTTCGGAAAGCGGCGTAATAAGACGCACGCTCTGTGCCGTCGCTGTGGCTCCAAAGCTTACCACCTGCAGAAGTCGTCCTGCGGAAAGTGTGGGTATCCTGAGAAACGCAAGAGAAGATGTAAGTGCCATTCCTTGAACGATCATTTATGGTTTAGTTATTGTCTCAACATGTTGAATGCTGAGGGTTGTTGCGGCATCTTTTACCGCTTGCCTTATTGACTTGTTAGAATATTTGACACAGTGCAGCATGACACAATTCATGTTTACTACCCAGTGTCTTGTCAATGATGTTCTCAATACAAATGTCTGAACATATGAATTTCAGTGATTCTTACTTTGTGACTGAG
This sequence comes from Coregonus lavaretus, assembly GCF_964263955.1. Classification (NCBI taxonomy): domain Eukaryota; kingdom Metazoa; phylum Chordata; class Actinopteri; order Salmoniformes; family Salmonidae; genus Coregonus; species Coregonus lavaretus. The sequence continues at coordinate 65,480,164 of NC_139991.1, forward strand.
ACGAGACCCCAACCTCTCCATGCATGCACATTGGATGACAGATCTTTCCCTAACTTGTGTGCCCCCACGTCTGTTGACTAGGAGTGAGAAATCACAAATCAGGATCTCAAAGTTGACCAGCTAACAGATTAACAATAACTTTTTAGTCTATTCTGGAAATGAAGTTGAGGATATTTGGGAACGTTTGCTGGCAAAACCTTTGATCCTGCTTTGTGACAATTCCCTTTGCTATGCCCCTTTTGTGTGTTGACCTGTTTCTTTCTGTAGACAACTGGAGCGCTAAGGCCAAGAGGAGGAACACCACTGGGTCCGGCCGCCTGAGACACCTGCGGGTCGTCTACCGCAGATTCAGGTGAGCACATCAACAGAGTACTCATGTAAAGCCAGGGGTACACAGTCCTGCTGATTTTTGCCCCATTGCCTGGAAAACCAAGGTCGTTCAGTAGGGCACATGGCAAAATGTTTTGCATCTGAAAATGGCATTCTCATTGGACAAGTTCAATTAGGACGCTCTTCCCCTTTCAAAGCGTTTTCTCCTGATTCCTGCCTACTGAATGCGACCCTGGTGTGTGGACTCCAGCCAATCGTTAACATTAGTGCAGGGGTGTCAAACTCATTCCACGGAGGGCAGTGTGTCTGCAGGTTTTTACTTTCAATTATGACCTAGACAACCAGGTGAGGGGAGTTCCTTTACTAATTGGTGACCTTGATTGATGAATTAGTTACAAGGGTGGAGCGAAAACCTGCAGACCCTCGGCCCTAGGTGGAGAAATGAAAACCTGCAGGACTGGATCTCAAGGGCCTGAGTTAATCAAATGCTAAGGACATTCAGGTCATTCTACAATGTGAGAGTTTATTTGTGGTGGTTGACACTGTTATATGTGAATCGATCTCTGCTCCTGAGTCTGGTTGTGGCCCAATAAGCCACTGCTATCTGCCTGTTTGCTCTGTTAAAACTGTTGCTTTGAAAATGCTAGCTGAAATGAGCTTGCCAATGATGTCACAAAATGTCTGAACAAATGAGATCACAGTGATATTAAGATTTTTACTGAGGCAAGCTTCACTACCCCATCAGTTGTGACCTAGGGGTCCCGGAGAAGACTTTTGAAAACCACTGACCTAGGGTCCAGATAGAACTCCATTTATTCTGCCGCATCTGTTAATAGCAATCTGTTACATAGTTGGTTCAGCACTAGCATATGCATCCAACGGACTTTCACAAATAACACCACAACCTGTAAAGACCTATTGTGACTGAATGAAAAGTTGCTAATTACCTTAGGTGAGCCGTAAGGTTACAATTCTAGTCTTCTACATAATGTTCAGATCTTATTTTCTTTCCCTATCCTTTTCAGGAATGGATTCCGGGAAGGGACCACCCCAAAGCCCAAGCGTGCTGCAGTGGCTGCCTCCAGCTCATCCTAGACACACTTTGGATTTACTTGTTTAAATAAATGTGTTGTTGATAGTTTTGAGTCTTGTCTGGGGTTTTTTCAGTATAACATGAATCATCCATGAACTCTTTCCACAGATCAGTGTGAACTGTGCAGTGCACTGGGGTTCACCAATCCCAATTGAATAAATATTTGCACTTATCCTACCTGGCTGTTCTTTTTAAAGAGTGTTTGTCAACTTGCACATTTGGTCCAATTGAAAAAGCATTATTTCCCAAGCCACTGCTTTAATCATCAGTTGACATAGCTTCTAACGGCCATAGAAATGGTATGGGTAAGACAACCTTTTTACAGTATTGTGTGGTGGGATTATAAAATATGCCATTTAGCAGACTTTTATCCAAAGTGAGTTAGGCATGCATACATTGGCAGTCCTTTGTGGGCAAATTATGTCATCAGACTTTGTCATCAAAATAACATACCAGAAGGGGGCATCGTTTACCAGGCTACCTAAATTATTGGGATCATCTGATTACCCCGAGTGTTTGGAGGACGTTAAGTTCATTGACAAAACAGACCATGGGAGGCCTTTTCACACAGATTTATTTGTCAAACGTTCGCGGTGGGGTCTGTGTAAACTATGTGATTATATTGGAGACAGGACATTTCATCTATTAATTTACTGGTATAGTATTTCAAAGTAGCAGCCATATCAGCCAGGCAAACTAATTGTTCTCACTTTATGATAGAACGTTCAGATTTTTCTGCTGTGGCTGTGGCGCTCTTTACCGGAATTGTTAGGATTTTCTTGTGATCAAAACAAAACGACTTATTTTGCTCAAATAGAGATACTGTATAATAAAATTGTGTTCTCTTTGAAAAGATGTGTATGTATTTATTTATCCATGATATAGCCTAGTAGATATAGCTTAAATTGACTAATTTGCCATAATGCTTGATTAGCCAACTTACTTGAATACTGACACATTTCCCAATAACACTATGTATTCTTGTAGGCTGACTATTAGCCTAGTTTACATTAGGTTTGCTATGTATTGCTAATTGTTCTTGTGGTAGTGTGATACATTCATCCTGTTGGTTTCAGATGTCTAAAAAGACCCATAATCCCCATAAGGTAGTGTATGTCCCGCTTGCAGACATTTGCCATCACGGGGTTTTGGCCTACCGATGGGGGCAACAGACCAGCTACGAGGCAGAATAGATGGTATGACCTCTTTCAGAAAGTATTCACACCCTTTGACCTTTTCCACATTTTGTAGAGTTACAGCCTGACTTTAAAATGGATTAAATTGAGATGTGTTGTAACTGGCCTACACACAATACCCCATAATGTCAAAGTGGAATTATGTTTTTCAAAATGTTTATAAAATTAATAAAAAATGAAAAGCTGAAATGTCTTGAGTCAATAAGATGTCAACCCCTTTGTAATGGCAAGCCTTAATAAGTTCAGGATTACAAATGGGCTTAACAAGTCGCATAATAAACTGAATGGACTCACTCTGTGTGCAATTATAGTGTTTAACATGATTTTTGAATGACTACCTCATCTCTGTACCCCAGTCGAGCAGTGAATTTCAAACACAGATTCAATCACAAAGACCAGGAAGGTTTTCAATGCCTCTCAAAGAAGGGCACCTATTGGTAGATGGGTAAAAAATAATCATGTTAAATGCATATCCCCTTGAGCATGGTGAAGTTATTAATTACACTTTGGGTGGTGTGTCAATTCAACCAGTCACTACAGAAATACAGGCGTCCTTCTTAACTCAGTTGCCGGAGAGGAAGGAAACCGCTCAGGGATTGGTGACTTTAAAACAGTTACATAGTTTAATGGCTGTGATAGAAGAAAACTGAGGATGGATCAACAACATTGTAGTTACTCCATAATACTAACCTAATTGACAGACTGAAAAGAAGGAAGCCTGTACAGAATAAAAATATCCTGTTTGCAACAAGGCACTAAAGTAATTCTGCAAAAATATTTGTTATGTTTCGGTCAAATCCAATACAACACATTACTGAGTACCACTCTCCATATTTTCAAGCATAATGGTGGCTGCATCATGTTATGGGTATGCTTGTAATCGTTAAGGACTGGGGAGTTTTTCAGGATAAAAACGAAACGGAATGGAGCTAAGCACAGGTAAAATCCTAGAGGAAAACCTGGTTCAATCTGCTTTCCACCAGACACTGGGAGATGAATTCACCTTTCAGCAGGACAATAACATAAAACACAAGGCCACATCTACACTGAAGTTGCTTACCAAGAACACAGTGAATGTTCCTGAGTGGCCGAGTTACAGTTTTGACTGAAATCTACTTGAAAATCTATGGCAAGAACTGAAAATAGTTGTCTAGCAATGATCAACAACCAATTTGACAGAGCTTGAAGAATTTTGGAAAGAATATTGGGCAAATGTTGCACAATCCAGGTGTAGAAACCTCTTAGAGGCTTACCCAGAAAGACTCACAACTGTAATCACTGCCAAAGGTGATTCTTACATGTGTTGACTCAGGGGTATGAATACTTATGTAAATGAGATATTTCTATATTTCATTTCCCAAAGTTTCTAAAAACATGTTTTCACTTTGTCATTATTGGGTATTGTGTGTAGATGGGTGAGAGAAACACATCTATTTAATATATTTTGAATTCAGGCTGTAACACAACAAAACAATTGGTTAAGGGTTATGAATACTTTCTGAAGGCACTGTATTATGACAAGAGACAATGGCAAAACCTGTGTAACAGTTTTTTCAACTCGCCCCTACCTGGGCTTGAACCAGGGACCCTCTGCACACATCGACGACAGTCACCCTCGAAGCACCATTACCCGTCGCTCCACAAAAGCCACGGGGGAAACAACTACTTCGAGGTCTCAGAGCGAGTGACGTCACCGATTGAAACGCTACTAGTGTGCCATTTCACACTGGTTACACCTGCATAGGCCTATGACATTTGAACTTTGTGTTCATGTAGAAAACATTATTACTAGAAATACCTGTCATTAAATATCGGTCTTTACTACTAATGAACAACAACTTTATTATCATATTTGGCCATCAAATTGTCATTGCATCTTGTAACAAAGAGATTATACACAGTGTCAAAGCCCCAAGCTGTGATCTTGTCAACCAATCACATGATCAAGCAAGAAAACAGCAGAACATCTATGAATCAGTACCTATAGTACAACAGAATGCATGATATACAAAATATACAAAAGGGAGAGCCAAACTCTGGCGTGCTCCGACTCCTACCAATTCACCCGGGAGCTATGCAAGGTGTTCGACACTTCTCGGGTGGTGTCGGGGCACGAGGCCGGGAGGCGGACTACTCCGTGGAGTTCCGGACCCGGGCTCGAGAGGCAGGATGGGAGGAGGCCGCCCTGGTCGTCCTTTACGCGCAGGGGCTATCGGAGGGGATGAATGACAAACTCTCCTTCAGGGAGCTGCCTGAGCGACTGGACGGCCTCGTCGACCTCTTGGTGAGGGTAGACAATCGGTGTCGTGAGAGGGCGCACGAGAGAGGGATGACGCAAGGATGGAGAAGCAGAGACGTCTGTGCCAGGGATGTTGCCTATACTGCGGCCAGGCAGGTTACTGCTGTGACTGGAAGTAGGAGGGCTCGCTAATATCGAGAGGGGTGCTAGCGAGTCAGAACCAAAACCCCAACCCCAGAGACTCCCGGACTTTTCTCCCCGTCAGGGTGCAGTGGGCCCGCACTGCGCATCGGGCGCATGCACTGGTGGATTCGGGGGCCGCGGGAAACCTGAAATACGCGGGGCTGGCCCAAGTGTGGAGCGTTCCGTTACTCTCCCTCTCCGAGCCGGTTCCGGTCATGGGCCTGGACGGCCGGCTGTTGAGGTCGGGCTTCATCACCCAGTGCACTGTCCCCGTGCATGTCCGGGTGGCAGGGGGGGGCTATGGGAGGATATCCAGTTTTTCATTGTAGACTCTCCGGAGTGTCCCCTCATCCTCGGGCACCCCTGGCTGGTCGCCCACAAACCCCGGATAGACTGGTCTATGGGGCGGATCATCCCAGAGGGAGGCTCCGCCTCCGTCCTGTTCCGGTCTCCACCGACCACTCATTAGCCCAAACCACCGTCCCAGACCACCTACCAGTCCTCACCTCTTCCCCAGGTCCCGCACTCCGAACCGCCTACCGCCCTAGCGGCGGCTACAGACTCCGTCACCGGCCCAGACCTGGCAGGCGTTCCCTGGGAGTATTGGGATCTGGGGGAGGTGTTTAGTAAGAGGCATGCCAAGGGCCTACCTCCTCACAGGCCATACGACTGCGCTATCGATCTCCTGCCGGGCGCCATGCCCACACGAGGGCGATTGTTTTCCTTGTCCCTGCCAGAGACTCTGGCCATGAGGGAGTATATCGACGAGGCACTCGTCGAGGGTCACATCTGTCCCTCTACATCACCCGCGGGCGCGGGCTTCTTCTTCATGGGGAAAAAGGACGGTGGGCAGCGGCCGTGCATTGATTACCGGGCGCTCAACGACATCACGGTTAAGAACCACTACCCACTACCCATGATGACGACAGCATTCGAGTCGTTGCAGGGAGCCCGGGTCTTCACCAAGCTGGACTTACGAAATGCCTACAACCTGGTGAGGATTCGGGAGGGTGACGAGTGGAAGACGGCTTTTAACACACCCAGTGGGCATTACAAGTACCAAGTCATGCCATTCGGTCTAACCAACGCGCCTGCGGTGTTCCAGGCGTTGGTCAATGACGTGCTCCGGGACCTCCTCGACTACAGCGTCTTCATTTATTTGGATGACATCCTAATATTTTCAAAGGACATGAGTGAACACCAGCAGCACGTTCGGCAGGTCCTCCAACGCCTTCTCCGTCACCAGCTCTACGTCAAGGCGGAGAAGTGCGTGTTCCACACAGAGACAGTCTCCTTCCTGGGGTATATCGTCACCCAGGGGGACCCACGGATGGACCCAGCCAAGGTCAGCGCGGTACTGGATTGGCCCCAGCCCTCATCCCTCAAGCAACTACAACGGTTTTTAGGGTTCGCTAATTTTTATAGGCGATTTATTCGCAATTTTAGCTCCCTAGCTGCTCCCCTGACAGCCCTCACCCAAATGAGCGTGCGCTCCTTCGCCTGGACCCCGGAAGCTGGGAACGCATTTGATGCGCTTAAGCTGCGTTTTACATCGTACCCGTTCCTATGGCATCCTGATCTGTCCCTGCCGTTCATTGTGGAGGTGGATGCTTGAGATGTTGCGGTGGGAGCAATCCTGTCCCAGCGGTTCCTCACAGATGGTAAGACTCACCCCTGCGCGTTTTCTCCCGTCGGCTGTCCCCGGCGGAGCGGTGTGGGGAACCGTGAGCTGCTAGCGGTCAAGCTCGCCCTCGGGGAGTGGAGGCATTGGCTAGAGGGGGCCGCCCATCCATTCGTCATATGGACTGACCATAAGAACTTAGCCTACATTCAGGGGGCCAAGAGGCTCAACTCGCGCCAGGCCAGGTGGGCGTTGTTGAACACCAAGCCTGACGCGCTCTCCTGGCAGTTCGAACCCGTGGACCTGGTGGAGAGGGATGACCCCATTGTCCCCAACGCCCTGACTGCTGCACAGTTTCGTGGGGAATTGATAGGCTGGTCAGAGCAGCTCTTCGGCGGGAGCCCGATCCGGGCAGAGGTCCATCCATGTATGTTCCCAAGGCTGCGCGGTCATGACTGCTTCAGTGGGCGCACGGGTCCGACCTCACCAGCCATCCAGGGGGCACCAGGATGTTGGAGTTCCTGTGTAGGAGGTTCTGGTGACCATCAGCTGAGGGGGATATGCGCGCCTTTGTGGCTGCTTGCCCAGTGTGCGCACGCAGGAAGAGCTCATGTCAGGCCGCGGCAGGGCTGCTCCGACCCCTGCCCATCCCCAAGCGCCGCTGGTCCCACATCTCGCTGGATTTAATTTCCGCCCTACCCCTCTCTGATGGATACACAATCATCCTGGTCATTGTGGACCAGTTTTCGAAGGCTGCCCACTTCATTTCCCTTCTCAAACTCCTGTCAGCCTGGGAGATGGCTAAGTTGGTGGTGCAGCACATTTTCCGGGTCCATGGCCTTCCCCAAGATGTGGTGTTGTATCAGGGTCCTCAGTTCGCCTCCAGGTTCTGGAAGGCGTTCGCCACCTGCCTCAGCACCTCCGTCAGCTTGTCTTCCGGCTTCCATCCCCAGTCGAACGGGCAGACTGAGCGCATCAATCAGGATCTGGAGGGGGTGCTGAGGTGCTATGCCTCCAGCAACCCAGCTACGTGGAGTCAGCGACTGGCGTGGGCGGAGTACGCCCACAACACCCTTCTCTGCTCGTCCACCGGCCTGTCTCCCTTCCAGTGCCAATACGGGTACCAACCCGAGCAAGAGGAGGAGGCGGCGGTCCCGTCGGTCCAGGCCCACATCAGTCACTGTCGCCGCACCTGGAGGCAGGTACGGGAGGCACTTAAGCAGGCCTCGGTAAGGTCTCAAAATCAGGCCAACCGCAGGCATCGCCGGCCCTGGTTTTTCGCCCGGACAGAGGATGTGGCTCTCCACGCGTTATCTTCCCCTCCGCATGGAGTCCAGAAAGCTGTCCCCCGGTTCGTCGGGCCTTTCAGAGTGGTCCGGCGAGTCAACCCAGTGGCCTACCGCCTGCAACTTCCCCCCACCATGCGGGTGCATCCCACATTCCATGTGTCCCTCCTCAAGCCCGTCGCCACCTGTCTCCTGGCTCCCCCTCCTCGTCCTGTTACCCCGCTGCGCATCGTCGGAGGGCAGCCGGCTTTTACTGTGGACCGGATCCTGGACTGCCGACGGGTGGGGAGGGGTCTCAAATTTCTGGTGGACTGGGAGGGTTATGGGCTGGAGGAGCGGTCCTGGGTGCCCAGGAGTGACATTCTGGACCCAGGACTGATAACAACATTCCGTCTTCTCCACCTGGAGGCGCCGAGGTGAAAGGCTGGGGCCGTTCGTCGGGGGGGCACTGTTACAGGAGGGGGTCGCATTTCCGGAGCGACCCACTAGGTGTCATCCTCCGACAACCTTAGGCACCTCCTCACTCACAGTCTGGACTAATCATTATCTTATTGGTGTCACCTGTGTCTACCTGTTCACCTGTGTATTTATGCCCTCACTTCCCTGTGTTCCCTTGCGCTGTTTTCTCTGCTAGTTCTCGATGCCAAACAGCACTAATCAGTGTCTGATCGCGAGACGTATGTACAGGTACTTGAGAAGTGTTCTCCCTGTTTCATTGTGGTTTTCAGTCATAGTTAGTATTTCGTATGTTTGCTGTCAGCCTGTTTTTGGAGACCAATTTGCTCCTCCTTTATTTTTTCCTGACAGGTCCGTTGTTTTGTATCCTGGTTTTGGGACCACCAGTAAAGATCCTTGTTTCACCATCTTTGCCTACTGCCTACTGTCTATCCTGCACCGCACCTGGGTCACACCTCACACCAACCCTTATACATTCTGTCTGGAGAATAAGTTCAAGATGACCACCACTAGGTGATTGTTTTATCTGCTGTATAGCACAGAAGGACATGGAGGAGACGGGGTGATCGGCTTCTGAGAAATGATGTGCAGTAGGGGATTTAAGGTCATTTCAATTTCAATTCAGTTGAAGTGCTTTATTGGCATGGGAAACATATGTTTACATTGCCAAAGCAAGTGAAATAGATAATAAACAATAACAAATTAACAGTAAATATTACACTCACAAAAGTTCCAATAGAATAAAGACATTTCAAATGTCATATTATTTCTATATACAGTGTCGTAATGATGTGTAAATAGTTAAAGTACAAAAGGGAAAATAAATAAACATAAATATAGGTTGTATTTACAATGGTGATTGTTCTTCACTGGTTGCCCTTTTCTTGTGGCAACAGGTCACAAATCTTGCTGCTGTGATTGCACACTGTGGTATTTCACCCAATAGATATGGGAGTTTATCTAAATTGGATTTGTTTTCAAATTCTTTGTGGGTCTGTGTAATCTGAGGGAAATTTGTGTCTCTAATATGGTCATACATTTGGCAGGAGGTTAGGAAGTGCAGCTCAGTTTCCACCTCATTTTGTGGGCTGTGTGCACATAGCCTGTCTTCTCTTGAGAGCCAGGACTGCCTTCAGCTGCCTTTCTCAATAGCAAGGCTATGTTCACTGAGTCTGTACATAATCAAAGATTTCTTTAATTTTGGGTCAGTCACAGTGGTCAGGTATTCTGCCACTGTGTTTAGGGCCAAATAGCATTCTAGTTTGCTTAGTTTTTTTGTAAATTCTTTCCAATGTGTTAAGTAATTGTATTTTTGTTTTCTCATGATTTGGCTGTCCTGGGGCTCTGTGGGGTCTGTTTGTGTTTGTGAACAGAGCCCCAGGACCAGCTTGCTTAGGGAGCTCTTCTCCAGGTTAATTTCTCTGTAGGTGATGGCTTTGTTATAGAAGGTTTGGGAATCGCTTCCTTTTAGGTGGTTGTAGAATTTAACGGCTCTTTTCTGGATTTTGATCATTAGCAGGTATCGGCCTAATTCTGCTCTGCATGCATTATTTGTTGTTTTACGTTGTACACAGGATATTTTTGCAGAATTCTTCATGCAGAGTCTCAATTAGGTGTTTGTCCCATTTAGTGAATTCTGATGTGTATCTTTAATGGATTATCAGATAAAATTGAGTTAATCATGAACATATAGTTAACATTCTTTGTGGCTAACTGAATTGGGTGTCAGAGTGGTGTGTGTAGATGAGTGGAAGGAATCAAGCGCAGGAACCAGGATGACTTCAACCGTCTTTTTAGTAACGTTCAAACACGTGAACAAAATAGTCGCCAACCCAACCGGGTGGCGCAAAACAATTACGCACAAACACAGTGCGAAAATACACAAGAAAAGCGCACGCAGTGCGAACTCTCGGGACAAGCAACAACGAGAGAAACGTAACCATACAGAGGCAGTCTGACAATAACCAATCACGCATAACACCTGACCCAAACAAACGAAACTAAATAGGGAACATCATCAAACACAAACAAGGGACAGGTGTTACAAAGAGACAAAACCAAACGAACAAGAAACATAGAACGGTGGCAGCTAGTACTCCGGAGACGACGACCGCCGAAGCCTGCCCGAACAAGGAAGAGGAGCAGCCTCGGCCGAAACCGTGACAGTACCCCCCCCTTGACGCGCGGCTCCAGCCGTGCGCCGACCCGGGGCTCGGGGACGACCCGGACGACGCGGAGCAGGGCGCGCAGGATGACCCCGATGGAACTCGGTCAGCAGGGACTGGTCCAATATGTCCCTCCTTGGCACCCAGCACCGCTCCTCCGGACCGTACCCCTCCCACTCCACGAGATATTGAAGACCCCCCATCCGGCGTCTCGAATCAAGGATGGACCTCACGGTGTACGCCGGAGCCCCCTCGATGTCCAACGGGGGTGGAGGAGTCTCCTCAATCTCAAAGTCCTGGAGTGGACCAGCTACCACCGGCCTGAGGAGAGACACATGGAACGAGGGGTTAATATTCTTGTAATCAATAGGTAGTTCTAACCTGTAACTCACCTCGTTCAATCTCCTCAGGACTTTAAAGGGCCCCACAAACCGCCGACCCAGCTTCCGGCAGGGCAGGCGGAGGGGCAGGTTTCTGGTTGAGAGCCAGACTCGATCTCCAGGTGCGTACACTGGCCCCTCACTGCGGTGTAGGTCGGCGCTCGTCTTCTGTCGACGTATGGCACGCTGCAGATGGACGTGTGCAGCGTCCCATGTCTCCTCCGAGCGCCGCACCCACTCATCCACAGCGGGGGCCTCGATCTGGCTCTCATGCCATGGTGCCAGAACCGGCTGGTACCCTAATACACACTGAAAAGGGGTTAGTTGGGTGGAGGAGTGGCGAAGAGAGTTCTGTGCCATCTCGGCCCAGGGCACATATCTCGCCCACTCCTCCGGCCGGCCCTGACAGTATGACCTCAGAAACCTACCCACATCCTGGTTCACACGTTCAACCTGCCCATTACTCTCCGGGTGGTAACCCGAGGTAAGGCTTACCGAAACCCCCAACCGTTCCATAAATGCTCTCCACACTCTGGAGGTGAACTGGGGACCTCGGTCAGACACCATATCCTCGGGTACCCCGTAATGCCGGAAGACATGGGTGAACAGAGCCTCTGCGGTCTGTAGGGCAGTGGGTAGACCCGGCATGGGAAGGAGACGACAGGCCTTCGAGAACCGATCCACAACGACCAGGATGGTAGTATTCCCCTGTGAGGGGGGAAGATCGGTAACAAAATCCACCGAGAGGTGGGACCAGGGTCGTTGTGGAATAGGCAGGGGTTGTAACTTACCCCTGGGCAAATGTCTGGGCGCCTTACACTGGGCACACACCGAACAGGAGGAAACATAAATCCTCACATCCCTAGCTAACGTTGGCCACCAGTACTTCGTGCTAAGGCAGTGCACTGTCCGGCCGATACCCGGATGGCCAGAGGAGGGGGACGTATGAGCCCAACAAATGAGGCGATTGCGTACCTCGAGCGGAACGTACGTCCGACCCACTGGACACTGTGGAGGACTCGGGTCGGTGCGTAACGCCCGCTCGATCTCGCCATCAACCTCCCACACCACCGGTGCAACCAGACAAGACTCTGGTAGTATGGGCGTGGGCTCAACGGACCTCTCCTCCGCGTCATACCGCCGAGACAGAGCATCTGCCTTCCCGTTCTGGGACCCAGGGATGTATGTGATCTTAAACACAAACCGGGCTAGAAACATAGTCCAGCGGGCCTGGCGAGGATTCAGTCTCCTAGCTGCCCGGATGTACTCCAGGTTACGATGGTCAGTTAGAATGAGGAAAGGGTGTTGAGCCCCCTCGAGCCAATGCCGCCACACCTTTAGGGCCTGTACCACGGCTAACAGCTCCCTGTCTCCTACGTCATAATTCCGCTCCGCCGGACTGAGCTTCTTTGAATAAAACGCACAGGGACGGAGTTTAGGTGGAGTGCCAGAACGCTGGGAAAGAACGGCCCCTATCCCGGCCTCTGACGCGTCCACCTCTACCTGGAACGGTAAAGAGGGATCCGGATGCGCCAACACCGGCGCCGAGGTAAACAGGTCCTTCAGTCTCCCAAATGCCCTGTCCGCCTCAGCTGACCACCGCAAGCGCACCGGACCCCCCTTTAACAGAGACGTTATGGGAGCTGCCACCTGTCCAAAACCCCGGATAAACCTCCGGTAATAATTCGCAAAACCCAAGAACTGTTGCACCTCCCTCACAGTGGTTGGGGTCTGCCAATTACGCACAGCTGACACCCGGTCTACCTCCATCTTCACCCCTGACGCAGACAACTGGTAACCCAGAAAGGAGACCGACTTCTGAAAAAACAGACATTTCTCTGCCTTGACATATAGGTCATGCTCCAACAGCCTCCTCAATACTCGGCGCACCAGGGCTACATGTTCTGCACGGGTAGGACTGTACACCAGAATGTCGTCGATGTACACAACTACTCCCTGTCCCTGCATGTCCCGGAAAATCTCATCGACGAAGGATTGGAAGACTGAGGGAGCATTCATTAACCCATATGGCATGACTAGATACTCGTAGTGTCCGGAAGTCGTGCTAAACGCTGTCTTCCATTCATCGCCCTCTCTAATGCGCACCAAGTTATATGCGCTCCTGAGATCCAATTTTGTAAAGAACTGCGCACCGTGCAGTGACTCCGTCATAGTCGCAATCAGAGGAAGTGGATAGCTGTACTTCACTGTGATCTGATTGAGACCGCGGTAATCAATACACGGGCGCAGACCTCCATCCTTTTTCTTCACAAAAAAGAAACTCGAGGAAGCGGGTGAAGTGGAGGCCCGTATGTATCCCTGTCTAAGAGACTCAGCGATGTACGTCTCCATTGCCTTCCTCTCCTCTTGAGACAAGGGATACACATGGCTCCGCGGGAGAGCTGCTCCTGACTGGAGATCTATCGCACAATCCCCCCGTCTATGAGGCGGCAGCTGCGCCGCCCTAGTCTTACTAAACACCAGTTTCAAATCCTCATACTCGGGGGGAATATGCAGTGCTGTCATTAGATTCGGACTTTCCACCGAGGTCGCCCCTATGGAAACACCCAGACACCGCCCCTCACACTGGGCAGACCACCCTTTAAGAGCTTTCTCTCGCCACATAATAGTAGGGTCATGGGTCATCAACCAGGGAAGACCCAGCACTACCGGATACGCAGGAGAGTCAATCAGATAGAGCTGAATTATCTCCTCATGACTCTCCTGCGCCATCATCTGAAGGGGTGCTGTGACCTCCCTAATCAACCCAGACCCTAACGGACGGCTATCTAGGGCATGAACGGGAAAAGGCTTATCAACTGGAAGGAGGGGAATCCCTAACTCTATACAGAACTGGCGATCTACAAAATTCCCAGCTGCGCCTGAATCTACCAGCGCCTTATGCTGGGAACGAGGTGCAACCTGTGGAAAACAAACAGGCAAGGTTAGGTGCACGACAGAAAGCTCTGGGTAAGTAGGACGCCTACTCACCTGGGGGGACCCCCCAATGCGTGACCTGCCTTCTCCTTCACCGGGGGACCCTCCCCAACACCTAGCCGCGGTGTGCCCTCCACGGCCACAGTTAGTGCAGGGACCGGGCCCCCTCGGGTTCCTACTCCTCCGTTCCCTAGCGCCAGCACCCCCGAGCTCCATAGGGCTCGGCTCGGAGGTGCTGGAGAGTGGAATGGGCGAACCCCCCCCGGGACGTCCACGGGTGGCGAGCAGGGTATCCAGCCGAATGGCCATGTCGACAAGCTGGTCAAAGGTCAACGAGGTGTCCCTGCACGCCAACTCTCGCTGGACGTCCTCCCGGAGGCTGCAGCGGAAGTGGTCGATATGGGCCCGCTCATTCCACCCTGCATCGGCCGCTAGGGTCCGGAACTCCAAGGCAAAGTCCTGGGCGCTCCTCATCCCCTGTCGGAGGTAGAACAGACGCTCCCCCGCCGCCTTCCCCTCTGGTGGATGGTCAAACACAGCACGGAAGCGGCGGGAGAACTCCGCATAGTTAGTGGTAGCGGCGTCCATTCTCCTCCATTCAGCGTTGGCCCACTCCAACGCCTTGCCGGTGAGACAGGAGATGAGGGCTGAGACGCTCTCGTGTCCCGAGGGCGCCGGGTGTACGGTGGCGAGGTAGAGCTCCACTTGCAGCAGGAACCCTTGACACCCGGCAGTGGAGCCGTCGTACGCCCTCGGGAGCGAGAGCCGAATCCCACTGGGTTCCGGAGATGAGGCAGGAGGACTGACCGATGGGGATGGTTCGGTTCGTGGGGGCGTGGGTACCCCGCTGGTTTCCCATCGGTGAAGAGTGTTCATCACCCCCTCCAGGGCATGACAGACCTGGTTAATACGATCCTCCTGCCCACGAAGACGTTCCTCCATCCCGGCTGTTGGCGCGGTCGCTCCTGCTGATTCCATGGATTGATGCGTGATTCTGTCAGAGTGGTGTGTGTAGATGAGTGGAAGGAATCAAGCGCAGGAACCAGGATGACTTCAACCGTCTTTTTAGTAACGTTCAAACACGTGAACAAAATAGTCGCCAACCCAACCGGGTGGCGCAAAACAATTACGCACAAACACAGTGCGAAAATACACAAGAAAAGCGCACGCAGTGCGAACTCTCGGGACAAGCAACAACGAGAGAAACGTAACCATACAGAGGCAGTCTGACAATAACCAATCACGCATAACACCTGACCCAAACAAACGAAACTAAATAGGGAACATCATCAAACACAAACAAGGGACAGGTGTTACAAAGAGACAAAACCAAACGAACAAGAAACATAGAACGGTGGCAGCTAGTACTCCGGAGACGACGACCGCCGAAGCCTGCCCGAACAAGGAAGAGGAGCAGCCTCGGCCGAAACCGTGACATTGGGTCATTTCTCTGTGTGTGTGGGTAAAAGAGGGAATCTGACCTAGGGTCAGATTGCTCCCTTTTGTCTCTCTCCTCACACAAAGTGATAAAGAGCGGTGCCAGGGTTGAACAGAGTTTAAACTAAACATGAGTGTTTTTGCAAGATAAGGGATTGATTGAGTGTATTACTATTGATTCTGAACTGAATGAAAGTCGAATGTAGCCACCACCATAGACAAAGGGAGTGGGCGGAGCAATAAAACAGCGGGAAACTGAAGCGGAGACTTTATAAGATGGAGGGAGAGAGTAAGAGGGGGTGCCGTTCTGCAGACTGGTATCGGCTTTGTTGAAACTCTAATAAAGTCATCTTGATGCAACAACAACTCTGTAAGACCTTATTTGTAATAAAGTATAGTGGTTATTTTCCACAACAATTCTTGGTTGGTGAGCGGACGCCAGACCTCACAACCATAAAGGGCAATGGGTTCTATGACTGATTCAAGTATTTTTAGCCAGATCCTAATTGGTATGTTGAATTTTATGTTCCTTTTGATGGCATAGAATGCCCTTGTCACGCCCTGGCTCTGGGGACACTTGTATGTTGAGCCAGGGTGTGATTTTCATTTGTATTCTATGTATTCTATTTCTATGTTGGCCAGTGTGGTTCTCAATCAGAGGCAACGAGTGTCAGCTGTGGCTGGTTGTCTCTGATTGGGAACCACATTTAAACAGGCTGTTTTCCCACAGTAGTTGTGGGATCTTGTTCCTTTTGGTTTGTGCCGTAGGACTGCACGTATCGTTTGTTGTTTTGTTCGGGTATCACAAATAAAAGAGTATGTTTGCTTTCAACGCTGCGCCTTGGTCCTCCTCTGTTCCCGACGATCGTGACAGAAGATCCCACCAAAACTGGACCAAGCAGCGTGTCCAGGAGCCATCGCCAGGGGAATCTCTAGCGGATCGCCTTTGCAACCTCGACTGGGCCAAGCCAAGTGAAGAGCAGAGAGGTTGGACTTTGGAGCAGTGGGGTGAGAGTCTGGCGAAAAGTATGGAGACCTGGTCCACGGGTAGGAGAGAAGCCCAGAATTTTTTTAGGGGGGGGCTAACACTGTGGACGACGGGGCAGCAGGAGACCGCGATAAAGCGGCCCAGCGGGTTGGCAGAGGAGGCCGCCAGGTTACGGGGGCCACTGGTCAAAGAGGGGAAGGAAGGTGAAGAGGCACGGCGAGAGGTACTGGGGTGTGTTACCAGTCCGGTCCGGCCCGTTCCAGATCCCTGCGTAGGGCCAGTGGTGTGTGTCCCCAGTACGGTCCGGTCTGTTCCTGCTCCCCGCACCAAGCCAATGGTGCGCGTCGCCAGCCCGGCCCGTCCTGTTCCTACTCCCCGCACCAAGCCAATGGTGCGCGTCGCCAGCCCGGCCCGTCCTGTTCCTGCTCCCCGCACCAAGCCAATGGTGTGCGTCGCCAGCCCGACCCGTCCTGTGCCTGCTCCCCGCACCAAGCCAATGGTGCGCGTCGCCAGCCCGGCCCGTCCTGTTCCTGCTCCCCGCACCAAGCCTATGGTGCGCGTCGCCAGCCCGGCCCGGCCCGTTCCTGCTCCCCGCACCAGGCCAATGGTGCGCGTCGCCAGCCCGGTCCGGCCCGCTCCTGCTTCCCGCACCAAGCCTATGGTGCGCGTCGCCAGCCCGGGCCGGCCTGTTCCTGCTTCCCGCACCAGGCCAATGGTGCGCGTCGCCAGCCCGGTCCGGCCCGCTCCTGCTCCCCACACCAAGCCAATGGTGTGTGTCGCCAGCCCGGTCCGGCCCGCTCCTGCTCCCCGCACCAAGCCAATGGTGCGCGTCGCCAGCCCGGCACGGCCCGTGCCTGTTCCCCGCACCAGGCCAATGGTGCGCGTCGCCAGCCCGGCACGGCCCGTGCCTGTTCCCCGCACCAGGCCAATGGTGCGCGTCGCCAGCCCGGCACGGCCCGTGCCTGTTCCCCACACCAAGCCAGTGGTGTGCGTCGTCAGTCCGGCACGGCCCGTGCCTGTTCCACCGGTGCCTGGTCCGGCACCGGTCAGATGCTTCACGCCGGAGCTAGAGCAATCCGCTCCACCAGTGTGCAGTCCAGCTCCGGCCAGCGGGGCCAGACCGGACCAGGGGTACTTTGGGGGGTTGGAGAGGGAGTGGGGATCAGGCCTGGAGCCGGATCCGCCGCCAAGGCGGAGTGCCCACCCGGTCCCTCCCCTGTGGTATTTAGTTGGCGCGGTCGGAGTCCGCGCCTTTAGGGGGGGGGTACTGTCACGCCCTGGCTCTGGGGACACTTGTATGTTGAGCCAGGGTGTGATTTTCATTTGTATTCTATGTGTTCTATTTCTATGTTGGCCAGTGTGGTTCTCAATCAGAGGCAACGAGTGTCAGCTGTGGCTGGTTGTCTCTGATTGGGAACCACATTTAAACAGGCTGTTTTCCCACAGTAGTTGTGGGATCTTGTTCCTTTTGGTTTGTGCCGTAGGACTGCACGTATCGTTTGTTGTTTTGTTCGGGTATCACAAATAAAAGAGTATGTTTGCTTTCAACGCTGCGCCTTGGTCCTCCTCTGTTCCCGACGATCGTGACAGCCCTTCTTGCCTTGTATCTCAGATCGTTCACACCTTTGTGGAAGTTATCTGTGGCGCTGATGTTTAGGCCGAGGTATGTATAGATTTTTGTGTGTTCTTCTCCTTACAGCATTCTTGTGTTCAATAATACGTGTTCTTATCTGTCCATTGGTTTTGCCCACTTATTGCTTATTGCATGGACAAGAGATAAGGTATATGACGTTAGAAGAGCTGCATGTGAGGAACTATTTGATAGTGTATTGTTTGTCAGTGGCAGAGCTACTGAATACGCTCACTTTTTTAAAGGAATCCCTACATGCCACACAACTACGGCAGGGGTAGAAGCCAGTCACCTCGTCCAGTCTTCCGTCATTTATTTTACGGGGAGGTGGGGGAGGACATGAGTATCAGCCCGAACAATGAAGTTGCTGACATTCCTGGCCTTATAGTGGGAAAAGAGAGGAGGGTTAGAGAAAATATTTTGCCAAGCAGGATCAGCCATGAGCAGATTCTAATGTTTCTTAATCTTTCCCTTGATGTGACGTCATCACTCAGAGGACGATATGTTGTGGTACAGACACATTTATGTTTTTTAAAAATGTTTTTTATAGACAGTGTCTCTCATGTATGAAGGTAAGTGTACCACAATATGACATAGCATCCAGTCAACACAATGGGAAATAGGTTCAGTTAAACTGTCGTTACATGCTACAATAGGCGGTCCAGGGGGCTTCTCTAGCGATTTGTGAACCATAGAAAGGCAATACATAAGAGGGACTGAAGGGAAGTCTTTTGTAAGATACTTAAATTCAGCTTGGGAGATATGGCCCTATGCCAATGCATTTTGGAGAAAATAGTCCATTTGATCCTTGTAAATGGTGGTAGGGTTTCTTTCCAACATGGTGTAACAAGTCTCATTAGAGAGTTGGGACATGATCTCAGAGGCATTGTTGTCTTTATTTAACAATACTAAGCCGCCTCCTTTGTTAGCGGGTTCCAAGCCACATTCCTGTTGCTGCTCAGGGAAGATAATGTATCTGGCCGTGTGGTGCCAGGACAACAACCTCTCCCTCAACGTGACCAAGACAAAGGAGATGATTGTGGACTACAGGAAAAAAAATAGGACTGAGCACGCCCCCATTCTCATCGACGGGGCTGTAGTGGAACAGGTTGAGAGCTTCAAGTTCCTTGGTGTCCACATCACCAACGAACTATCATGGTCCAAACACACCAAGACAGTCGTGAAGAGGGCACGACAAAGCCTATTCCCCCTCAGGAGACTGAAAAGATTTGGCATGGGTCCCCAGATCCTCAAAAAATTCTACAGCTGCACCATCGAGAGCATCCTGACTGGTTGCATCACCGCCTGGTATGGCAACTGCTTGGCCTCCGACCGCAAGGCACTACAGAGGGTAGTGCGTACGGCCCAGTACATCACTGGGGCAAAGCTTCCTGCCATCCAGGACCTCTATACCAGGCGGTGTCAGAGGAAGGCCCTCAAAATTGTCAAAGACTCCAGCCACCCTAGTCATAGACTGTTCTCTCTGCTACCGCACGGCAAGCGGTACCGGAGTGCCAAGTCTAGGTCCAAAAGACTTCTCAACAGCTTCTACCCCCAAGCCATAAGACTCCTGAACAGCTAATCATGGCTACCCGGACTATTTGCACTGCCCCCCCACCCCATCCTTTTTACGCTGCTGCTACTCTGTTAAGTATTTATGCATAGTCACTTTAACTCTATCCACATGTACATATTACCTCAACTACCTCAACTAGCCGGTGCCCCCGCACATTGACTCTGCAACGGTACCCCCCTGTATATATAGCCTCCCTACTGTCACTTTATTTTACTTCTGCTCTTTTTTTTCTCAACACTTTTTTTGTTTGTTGTTGTTTTATTCTTACTTTTTTTGTTTAAAATAAATGCACTGTTGGTTAAGGGCTGTAAGTAAGCATTTCACTGTAATGTCTGCACCTGTTGTATTCGGCGCATGTGACCAATAAAATGTGATTTGATTTGATTTGATTTTCCCAATGTCTGTTTTTTAGACGACTGCAGGATTAAATATCTCTCTCCACCAGATTACAAAAAGTATCAATAGCGGCATTGTTGACTGGTGGACAAAAATGTATTTTGACTCTTACAGTGGTTTGTTGTGAGGATTCAGTAGGGGATTAGCTGTCTAGATGTGAAAGGAATTGACCCCGCACATTGTATTTGTTGGCTTCTCCTTGAAATGGACTTGCTTCTTAGGTTTTCCATAGCCCTGCGATGGTGCGTTCAACCTCCATGGGTACACCCTGTCATTGCGGAAGTCCATGGTATCTCTCCTCAGTTTGCTTATCTTCGTTATTGTGGAATTGGGTGGTAGATATTTTGAGATCTTCTTCCAGAGCTTTAAAAGGTTCTGGTTCCATTGTGGTTCTCACACTCTCTATGACCTCATTGATCTCTGTCTTAGTTGTGGTCAGTTCCTGATGCGTGTTGTTGGATTCTAGCTTGAAATATATTTATTAATGTTACCATACTAGAACTTATTGATTACTTTACATGTATAATAAATGTATATGTTGGGGTCAATGAAGGATGAATAAGGAATGTCTATGGAAAGTTACTGAGGGAGGCAAAGAGCAACAGTTAGTCTCTGATAAGGCATGCCAGCTGCGGAACTAGGGAGGAGCGAGGAATTCGGCACAAGGTCAAGTCAACAGATGAAGTGAGAAGGAAATTCTACTCCTACTACAGTCCTATCTCACACACATACACTTTCACGCCCACGAAGGTTCTAGCATCAGGCAGGGCCATGACTACACCAGTGAGAGGAACCAATTAAGTTCCTGCCTAGCAACAGAGATGTATTGGCTGTCTAGATGTGTAAGGAGTTGACCCCGCCTAGCAGGAGGGTACAGTGGTGGGAAAAGTACCCAATTGTCATACTTGAGTAAAAGTAAAGATACCTTAATAGAAAATGACTCAAGTAAAAGTGAAAGTCACCCAGTAAAATACTACTTGAGTAAAAGTCCAAAAGTATTTGGTTTTAAATATACTTAAGTATCAAAAGTGAATGTAATTGCTAAAATATACTTAAGTATCAAAAGTAAAAATATGAATAATTTCAAATTCCTTATATTTAGCAAACCAGGCAGCACGATTTTCTTGTTTTTTAAATTTATGGATAGCCAGGGGCACACTCCAACACTCAGACATCATTTACAAACAAAGCACTTGTGTTTAGTCAGTCTGCCAGATCAGATGCAGTAGGGATGACCAGGGATTTTCTCTTTAAGTGCGTGAATTAGACCATTTTCCTGTCCTGCTAAGCATTCTCTGACACTTTTGGGTGTCAGAGAAAATGTATGTAGTAGAAAGTACATTATTTTCTTTAGGAATGTAGGGGAGTAAAAGTAAAAGTTGTCAAAATTAAAATACAGATACCAAAAAATCTACTTAAGTATTTTTACTTAAGTACTTTACACCACTGGTAGGTTATAAATATATGTGCTTGTGTAATCACACCTTGTCTTTGCAGCTGTATGACCCAGTGGGTAAATAAACTTGATTTGAGCTTTTTCTAGTCGTATGTTTGAGTTTTTACTCTTTGTTCAGTGACAAGAACCATAAGGTCCAAGGAGGCTTTATTGAGGACCTCACACCACTTGGTGCAGAAATCCTCCTCTTTGCGACAGAAAGTAGGTACTTTCTGAATACGGAGGCCTCTTGAGATACATAACAGACTGTCATTTCTTAACTAATATCATTACAGCCATTAAATCAGAAACAAAACTATGTGTCAGTGTTCTGATGAGGACATTGTAATTATATTAATCTATTTTTGTCTTGTTTTGTATTCTGTTGTCTTTCATTTTCAGGAGAGCTGATTGGTGTGTGGACTTCCTGCTCAGGTAGACTGGGAAGGCCATGGAGGACATAAACCCTGACTCGGAGGAGACTGATTTTGAGGACTATGCAATGGACCCCACAGTTGGTAGTCTTCTGGAAGACTTCACCACCACCACTGCTGACTTCTCTGCTGCCAGCCCCACCCAGGCTGCTCCCACTACAGTCCAACCTGCTTCCTCCAGTGCCAAGTCTGCTGCCACCAGTAGCTGGCCTGCTTCACCCACAGCCCAGTCGCTGCCAGCCAATTCCACCCATGCAAAAAACTTGATTGGTTTGATAAGTGGCAACGCGTCACTAGTTTCCATACAGACTCTGCTGTACTCCAGACCTTTTAATCTTATTTCTAAAATGAGGGGCTCGATTCAATCAGATCAAACGTTAAGCCGTGGATGCTCTTGTGTGTTACAAACCACTGCCTTCCTTCCCACTGGGCACACACTGGTTGAATTAACGTTGTTTCCATGTCAATTCAATGAAATTACATTGAACCAACGTGGAATAGATGTTGAATTGACATCTGTGCCCAGTGGATCATCCCTACTTCTAACGTGGCTGCAGAAACTTCTAACGTGGCTGCAGGAACTTCTAATGTGGCTGCAGGAACTTGTAACGTGACTGCAGAAACTTCTAACGTGGCTGCAGGAACTTCTAACGTGGCTGCATGAATTCTAACGTGGCTACATGGGATTTGTCAGATATAAAGTCGGGTGGTTTCGTTGCATCCAATAGCAGTGTAGGTGATAAGGTAACACAAGGAGCCACTTGAAGATTTGACACCTCCGACACAGCCAAAACAACCGCTATGCAGGTGTCAACCAACGCTAATCTGATTGAATCGAGCCCTAGAACGTTCAGTTGGAGGTTTTTCCTCTGTTTGTAGGGATGTTGTCATATGTTTGGATCCTGTTGTGTCATTCACTCAGAATCAGTCAGTTGCCATACCCACTCATTACCTTGGGTCCCTAGAGGCTATGTGTGTGTCTGTGTGTGTGTGTGTGTGTGTGTGTGTGTGTGTACGTGTACGTGTAACGTTTCACATTTGTCATTAATAAACATATTTCTATATTTCAACCAATTCTTTCAATGACTTTTGATTGTAGGTCAATCATTCTTCACTTTTAATGACTAAAATATGTGTCTCTCAGAGTAAATTGTCATACATTCCACTGGGCACACACTGGGCAATCAACATTGTTTCCGCATCATTTCAATTAAATTATGTTGAATCAACGTGGAATAGATGTTGAATTGATGTCTGTGCCCAGTGGGATGTGATATATTTATAATTATATCAGGTAATATGCAGTCCACAAGAAACCGCAACAGATAACAGATAATTTAAGATACTAATCGCATAAACAAAGTAACAGAGTATAGTACAGTAATAAATCAACCTCATTATAACAACACTTCTACATGGTATGATTATGCAACCATAATCGTACCATTAACTCAGGTGATCTTAAAATCACCAATGTGAAAAATAACACTTTTGGAGACTATAGTGGTTGTATAGAAATGTTATTTCTGGCCGAGGAGGGATTCGAACTGGAGAAGAACCATACATTTTCCCTTTTACTTATTTTTTCAAAAATTTTCCTCCCTTTTCACCTCTCCCCTTCTTTCTCAATCAAGATTGAGATGGTAATAATATTAAAATATTTATTACAGAGCAGGTGCTCTATGTAGCCATGTTTTTCAGCATTGCGTCGAACGTTTCGTTTTGTTGCTGTCTTAAGCTGTTCTACCCCTTCTTTCTGACTGCCTTAATCAGTGGAAATTAACTGGACAGCCACAGATGTGGGGGATATCATTTTTGAACGGAAACCTGTTGGTATTGCTGGGAATTGTCCTGCAGGATTTGAGCTTGAAATGGAAAGTGAAACCATGACCCACACATATAAAAGCAACTGACCCGCTCTTATCAGTAGCACACACTGCAAATTAACATGAGGACAGCAACTTTGATCCTGTTTTGTGTCACAGTCTTCGGAGCTGGACTTGCTCATTCCCCTGGTAAGTAGGCTATTTCACTTGTAAATGGACATTTGTATATTTCCCATTGCATCTTTATTTCATGTGTTCGATAAAGAAATGATATTCCTATTCTGTACAAAAGGCACATTTTGCATTATTCATGTGGATAATGTAAAACCTGATAAATTAATAGCAGATTCAGATGTTGAAAAGCTGGTAATAACAATAACCTTCAGTTAATTAATGATAGCGCTGTATCTCTTATCCTCTGTTTAATAGGAGGAGGATCTGAGAAATGTAAATGCAGGGGGAAACTAATGCAGTCTGTGAGGATAAAACACATCCAGAAGTTAGAGGGGTACCCAAAGACTGTCTTTTGTGGAAAGATAGAACTTATGTGAGTATTACACATTTATAAAACATGTATAATTATATTTAACACATTGTGTGTGGAAAGAAAATACTCAGAAGTGAGACAAAATATCTTGTTTTTCTTTGTAGTGCCACAATGAGGAATGGTAAGAAAAAATGTCTGAACCCAGATGGCAAGCAAGGAAAAAGATTACTGTTGAAAAAAAGGTACAATATTTTCCCATCAACCAAATGAAACTTGCAATAAGCAATTTTATTCCTAAAGTAAAAATGTCCTTACTGTAACAACCGTTGAGCATCTGATTTTATGGTTGATTGTGGAGGAGGGGGGTTGAGTGTGTTGGAGTATGTGAGTATGTGAGTACGTGCGTGTGTGTTTATCCCGCATCTGTTGTGGGGGGGTGAGGATGTTGGGGGGTGGTATGGGATGGACCGCGGTAATTATTTGCTAGGATAATAATTGCTTGTCAATAAATTAAATGTAATATAATGGCAATCCGGGTTGTATGTTGAGATCCTGCGCATGAACTGCTGACATTGTTACTCATATTAATTGATAATGATGGAAAATAAGATATGCAGGATATTTGAATAGATATATATTTTTGAAAGCTATATATATATAGAGAGAGGTGACAGCATTGGAAATGCTTTTGGCGGTTAACCTGTTTCTGTTTTGTGGGTGGCACTGTGTTCTGTTGTCGATGGATGGGTCCTGGCCTCTCAGGGCCCTAGGGATCCGGAGGGACGTGGGTGGGATGCCGATCACTGGGATGACGGCTCAACTTGGGAGGGGGAAGGGCTTTAGCGGGGGAATAAGTGGAGAACAATTGAAGGGTTACTTAGTGGCAATGCAAATATCACGGTACAGCTATATGGACACTCAATCATTACGGTATTTTTATTTGTAAATTTACAAACATATATAATGATAAATAGACTTGAAACTTGTATCTCATTATGGTGTATGGTGAAATAAGTATAGCCAGTTATAATTGTAATGGCTTAGCTGATAATAACAAAAGAAGAACAATATTTACATGGCTCAAAGAGAAGGAATATAATATCTATTTAGTCATTTTTTTTAGCAGACGCTCTTATCCAGAGCGACTTACAGTTAGTGAATACATATATTTTTTTTATACTGGCCCCCCGTGGGAATCGAACCCACAAACACCATGCTCTATCAACTGAGCTACATCCCTGCCGGCCATTCCCTCCCCTACCCTGGACAACGCTGGGCCAATTGTGCGCCGCCCATGAGTCTCCCGGTCGCGGCCGGCTGCGACAGAGCCTGGATTCGAACCAGGATCTCTAGTGGCACAGTTGGCACTGCGATGCAGTGCCTTAGACCACTGCGCCACTCAGGAGACTAATTGTTTACAGAAAACTCATTCAACAATTCTAGATGAAGTTGCGTGGGAAAAGAAATGGGGGGGCGAAATATACTTCTCCCATGGGAAAAGAAATTCAAAAGGGGTGATGATATTAATTAATAGTAATTTCGATCCGAATGTGCAAATTGTCCAAAAAGATACGCAAGGTAGATGGATTATTTTAAATATGTTATTGGACTATAAACAGATATGGCTCATTAACCTTTACGGACCAAATAATGATGATCCACACTTCTTTGACAATATATATAATAAATTATCAACCCTGCAAGCAATTCAAGACAATATTATTATGGTGGGGGATTATAATACTGTTTTAAATAGCTCAATGGACCGTAAAGGAAATCACACCACGAACAATCACCCACATGCTCTTAAGGAAATCGTGAATGTCATGGATACATTAGAACTAGTAGATATATGGAGGCTTAAATATCCTGATCTAGTGAGATATACATGGCGGAGACTCAATCAAGCTAGTCGTCTTGACTTCTTTCTTATCTCATTCTCGTTGGCACCAAAAGTTTAAAAAGTGTTGATAGGAGACAGAATGCGGTCGGACCGTCATATAATTGGCATATACATTACTCTTACTGAATTTCCACGTGGGCGAGGATATTGGAAATTTAATCAAAGCCTATTGGATGATAATTTATTTTTAACTAGGACAAATAAATTTATAACTGACTTTTTCCGACATAACATAGGTACAGCAAATCCCCTTATTGTATGGGACACCTTTAAATGTGCCTTCAGAGGCCATGCAATTCAGTACTCATCTCAAAAACAAAAGCAATTTAGGTCAAAAGAGTTTATACTAACAAAGGAAATAGAAAGTCTAACAGAACAGATAGATGGCAATAAAAACTGTAACATAGAGGCTCAGAATAAATTAGAGGAAAAACAAAAATAAATGGAAAAACTTGTAATATATTATAAAAATAAAGCAAACTGGATGGAATATGGGGGAAAATGCACCTAATTCTTTTTTAATCTTCAACATAGGAATGCTACCAAA
This sequence comes from Coregonus lavaretus, assembly GCF_964263955.1. Taxonomy (NCBI): domain Eukaryota; kingdom Metazoa; phylum Chordata; class Actinopteri; order Salmoniformes; family Salmonidae; genus Coregonus; species Coregonus lavaretus. The sequence goes on from NC_139991.1 coordinate 65,506,709, forward strand.
AATAATTTAATGAAACTGGTTACAATTGACGGAGTAACCCATGATTCACCAAATTATATTTTGAAGGAGGAAACAAAGTACTTTAAGCATATGTTTTCGTTTCAGTCACCTCCATCTCCTCTAACTGAAGCTAATTGTAGAGATTTGTATTTCTATTGATAATGTAAAATTAACAGCCATACAGAAAGACTCATGTGAAGGTGAAATTACAGAGGAGGAACTTCTGGATGCAATTAAAGACTTTAAGTCCGGGAAAACTCCAGGGTTGGATGACAATGCAGTCGAGGTATACCAAACCTTTTTTGATATATTAAGAGGACCGTTATTAGCATGTTTTAACCACTATGTAAATGGTAGATTATCTGACACTCAAGAAGAAGTTCTGATCTCATTATTACTTAAACAGGATACAAGTGGAAAATATAAAGATCCAGTCCATTTAAAAAATTGGAGGCCCCTAACACTTCAGTGTTGTGATGCAAAAATTCTAGCAAAATGTATAGCGCATAGAATTAAAAAGGTATTGTCGGATATTATTCATTCTAATCAGACAGGTTTTTTACATGGAAGATACATTGGAGATAATAATAATAATATGCCATTTAGCAGACGCTTTTATCCAAAGCGACTTACAATCATGCGTGCATACATTTTTGTGTATGGGTGGTCGCGGGCATCGAACCCACTACCTTGGCATTACAAGCGCCATGCTCTACCAGCTGAGCTACAGAGGACCACATAATATAAGGCAAGTATTGGAAACAATAGAACACTATGGAAAATCTGGGAAACCAGGCCTGCTATTCATAGCAGACTTCGAAAAGGCATTTGATAAAGTACGACTGGGGTTTATATATAAATGCCTGGAGCATTTCAATTTTGGAGAATCTCTTATAAAATGGGTCAAAATCATGTAACCCTAGGTGTAAAATAGTAAATAATGGCTATTTCTCAGAAAGTTTTAAACTGTCAAGAGGAGTGAAACAAGGTTGTCCACCATCGGCATATCTATTTATTGTGGCCATTGAGATGTTAGCTATTAAAATCAGATCCAACAATAATATCAGGGGATTATAAATCCAGGGCTTAAAAACAAAGGTGTCATTGCACACTGATGATTCATGTTTTCTTTTAAATCCACAACTAGAATCCCTCCACAGCCTCATAGAGGATCTAGATACATTTTCTAACCTCTCTGGATTACAATCAAATTATGACAAATGTACTATATTACGCATTGGATCACTAAAAAATAAAAATTTTACATTACCATGTAGTTTACCAATAAAATGGTCTGATGGTGATGTGGATATACTCTGAATACATATCCCAAAGGAAATAAATGATTTCACTTCAATACATTTTAATAAAGAGGTTAGCAAAAATAGATAAGATCTTGCTACCATGGAAAGGTAAATACCTGTCAATTTGTGGAAAAATCACCCTGATTAACTCTTTAGTATTATCCTAGTTTACCTATTTGCTCATGGTCTTCCCTACACCTAGCGAACAGTTTTTTAAATTATATGAGAAAAAAAATCTATTTTATTTGGAACGGCAAACCAGACAAAATTAAACGGGCCTATTTATATAATGAATATGAATTCAGAGGACAGAAATTATTAAATATTAAAGCATTAGACCTATCACTAAAAGCTTCAGTCATACAAAAGTTATACTTAAATCCGAACTGGTTCTCTAGCAAATTAGTAAGATTGTCTCACCCAATGTTCAAGAATGGCCTTTTTCCCTTTATTCAGATTACAACCACTCACTTTCAGTTATTTGAAAAGGAGATCATCTCCCAAATATCACTATTTCTAAAACAAGCCATAGAAAGTTGGTTGCAATTTCAATTTAATCCTCCAGAAACGACAGAACAAATAATGCAACAAATATTGTGGTTAAACTCAAATATACTAATTGACAAAAAAAGGTACTTTACAAAATGTTTAAAAAATGTATAATCTTCGTAAATGATATCATCGGTAGAACTGGTGGAGTTATGTTGCACATGCAGCTGACAAAAACATATGGAAATGTCTGCTCTACCCAAAATTACAACCAAATAATTGCAGCCTTACCGCAAAAATGGAAGAGGAAAGTGGAAGGGGGAGAAAGTAAGGTACTTGTCTGTTGGCCCTGCATTAAAGAACATAATTGGTTAAGGAAAACTGTGATAAATAAAAAAGTATATCAGTTTCATTTAAGGAGCAAAGGATTGACAGCCGTCCCATATAGATTGCAAAATAGTTGGGAAGAGTTTTTTGACGTACCGATCCCATGGCATAGTGTTTATGAACTGATACGCAAAATTTAAATTATTATATAAAATTCTTGCTACCAATAGAATGTTATTTATATGGGGGATACAATCTTCCCAGCTCTGCAGATTTTGCTGCAAAGAGACAGAATCATTAGATCATTTGTTTTGGTACTGTCCGTTTGTAGCTTGTTTTTGGACACAGGTCCAGGAATGGATAAAGGATTGCAATATTTCATAGTCAATCGATCAATAACATAATAAAACTTTTAGCAAAAATGTTTATTTTCAATTCACAACCTGTAGAAAAAATTAGAATAGAAAGGTTCAGAACTTTTGTAAGACATCACAGTACAGTTGAAATATATATGACAAATAGAACTCCTATATGGATGGTGTTAAAAGATAGATGGGAGGTGTTGAATGGAATTGAAGGATGGGACTAATAACAACTAACAACAAATAATAACAAGATAACTAATAATGTAAGCATACTGTGTCCATAATAAGTATATAGGTAGTAGGTTGGGAGCTTTTGTTTATTATGGCATATAGAAGCAAACCGGATGGACATCATGAAAATGATCGGAGAGGTTGAGAGTAGAGGAAGAAAAAACAAACAAAATATAATTATTGTAAAATTGACTGTGTCCATAAAATGTAGATAGTAGGTATAAGCTGGAAGTAGAGGCCTAAGCATTGTTGTTCACTAGTTTACTCCAAGTAGGGAAAGGGTGGTGGATTGGAAAGTAATAAAGGGGAATATATATATATATATTTTAAAGGATATGTATGTGTATGCATGTATGTGTGTATGTATGTGTTGTGTATGTGTGTATATGTGTATATGTATGTGTATATGTATAATATATATATATATATGTATGTGTATGTGTATGTATGTATATGTATATGTATATATGTATGTGTGTGTGTGTGTGTGTGTGTATGTATGTATGTATATACAGTGGGGAGAACAAGTATTTGATACACTGCCGATTTTGCTGGTTTTCCTACTTACAAAGCATGTAGATGTCTGTAATTTTTTATCATAGGTACACTTCAACTGTGAGAGACGGAAAATCACATTGTATGATTTTTAAGTAATTAATTTGCATTTTATTGCATGACATAAGTATTTGATACATCAGAAAAGCATAACTTAATATTTGGTACAGAAACCTTTGTTTGCAATTACAGAGATCATACGTTTCCTGTAGGTCTTGACCAGGTTTGCACACACTGCAGCAGGGATTATGGCCCACTCCTCCATACAGACCTTCTCCAGATCCTTCAGGTTTCGGGGCTGTCGCTGGGCAATACGGACTTTCAGCTCCCTCCAAAGAGACTGGCTAGGCCACTCCAGGACCTTGAGATGCTTCTTACGGAGCCACTCCTTAGTTGCCCTGGCTGTGTGTTTTGGGTCGTTGTCATGCTGTAAGACCCAGCCACGACCTATCTTCAATGCTCTTACTGAGGGAAGGAGGTTGTGGGCCAAGATCTCGCGATACATGGCCCCATCCATCCTCCCCTCAATACAGTGCAGTCGTCCTGTCCCCTTTGCAGAAAAGCATCCCCAAAGAATGATGTTTCCACCTCCATGCTTCACAGTTGGGATGGTGTTCTTGGGGTTGTACTCATCCTTCTTCTTCCTCCAAACATGGCGAGTGGAGTTTAGACCAAAAAGCTCTATTTTTGTCTCATCAGACCACATGACCTTCTCCCATTCCTCCTCTGGATCATCCAGATGGTCATTGGCAAACTTCAGACGGGCCTGGACATGCGCTGGCTTGAGCAGTGGGACCTTGCGTGCGCTGCAGGATTTTAATCCATGATGGCATAGTGTGTTACTAATGGTTTTCTTTGAGACTGTGGTCCCAGCTGTGTAGACCTCTTCAGGTCATTGACCAGGTCCTGCCGTGTAGTTCTGGGCTGATCCCTCACCTTCCTCATGATCATTGATGCCCCACGAGGTGAGATCTTGCATGGAGCCCCAGACCGAGGGTGATTGACCGTCATCTTGGACTTCTTCCATTTTCTAATAATTGCGCCAACAGTTGTTGCCTTCTCACCAAGCTGCTTGCCTATTGTCCTGTAGCCCATCCCAGCCTTGTGCAGGTCTACAATTTTATCCCTGATGTCCTTACACAGCTCTCTGGTCCTGGCCATTGTGGAGAGGTTGGAGTCTGTTTGATTGAGTGTGTGGACAGGTGTCTTTTATACAGGTAACGAGTTCAAACAAGTGCAGTTAATACAGGTGATGAGTGGAGAACAGGAGGGCTTCTTAAAGAAAAACTAACAGGTCTGTGAGAGCCGGAATTCTTACTGGTTGGTAGGTGATCAAATACTTGTTCTCCCCACTGTATATATATGTATATGTGTGTATGTATGTATATATATATATATGTATGTTAAATGTTCCTTACTTGCATTTCAGAGCAGCGAAGCAGGAGAAGAAGCCAAAAGGAGGTCAGGGAAGGAGAAACAAAAATTATTAACATCCTTGAGTTTCTCAGAGTTGGTACAGAATTAGAAAATAGACTAGTCTCACACCTACAAGTGTGTTTAGGTCAAGCTGTAGGTCACTGCAGCCCGTCTGGGAGAGGAGATGGTTCCTTCCTGGAATACATTCTGGAGACTGCATTGTATCCCTCATGCAGTCCATTCCCATGTAAGCAGGAAAAAGTAGAGCCACCTGGTTTTGGGACAAAGGTCAAGACGGCAGATGTTTTAACAAAGCCAGTTACCTGAATGGTTATCAAAATGATTTTATGTGTTCATGGCAGTGAATGTTTGTGTGTTATATCACTGTACTTTCAACTACTTTACTTACTTGTGTCTATGTTGTGTTTAGCCTCACTTCAGAATTGATTTTAGCACACTCTTGCTCTGAGGTAACAGATGTGTTACAAATGTGATTGGTTATCACCCATATCACAACAGCTGCTGTGTACTTGCATTCATTATGTACAGTGAGGGAAAAAAGTATTTGATCCCCTGCTGATTTTGTACGTTTGCCCACTGACAAAGAAATTATCAGTCTATAATTTTAATGGTAGGTTTATTTGAACAGTGAGAGACAGAATAACAACATAAAAATCCAGAAAAACGCATGTCAAAAATGTTATAAATTGATTTGCATTTTAATGAGGGAAATAAGTATTTGACCCACTCTCAATCAGAAAGATTTCTGGCTCCCAGGTGTCTTTTATACAGGTAACTCTTAAAGGGAGTGCTCCTAATCTCAGTTTGTTACCTGTATAAAAGACACCTGTCCACAGAAGCAATCAATCAATCAGATTCCAAACTCTCCACCATGGCCAAGACCAAAGAGCTCTCCAAGGATGTCAGGGACAAGATTGTAGACCTACACAAGGCTGGAATGGGCTACAAGACCATCGCCAAGCAGCTTGGTGAGAAGGTGACAACAGTTGGTGCGATTATTCACAAATGGAAGAAACACAAAATAACTTTCAATCTCCCTCGGCCTGGGGCTCCATGCAAGATCTCACCTCATGGAGTTGCAATGATCATGAGAACGGTGAGGAATCAGCCCAGAACTACACAGGAGGATCTTGTCAATGATCTCAAGGCAGCTGGGACCATAGTCACCAAGAAAACAATTGGTAACACACTACACCGTGAAGGACTGAAATCCTGCAGCGCCCGCAAGGTCCCCCTGCTCAAGAAAGCACATATACAGGGCCGTCTGAAGTTTGCCAATGAACATCTGAATGATTCAGAAGAGAACTGGGTGAAAGTGTTGTGGTCAGATGAGACCAAAATCGAGCTCTTTGGCATCAACTCAACTCGCCGTGTTTGGAGGAGGAGGAATGCTGCCTATGACCCCAAGAACACCATCCCCACGGTCAAACATGGAGGTGGAAACATGATGCTTTGTGGGTGTTTTTCTGCTAAGGGGACAGGACAACTTCACTGCATCAAAGGGACGATGGACGGGGCCATGTACCGTCAAATCTTGGCTGAGAATCTCCTTCCCTCAGCCAGGGCATTGAAAATGGGTCGTGGATGGGTATTCCAGCATGACAATGACCCAAAACACACGGCCAAGGCAACAAAGGAGTGGCTCAAGAAGAAGCACATTAAGGTCCTGGAGTGGCCTAGCCAGTCTCCAGACCTTAATCCCATAGAAAATATGTGGAGGGAGCTGAAGGTTTGAGTTGCCAAACGTCAGCCTCGAAACCTTAATGACTTGGAGAAGAGTGGAACAAAATCCCTCCTGAGATGTGTACAAACCTGGTGGCCAACTACAAGAAACGTCTGACCTCTGTGATTGCCAACAAGGGTTTTGCCACCAAGTACTAAGTCATGTTTTGCAGAGGGGTCAAATACTTATTTCCCTCATTAAAATGCTAATCAATTTATAACATTTTTGACATGCGTTTTTTAAGGATTATTTTGTTGTTATTCTGTCTCTCACTGTTCAAATAAACCTACCATTAAAATTATAGACTGATCATGTCTTTGTCAGTGGGCAAATGTACAAAATCAGCAGGGGATCAAATACTTTTTTCCCTCAATGTAGATAGAAAAAGTTGTAAAATCTATTATTTTAAATCACTTAAATTCTTTTGTATGTATTTTTTACTTTCTTGTGCATATGCACATAGGGCATTTCTTTGTTAACAGTTGTTGACAAGTTTCTTATTAATGTGTTTTCTAAATAAAATCATTTAAGTCAAATTCAGCTATTTCGCTTTTCCGTTCGTGTCATTGCTCATGGTATAGCAGTAAGAAGAGGAGCTCAAAGCACTACAATCACCTGATAATTACTTAGATCAAACAAGTGGCTATTTTCTTATCTAATGATATATCATAGATAACCATCACATTAATCTACTTGTTTAAACTGTTGTTGATGTTGGATTTCATAATAAAATATTTACATGTTACATGCATTAACAACACACAGGGGATTTTCTAAAAGTATAACACTGCTTTCCAAAGTGTGATTCGTATTAGTACAACAGTTAAATCAAAGCTCTGAATGCAACTTTTAGGCATAGGCCTAGCACAGGAAATGACTAACCACAAACGCTGTGTTCGGTGGTGATGGGGGAGGGGTCTTTAATTAACAATGGAAATCTGTGAACTTGTGAGGCTGTGGGACAGCCCACCATCACATCCTTAGGTCAATATCACACTTCCTCATCTTGACTTTAAAATAACACTTTCCTCTTCTCTGCTGTCTTCATGACAGCCAGTATACTGACCTTCCCCAGGATAGGCACCTCAGTTGTTTCTGAACCTTCAAGGATAGTCTGTGTTTTTGACCCCCCTTTGGGAAATTCCCCAACATCCCCATTGGCAATTTGGGGGCTGAACATCACCCCCAAGTCTGCTGAGAAGGCCCTCGAGCAGTGGTTCCGAAATGTGTATGGTAGACAGATGAGAGGGGTATAGCACAGAAAATGAGTGGCAAGACCAGGGATCAAACCGCTGCCTTCACACTTGGAGGCATATGATATCCGGGGGCGGCAGCACTAGTAGACTACCCAACAGCACAGGCATGGATCATGTTGGAAAGAAAACGGTAGAAACCTTCTCCCGCCCACTCACACACGCTTACTCTCAGACATTAGATTTCTATGAAATGGAAAATGAATCTTTAACAAAGGCAGAACTAGCAGGGCAGGCTCACTGGTAATCCCCATAGTTGCTCAATAGGCTATTGAATGGAGTGTTGATCACTCACAAATCACATACAGTCACCTCCGAAATGATTGCCACCCTTGATAAAGATGAACAAAAAAACACTGACAGGGAGAAAGGTTGTAACTACTACACCACCTTGGTTGCTACACCACCTTGTTTAACGAGGTAAGGTCCTCAAATAAACAAATACAACTGAACATTAACAAAACAGGTTTTCACATTAGGGGTAGAGCATGGAAATGACAAGGTGAGAACTATCTCTTTAAAGAGATAGTTCACCCAAATTACAAAGTGACATATTGGTTTCCTTACCCTGTAAGCAGTCTATTGACATTCTGGCTTGTAGCGGTCAGGAGGGGAAGCTTTCCTGATTCAAATGCTCATTTCTGCCCGACGTAGAAATTAATGCAATTCAACGTCGGGTTTCCAGGCAATGTATGGTATGACAGCAATCAACGCTTTGGTTTTATTTCCCTGGCACTTTTTCTAAATGCTAACATTTCAAGTCATGGGATTGATATTAGCATTATGCGTGCATCATATCATGTCCAAATCATCCGAAAGTATCTCAAATTGACTGTGAAGCTCATCAAAGTCACTTATAGATGATTAGAACATGATGTGCGAGAAATGCTAAAATCAGTCCCATGACGAGTATGGAATGTGCCATAAATGTCAAGGTGTTGGGGATCATTGCTAGACAGCAATTTTCAAGTCTTGCCATAGACACAGTATGGCCCCTCCCCCGCTTGCTAGAGCGACATCTCTCTGATCTCTCCCTCCTCTCACGCTTGATCAGCTCCGGTTATTAAAGTAGCTTAAAAAATGACTTTTCTGCTGCTTCCATCACTCGGATCGGGTCTGGATCCGACCAGGTCTATATGGAACGGGTGTATTTGTCCTATTTTAGTTATTTAATTTTTATGAATTTGTAAAAATGTGTAGAATAATCTTTTCACTTTGACATTATGGAGTATTTTATGTAGATCAATGACAAAAAAATATACAATTAAAACTATTTCGATCCAACTTTGTAATGCAACAAAATGTGAAAAAAAGTTCAAGGGGGTGTAGACTTTCTATAGGCCCTGTACATAGAGAGGTATCTCTCAGCTTTCCAGACCTCAGCCTAAGTCAGCCTAATTGAAATAACAGCTGACTAAGTAAAGTTTGAATTCTAATCACATGAAAACTTTATAGAGCTTTGTGTTCTTTACACCACCTTTACCTTTTATGCCTTGGCATTATTATGGTCTATAGGGTGAACAGTGACACTTAAACGGGCAACCTCACTGACTCGGTATGGCAAAGTAGACACGATGGCATGAAACAGATTGCACAATGGCAGGTACCAAACACTTTTATTTGTTAACGGAATATTGAGCACATAGTGTACAAAACACAACAACTATTGTGTTTTGATTTTGAAGAGGTATGGCAGTGGTTAACATTATTTATTTTAGTTTTGGGGGGATGAATGAACATGAATGTGTACATCCTTCTATAGTATAACCAAGTTAGCACTGTATCTGCTGACTATTAGGCTAAGCCCTGTGAATGACAAGGATGTGTATCCCACAATGCAAACATTCAGATAGGTCCAGTAAGAGGGTATGTGCTAAGGAGTATGCAGATATGCATGATTTTCACTCATCTCCATGCAGGATGCCTCAACAAAAATGTGTTAATTGGGAACAGCTCAGGGATAATACAAAATGCAACACTTGTATTCATACCTCATCATGCATGGACCATTTTATGATATGAAAAATACATATTCTCTATGTAATAACTCACAAAGTCACCAAGGGAATGTTCAACCTTTTTTAATCAATGCTCAGAATTCTACCATTAAAATAATATTGTATGAAACAAGGTGTAGGATTATTTCCTGAGTAATTATTTCATTTATATGGCAGTTATGCACGTTGCTGAAATGTGGTGAAACTGTGTTACAGGAAATAACTGTTCATCTATTTCTTTACCTGGTAACTAATTGTCTGTTTTCCTATTGGCCAACGCTTTAATTGTGTGGGGTTAAGCTTTATTGATACAGGAAGTGACAGACAGTTCTAGTGTGGTGGCTGATGGTGTTTGACCATTAAAGCTGCTAAATAGTTATCCGTCTCCATCCAGTCCTTGCTCCTACAGAAAGTCATCCTTCCACCTGTACTGGGAGTCTGGGACCCTCAACTTACAATGGGAAAGTGTTGTTCTGGTTGTGTTTATTCTTATTTTCCCTGTAAGAGGAGACAGGAGAGATAAAATGTTATCAGGGTTTGGGTCAATTCCATTTCAATTCCAGTAAATTCAGAAAGTAAACCAAATTCCAATTCCAAATGTTTCTCATTGAAAAGCATTGAAGAGAATTGGAATTGGAATGTCAGTGTACTTCCTGAATTTATTGTAATGAAACGGAATTGACCCCAAACCTGAATGTTATTGTAACACTCAGCTTGCAACACAAATCCCCTAACTCTTGGTAGAATATATTGGATTTCTAACTATAACTATTTTAAACTATAATTTCCCTTTTCACTACTGTGTATTTCCAAATTGTATATATACATATTGAGTGACACCACTTACTGTAAAGTAACTGTCCAGTGAAAATCTCACTTTTAAAAGTTCATTTTCTGTTACCTCATACCCAAATAATGTTGTACCAAGGATAATTTAGCTATTTGATTTTGAATTTTAAGACCCCTTGAGGTATCAAACATATATGTAAATAAATTATTGGATGAAACATTGAGTTTGGAATTACTGCTATTAGCCAATAGAAACGCATTGAATAACATATTCACTACATGGAACAACAGATAGTCCCCCAAAAAATCTAAAGGAAGTTTGTTTATGAAGTGTCTGTCCTATATCTGAGAGATATAAGAAAGATCAGGAAACTATTTAACATGTATTTATCCCCTTATTTTAGGCACTAAACTTATATACTTCCATTGATTTTTTTAAACGGGGACCTTCAGATGATTCTTGTGAGGCTTGTGGGTGTCCTATAGCAAAACTTTTGTAGACCAAACGTTCGAATGCAACAGAAGTTTCTTGAGAAGACCGAATTTCGGGATGTCTCTGCCACCCTTCACCGCGGAAGGGGCAGTCCATACAAAAAAACACATATCTCTAGCTTTCGCCTCGATCACAGCTACATCGTCATTGCATTTTGGTACACAAGAAATACATTAATTTCCAATGGATCGTTGCGTTTGCCTTGCAGCATTGCGTTGCGGAGGAAGTTGCAGTGCATTCTGTGTGGTGCATATGTTGGATTTATCGAACATATGCCTCAAACTGTATGAGTAGCATACAGTTTGACATAAATGGTAGCAGAAGGTGAATGTTGAACTTTTGTTGTACACATATCCAGATGATGCTGCGCACTATTTTGCGGTAAAAACCTATCGGTGTGATCAAGGCGTTAAACAGACGGATTTTGATGTGGATCTTTTTATTATGTTAATTAGATTTCCGCGGGGCGCGACCATTGTAGGCCAAGGGTTAAACCCAAGCCCAATAATGACAAAGTGAAACATGTTTTTAGGAATTTTTGCTAATGTATTGAAAATGAAATACATAAATATTTAATTTACATAAGCATTCACACCCCTGAGTCAATACATGTTAGAATCACCTTTAGCAGCGATTACAGCTGTGAGTCTTTCTGGGTAAATATCTAAGAGTTTTGCACTTCTGGATTGTACAATATTTGCACATTATTAATAAAAAAAATTATCAAGCTCTGTCAAGTCCGATCATTGCTAGACAGCCATTTTCAAGTCTTGCCATAGATTTTCAAGCCAATTTAAGTCAAAACTGTAACTAGGCCACTCAGGAACATTTAATGACGTTTTGGTAAGCAACTCCAGTGTATATTTAGCGTTGTGTTTTAGGTTATTATTCTGCTGAAAGGTGAATTTGTCTCATAGTGTCTGTTGGAAAGCAGACTGAACCAGGTTGTCCTCTAGGATTTTGCCTGTGCTTAGCTCTATTCCATTTCTTTTTATCCCCCCAAAACTCCCTAGTCGTTGCCGATGACAAGCATACCCATAACATGAAGAGTGGTACTCAGTGATGTGTTGTGTTGGATTTGCCCCAAACATAAAGCTTTGTATTCAGGATATAAAAGTTAATTTCTTTGCCAAATGTGTGTTACTTTAGTGTTACAGGATGCATGTTTTGGAATATTTTTGTTCTGTACAGTGTTGTTGATCCATCCTCAGTTGTCTCCTATCACAGCCATTAAACTATGTAACTGTTTTAAAGTCACCATTGGCCTCATGGTGAAATCCCTTAGCGGTTTCCTTCCTCTCTGGCAACTGAGTTAGAAAGGACGCCTGTATCTTTGTAGTGACTGGGTGTATTGATACAGCATGCAAATTGTAATGAATAACTTCACAACACTCAAAGGGATATTCAATGTCTGTATTTTTATTTTTACCCATCTACCAATAGGTGCCCTTCTTTGCGAGGCATTGAAAAACCTCCCTGGTCTTTGTGGTTGAATCTGTGTTTGAAATTCACTGCTCAACTAAGGGACCTTATAGATAATTGTGTGTCTGGGGTACAGAGATGAGGTAGTCATTCAAAAATCATGTTAACCACTATTATTGCACACAGAGTGAGTCCATGCAACTTATTATGTGACTTGTTAAGCAACTTATTACTCCTGAACTTATTTAGGCTTGCCATAACAAAGGGGTTTTGTTATGGGGTTTTGTATTGACTCCAGACATTTCAGCTTTACATTTTTTATTAATTTGAAAACATTTCTAAAAACATAATTCCACTTTGACATTATGGGGTATTGTGTGTAGGCCAGTAACACACAATCTCAATTTAATCAATTTTAAATTCAGGCTGTAACACAACAAAAGTTGGAAAAAGTCAAGGGGTGTGAATACTTTCTGAAAGCACTCAGATCTTTACAGCTCAGCAGGCTTCAATATAATCCAAACATAACTCACAGGGAATAGTTATCATAAATAAACAAATTCCTTCATGTCACCAGCATTTATGATGTGATGACATCTTACTTCATGCTAAAATTACAACTGGGACTCACTTAGTGTTTATGGGTAGAGTGTGTGTTCACCATGCAGGCAATGAAAAGGGATTATGGCATTGGATCACTGAAGTTACAGTATTTAAATGGTCAATGGTTTAGCTTACACTTCACACAACTTGTCATTCACTCTTTAAATGTTTCACTAAGCTCTCCTTGAGTACACATACTGCGACGGTTGAATTCTGGCCATAGTGTTACGTGCTTTCTGTCATTGAGTAGCTAAACCGTCATGGACTGTCATCGAGTATATGATCGTATGCAGTATTTTGGCAGTGGCATTATGGCAGAGAGGGACTTGATCGAGTAAGAATGATTTATGTTGCAAAGTAGTTTTACCACAACTGTCATCATGAGTGTGCCCAATGGACCTAATGTAATGGCTTTCATTTGTGTTTGGTGGTGGCATGATTCAAACTATTAACATGAACGTTTTATTTGGAATGTGAGATGTCATAGATTGACAGTGAATTTTGAATTTTAACTTTAAAAATAAATTCATATATTTGATTTACAAGTAAAACACATTACTTTAAATCAAAGTGCAGTGGATAACATGTAACATTGCTTGAATCAATGTAAAGTGCTCCTGTAGGTCCATGAATTAGACTAGTTATTAAGCAGCAGGGTTGGGCACTTAGTTTGGAAGCTGCTGTATTGGCTTGATCACTGGGGAGCAGCTGGTGCCTCTGTGGGACACTGTGGATACCAAGGCTTTCACTAAAGGAGTGAAGGTAACAGCCTCTAACAGGCTATTTAGATCTGCAATTCATCACAACAACAGACCCATAGAACTAAACCCTGAGGGACTGTAACATCTATCATAATAACACTGAGATCAGTAACGTTGTCACAGGCTGTGAAATTGTGCAGTTGCCGTTATCTAATAAGGTTGCCCTGCATTGCATTGGCCTGGTTCCTCTGCCTTGTAGTAGCTAGAATAATGTAGGACTGTTGTAAGAATGTAAGAATTGTTCAGTGCAAGTTCTCAATTCAAATTCTTATTTTTTCAGATCCTTCAACTGTCTTCCCATTTAGATTCCTGACACTTTGACAGCTGAATCAGAAGCTATGAAAATGTCAATGCTGAAGGATAAATCTTTTCAGGTTTTAGGATCCATTGAGTCCCCTACGTTTCCATGGAGTCCCCATGTGCCATGTTGTTTTGACTGTTACTAAATCTTTAGCCCTTTTTGCTCAGGATTCTGTTTATAGATGCCCCAATATGACTGAGGTCTTTACTATGTGTGTAGCATTGTGGAAATACTAGCAATATGTGGCAATATGTCTGCGTAATTATTTATTATGTGCTAACAAGTTCTATAACGTTTCAACTTCAAGCAACTGGTAAATGTGTGTAAGCATAACATTACTCAATAAAAAAATAAAAATAAATGTATTCTGAACCGTAAGCAAATTAATGATGTTGAACCTGTTGAATGTGTTTGACAAATTTCACATAACTGCAGCTGATTCGGTTACAGAAAAACTAAATCACACTTAATGACAAAAAATAGGATATACTGCAACACCCATGCCAATATATCCTCCAAACACCAGCTTCTCAGGCATTATCACTTAAATATTACAATTATAATGTGCCTTCAGAACAGTGTGGAGTCAGTGCTTGAATCTAATCTAACTGTTACATCACAGCTTTGGGATAGTACTGAATGTCTTTATAGGCCTACATTTCTAAGATGTTTCCTAGTTGTGTAATATGTTAATTGAACACTTTTTGTAAAGCCTACCTCGTGTATGGAGCTTTTCCCGGCATGTAATAGTAATGTTTTATGTGTACAGCATTGAATTCACAAAGTCACCAAGACTAATGTACAGATGTTTCTACGTTTCAATATGTTTTATTAAGGAGTATGCAACAGTGTAAACAAGTGCACAAAACAATTTGTGGGCTCCCCCTTTTACACACAAGACAACAACAACAACAACATGCATCAAAACAAAATGGACAACAAAACAACACAAAAAGCAAATGACAAGGGGGAAAAAAGCAGGAAAAAGCAGTGCCTTCACTGACCACCCAGCCCCTGGCCTGGTTTCTCTGCCTTGCAATAGCTAGAATAATGTAAGACTGTTGTAAGAATTGTTCAGTCCAAGTTCTCAATTTAAAATAAAAAAGTTTATTCTTCTTTAGCCTGTAAGAGAAAGTAAAAGATATTAATGAGTATATCCAGTTCTGGGGTCTAGATCGCCAAGAACTAAAGTTGTGGTTATATTAAAATGTACTTGGGATGAAATGCCTCTGATCTTTTAAAATGAAGATTAAAGGAACAACATTAAACATTAACCTTAAAATCGATTTATTCATGTTTTTTTTTTTAAAGAACATTGCTTAGAAACGCCTAGAATGGCTTAGTACCGCTTCTCCATGATCATAATCCAAAAAACATCAGTTGCAGGGACGTTAAGAAGTTTTGTACTGCTAATGTTTTAGCTGTTGTTGTCAACGTCTCAAATGATAACCAATCGTAATTCGGTAAATTGTACACAACAAAAGCCGGACCAGCTAGTCATAGTAAAAATGCTAATTAGCTGTAAAAGTGCTACGTGGCATTCTAAAAAGTATGTTTTGTGCTTGTGGATTTCTATTGTAATTGACAGGTGGAATTGTTATATGTAGTTCCTTTAACTGGGTCCAATAATAATTTTGGCCATGTTTATGCAGCCAAATTATTATTTGTTTTGAATTAGGTTTAATCTGAGTCTGTGAAAGCCTTTATTGATGATGATGACGAAGTCTTACTTGAACATAATTCAGGTGTAGGTTTAAAAGCCGATCTTTACCTTTCCGGAGTCACGGCTCTTGACTCTGAGCTTGTTGACCTGGGACTCTGCAATGTCAGCGCGTTCCTCAGCCTCCTCCAGCTCATGCTGAACCTTACGGAACTTAGACATGTGCTGATTGGCTTGTTCCTCCTGGGAGAAGGGACACAGATCAACATCAGTGGTTTATTCAGGATGGCATATTTGTTTCATGCATTGCTTGCTATGGGCAAGTTCACTACACAACTTAATACAGGCTAAGACCATTATACTTGCTACTAATTTTAGACCTAACTCACCGCTTCCTCAGCCTGCCTCTTGTATGCCTTCACTTTCAGCTGCAGCTTTTCTACCAGATCCTGAAGTCTGGTAACATTCTTATTATCCTCCTCAGTCTGTGGGAGAAAGTAGATGTATCAGTGTTCATCTGTTCATACACATACATCTGTCTGTATTACTGTGTGTTAAGGTGCTTTTCTTACCTGGTAAGTGAGCTCCTTGACTCTGCGCTCGTACTTGCGGACTCCCTTAACTGCGTCTACACCTCTTCTCTGCTCGTACTCCACCTCAGCCTCCAGCTCACGTACCTTCACGGATGAAATTGTCATGTTTTTTATGAGGTGGAATCAGTTTTAAATCATTGCAAATAAATAGAGGTAGATTCCTCCAGGCTAATGTAAAGAAATGGTGTTCACGAAAGTTAATACAGACTATCACATAGTCTTCTTCTCTTCCTTTGTCCTTTTTGTAAATTTCATAGGAGAGTTTATAATGATAATGACATCATCATTATCCACGTGGGTTATTGAAAGCAAATTGTTTACCCCATCTTCTAAATGCCTGAACAACACACCCTTGTCTCCAGTTTCTGGAGCTGCTTCTTGCCACCCTTCATGGCCAGATTCTCTGCCTCATCCAGACGGTGCTGCAGGTCCTTGATTGTGACCTCCAGGTTCTTCTTCATCCTCTCCAGGTGAGCGCTGGTGTCCTGCTCCTTCTTCAGCTCCTCAGCCATCATGGCCGCCTGAAATATCATTAAATAGGTTTAATGAAGGTGAGACCTTATGGCAACACAGACAGGCTTTCCTGTAATGATCTGATAACCACATTTCTTGACTTAGTTATTCTGTTGTTATTAACTGTTATACTCATAAAATCTTATGACAAAACTGATATAGCTAGGATTTGGTACAGATCAAACACTTTCATGTGGTTAGCCTGGAGGCCTTGTACTGTGTTTTGGCCAAACATACGGACTCACATCAGTGATAGCCTTCTTGGCCTTCTCTTCTGCGTTTCTGGCCTCCTGGACAATGTCGTCCACCTCACCCTGCACCTGCACCAGGTCAGCCTCCAGCTTCTTCTTAGTGTTCAGAAGGTTGGTGTTCTGGAGGAGGAAGTATAGATCAATCAAAGATTGGCTGAATTGCCTTATCGCAAGACAATATACCAGTCACACCATGGAAATTATAGAAATCAATCGCCACAACCTTCAATGTTAATATTGTTAAAAAATATGAAAAACTGGCTTTTAATCAAGTATTTAGGTAATTTATTTCCTTTTATGTACTTTATAAAGTATGCTATAGCATCTGAGATGGCATGAATGTATGTCTAGAATGAGCTAAAGTAGGATAAGACAAAGTAATAAAGGGGAGTATATATATTTTTAAAAAACATGGGGGATTGGAAGTGATGCAGACAATTACATTGATAGAAGATACAATCTATCTGCAATATTAAGCTGATCCATTCCCCCCCCCCCCCCCCCCAAAAAATAAAATAAATAAATACAAAGTTGGATAAGACAAAGATTTTGACATGAAAGGCACGTGGGAGACAACTTTTTTCTTTGGTTCCATTAAGTGGAAGTTCCATTTGGCTCCCCCAGTGCAGATATACTCCCTGAAAAAGCGTGAGATTAATGAAATCACTGTCTAGTCCCTCTTTACCTTATTAATGTTGTCACATACACTGGATAAGTGCTGTGAAATGTGTTGTTTTAAAGAGTCAGCCATAGTAGCACAGCTTTCTAGGCATACTCATCTCATATCATATCATCAGTATGAAAAATGAATGCACTCACTAACTGTAAGTCGCTCTGGATAAGAGCGTCTGCTAAATGACTAAAATGTAAATGAAAAAATGTAAAATCAAATCAAATCAAATTGTATTGGTCATATACACATGTTTAGCAGATGTTATTGCGGGTGTAGTGAAATGCTTGTGTTTCTAGCTCCAACAGTGCAGTAATATCAACAATTCACAACAATACACTGTGGCAGATCAGGGGGTTGGGTCAAGACGTGTACACAGATCAGAACGGACAGAGTATGATTAGCTCAGTTTCAAGGGTGTTTATTAATAGAATAATCAAAAGAAAAGGGTAGGTCTCCCCCATGAGACCCTCTCTAGTATACCATCTCCAACTACACAAAAGTTACCTTACTTCCCCAAGTCCTCTCCCATGTGCTGCCCTTCTGGCAGCTTTATGGGCCTTGCACAGCTGGTGAGCAATCCGCCCTTAATTACTCATCAGCTCCCAATCAGCCCCAATTAGTCCTGTCCGGGGAGCCCGTCGAGACCTGGCACGTCCAGCAGATGGAGCCACCGCCTCGTGCTGTATACTCCATCTGTTACCAGGCCTCGACGAGTCTCCCCCTGGTGTCTGACCTGCTGTACGCCACAACACATAATACCCACAATCTAAAAGTTGTCTGGTCAGTGACCAGACCCGTACCTGAGAGTGGAGCAGTCCCACACGCTCACTGGCGTCCACCAGCTCTTGCTCAGCAACTTTGCGGCCTCTCTCAGTCTGCTCCAGAGCAGCCCTCAGCTCCTCAATCTCTGCCATCATCAGACCGTTCCTGCGTTCCACCATGGCGGCCTGCTCCTTCATGTCTTCTGACGCACGGACAGCGTCATCAAGGTGCAATTGGGCATCCTGGAATTCAAAACAACAGAGTATTAGGATGTGTGAGTGTTGTCTTTATGAAGAATGGGACTGATGTACCTGCTTTTCTGCTTTATTACATCACTTGATTAGTCTTTGACCAAAACAAAATCAGTCACATTTTTTGGTGTTTAACTGGAAGTTTTGGCATCTTTTACCTTGAGTTGTCCCTGGATATTCCGCAGCTGTTTCGTGGCCTCAGCGGCCTGCCTATTGGCGTGGCTCAGCTGGATCTCCATCTCGTTCAGGTCTCCGTCCATCTTCTTCTTCACCCTCAGGGCGTCGTTCCTGCTGCGGACCTCAGAGTCCAGTGTGTTCTGCATAGATTCTATAATCCTCTGGCTGTTCCTCTTGATCTGCTCCATCTCCTCGTCCTTCTCTGCCAGCTTCCTGTCCACCTCACCCTTGATCTGGTTCAGCTCCAGCTGCACACGCAGAATCTTGGATTCCTCGTGCTCCAGTGTTCCCTGGAAGAATAAAAGTGATTTGTCACAGAATGCTTAACATAGGAGATCATCCCAGCAATTAGAACATTATAAGACTTGGAGACAGCTAAAAGTAACAATTGGCTCTCTCACTATTGTGTTTATAAGACCTAAGGCAGTTGTATAAATCGAAAAGTTCCCACTCTTCGCAATGGCGAATGTGCATAAAGATGGCAGAACACAGATATGACTTCATTGTTTTAACACTACAATCCTAGTTTTTAAACTATGGCACACAACATGGTTCAATGCGCCAATAAATCAACACATTCTACTTTTTTTAAATTTGTATATATGGCGGTGTCTGGGAGCTAGAATCGGGATCATGTATACTGTGCTAATGTTTCAAGTTTCAATGTCACATGCACAAGTACAGTGAAATTCCTTTCTTGCTAACTCAAAACCCAACAATGCAATAATCAATAACAATGTATTACTAGAAAAAACACGCGAGAAATAAGAATAGGAAATCTGAAATACACAATAAAGTAAATAAGTAAGTAAGCATACTAAATTATATACAGGAAATATTTAAAAAGTCAGTTTCATTACCATATTTACATGTGCAGGGATACTGGTGTGATGGAGGTAGATATGTATAGGGGTAAGGTGACTAGGCAACAAGATAAACAGAGTAGCAGCAGCTTGTATGTGAGTGGGTGTGCGGGTGTGTAGAGTCAGTATAAATGTATGTGCATATTATGTGTGAGTGAGCAGATGATGGAGTGAGTGTTTGTGTGTGTGTTGGAATGACAGTGTGTGAGAGTGTGTAGGGCCCTGTGAGTGTGCATAGAGACAGTGCAAAGATTGAAATAAAAGGTCAGTAAAGATACAAGGTTAACTCAGATAGTCCGTGTAGCTAAATTTGTTAGCTATTTATCAGTCGTATTGCTAATTTGGCATTTGTGGTAACTACATGGAGACCACCATCTTTATACACGTCCGCTATTCCAAGGAGTGCACCACCTAGTGAAGAACTGTAAGCTATATTACTGCAATAAGTACCAATACAGGAGTACTGAACAGCACTGTAGCTCTCATTCTGTTAAATGTATTCTACTACATAAGGATGTATTATATCTGCTCACTTCAGCCTCCTCCAGAGCGGTCTGGATCTCAGAATTCTCAGTCTCCACAGTCTTCTTGGACTTTTCCAGCTCATGGATACTCTTGCTAGTCTCTCCGATCTGTTCAGTCAGGTCAGAGATCTCTTCTGCACACACACAGAGAAATGGTTTAGAACAGGGAGATTTTCAGTGAATATTACCAAATATCATACAGCTTTGCATAAAAGCCTTTTACGACCATAGATGTTTCAAAAGAATACAGCTATAACTGATAACAATACAAAAAGTGATATTGAAAACTGTACACTCCAAATGTGCCAAATAAACAACTCCTGCTGTTTACTCACGTTGGAGGTTCTTGTTCTCTCTCTTCAGAGTCTCCAGCTGATCCAGAGCCTCCTCGTAGGAGTTCTTCATCTTGAAGAGCTCTGTGCTCATAGAGCGAGCCTCCTTCTGAGCTCCTTCCAGTTCAGCCTGACCCTCCTCATACTTCTGCTTCCACTCAGCCAGAACCTATGGGATTGTATGTGATTTAATGGTTTATTCTTGATGTGGCTTTTACTTCTAATCAGAAATAAGCCATAATACATTATGATCACTGGAGACACATACTGATAATGCCTATCAGAAAGAAAATAAAACGTGTTGTTGCTATTAATTTTGCCAGTCCATTTAATAGCACATTTCAAAAGTCAGTATAGTGTGTGAAGTGTTCTTTTTCACCTTGTCGAAGTTCCTCTGCTTCTTGTCAAGGTTGCCAGCCATAGCGTTGGCCCTCTCTACATCAATCATGATATCCTCCACCTCTCCCAGCAGCCTTTGCTTGGTCTTCTCCAGCGAAGCACACTTTGAGTTGGTTGCCTCAATCATTTCCTCAGCGTCCTGCAGACGCTGCGCCAGCTTCTTCCTGTTAGACAGGAAATAGTTAATCTTTTAATGCTTCCACTGGTACTGTATTCAGACAAACGTATCATATAAACATGGTGCCTCATAATGAAGTGAAATTAGGAAGGTGTGAAGATGCGCACATTTAGGATCATAGTTATAATGAGAGGTTTATTTTCAAGTGTAACTGCTTACTTGGCCTCCTCAAGCTCCTCTGTGCGCTGGATGGCATCCGTCTCATACTTGGTCCTCCACTGAGCCACCTCACTGTTGGCCTTAGACATGCAGCGTTGCAGTTCTGCCTTGGCCTCTTGCTCCAACTCAAACTGCTCCCTCAGAAGGTCACAGTCATGGCGGGCAGACTGGACACCATGGGCCAAGGCATTCTTAGCCTGAGTGAGAGATAGCAAAACCGGTTACAGTAATACATTTCTGAGGATGGTTTAGTTATGATAAACATGACAAGAGGCATTTGACTCTATACTCTGTGCTTGGTAGAGCATTTTGACTCCCTTACCTTGACCTCCTCCTCAATCTGCCTCTTTAGCTCCTCCACCTGTTGGGTGAAGGCCTGCTTGCCTCTGGTCAGCTGAAACACCAGAGCTTCCTTCTCTTCCAGCTGGCGTCCAAACTCACCTGCAAGGGATGAGAGTACACATTGTAAATTCTTCTGTAGCCTTGTACAATAGCCCCTAACACATGTTGTTGGGTACTGATTTAGATTATGTATGGTAAATGTGTTGGTCATTGTTGTGGGTACCGTTCTCAGTCAAGAGTCTGGCCCTCTGTCCATTGATGTCGTTGATCTGGCGAAGATTCTCGTCGTTCCCAGTCTTGAGCTCACTCAGCTGATCCTCAATAGTACGGCACATCTTCTCCAGATTGCCCTGTTAGTGAAATATAGATAGGTCATCTTTATTTAACATTCTTATGGTGTACAGCTTGTATACAGTCGTGGTCAAAAGTTTTGAGAATGACACAAATATTAATTTTCACAATATCTGCTGCCTCAGTTTTTATGATGGCAATTTGCATATACTCCAAAATGTTATGGAGAGTGATCAGATGAATTGCAATTAATTGCAAAGTCCCTCTTTGCCATAAAAATTAACTTAATCCCAAAATAACATTTTTACTGCATTTCAGCCCTGCCAGAAAAGGACCAGCTGACATCATGTCAGTGATTCTCTCGTTTACACAGGTGAGAGTGTTGACGAGGACAAGGCTGGATATCACTCTGTCATGCTGATTGAGTTAGAATAACAGACTGGAAGCTTTAAAAGGAGGGTGGTGCTTGAAATCATTGTTCTTCCTCTGTTAACCATGGTTACCTGCAAGGAAACACATGCCGTCATCATTGCTTTGCACAAAAAGTGCTTCACAGGCAACGATATTGCTGCTAGTAAGATTGCACCTAAATCAACCATTTATCGGATTATCAAGAACATCAAGGAGAGAGGTTCAATTGTTGTGAAGAAGGCTTCAGGGCACCCAAGAAGGTCCAGCAAGCACCAGGACCATCTCCTAAAGTTGATTCAGCTGCAGGATTGGGGCACCACCAGGGCAGAGCTTGCTCAGGAATGGCAGCAGGCAGGTGGGAGTGCATCTGCATGCACAGTGAGGCAAAGACTTTTGGAGGATGGCCTGGTGTCAAGAAGGGCAGCGAGGAAGCCACTTCTCTCCAGGAAAAACATCAGGGACAGATTGATATTCTGCAAAAGGTACAGGGATTGGACTGCTGAGGACTGGGGTAAAGTCATTTTCCCTGATGAATCCCCTTTCCGATTGTTTGGGGCATCCGGAAAAAAGCTTGTCCGGAGAAGACAAGGTGAGCGCTACCATCAGTCCTGTGTCATGCCAACAGTAAAGCATCCTGAGACCATTCATGTGTGGGGTTGCTTCTCAGCCAAGGGAGTGGGCTCACTCACAATTTTGCCGAAGAACACAGCCATGAATAAAGAATTGTACCAACACATCCTCCGAGAGCAACTTCTCCCAACCATCCAAGAACAGTTTGGTGACGACCAATGCCTTTTCCAGCATGATGGAGCACCTTGCCATAAGGCAAAAGTGATAACTAAGTGGCTCGGGGAACAAAACATCGACATTTAATCCCATTGAGAACTTGTGGTCAATCCTCAAGAGGCGGGTGGATAAACAAAAACCCACAAATTCTGACAAACTCCAAGCATTGATTATGCAAGAATGGGCTGCCATCAGTCAGGATGTGGCCCAGAAGTTAATTGACAGCATGCCAGGGCGGATTGTAGAGGTCTTGAAAAAGAAGGGTCAACACTGCAAATATTGCCTCTTTGCATAAACTTAATGTAATTGTCAATAAAAGCCTTTGACACTTATGGAATGCTTGTAATTATACTTCAGTATACCATAGTAACATCTGACTAAAATATCTAAAAACACTGAAGCAGCAAACTTTGTGAAGACCAATACTTGTGTCATTCTCAAAACCTTTGACCACGACTGTACATTGCTGTCTTGCAGTAGGGTTTTGTAGATAGTAATTTGACAGTGATGCTACTCCAGCCCTTCACCTTTGAGGTAATTGCATTACCCTCTATGTCTATAGGATTAACCCACTAAATTGAAGCTGTAGTACGCTTACAAATGTGTCCAACTTTAGAGCTGGACGCCATGCTGCTGTCTCGCAGCATTCCATTCATCCATTAATGTTGAGTATTTAGGGTTTGATTCAAATGCCCACCTTAGTCTTGGCGACAGCCTCCATGTTGCTGGAGAGGTCGTCAATCTCCATCTTGTACTCGCTCTTCTCCTTCTCCAGCTTCTGCTTGACACGCTGCAGGTTGTCAATCTGCTCTCCGAGCTCCGCCACACTGTCAGCCTGCTTCTTCCTCAGGACTGCGGCTGTGGCCTCGTGCTGCAGGGTCGACTCCTCAAGGTCGCGTCTCAGTTTCTGGAACTCAGCCTCGCGCTTCTTGTTCATCTCGATCTGAGTGGCAGTGGCACCTCCAGCTTCCTCCAGCCTATCACTGATCTCCTCAAGTTCCCTGGAGAGATCGGCCCTCTGCTTCTCAACCTTTGCCCTGGCAGAATGCTCAGCCTCAATATCCTCCTCCAGCTCCTCAATACGAGCCTAAAGCAAGGGAGGGGGGTTAGGATGGGGAAATTTAAACTGACCTTGCAAAAATAAATAGCCTGGATAGTTGTGTATTTATACTATGTTTTATAGTTCCTTTATTACAACTACAGAATGTTGCTAAATGAGTAAGACTGACATCTAGTATCTAGAACATGTAGTATCTAGAACATCTAGTATCTAGAACATCTAGTATTATATGGAATACTATACTGAAGCCGGGGTTAGATACTGTACTGTACCTGGAGTTCCTTGATTTTCTTCTGCAGCTGACCGCCCAGAGACTGCTCATCCTCAATCATGCTGAGGAGCTGGCTGGTCTCAAAATCCTTCCTATGGGAACATAAATGCATCAGTACTCAGCAGTCACTTTGTATTTAAAAGAGTCTTTCAAAGTCCTAACTACACAAAACTATTTTTTTAAATGTACTTTTTGATCTTTTCTTCAGACTGCTGCTTGTCATTCTCCAGGTCCATTATGGATTCCTGGGCCAGTCTCAGGTCTCCCTCCAGCTTTCTCTTGGCTCTCTCAAAGTCCATACGGAGCCTCTTCTCTTGCTCCAGAGAACCCTCAAGCTACATGTTAAGATACTTGTGTCAGTTAATTTTAAACAATCAATGATTATGCCATGGCCTAGCTAAATGTTTAATCTAACAATATATAAATCCATGACTCGATAAAGTCTGACTCCACTCACGTCATCAACTTGCTGTTCCAGCTTGGTCTTGGCCTTGGTCAGAGTGTTGACTTTGTCCTCCTCTGCCTGCAAGTCGTCCAGTGTCTGCTGGTGGGCCTCTTGGAGGGCTTTCTTCTCCTTGGTCAGCTTGGCAACGCTCTCATCTTGAGAGGCCATCTCCTCAGTCAGATTTTTGACCTGAACACAGCCACAACAACATTTGTATGTAAGTTGTGTGGTTAGTTTCAATCATTGTTTAGCTTTGGGTTGATTCTACTATTGTTCAGCTATGTCAACATTTTAGACCTTGTTTTCAGTGGCGTGTTTCTCCTTTTCCACTTTGGCCAGGGTGAGCTCCAGGTCATCAATGTCCTTCTTCAACTCCGAACACTCATCCTCCAGCTTCCTCTTCTTGGAGGTCAGCTCAGCATTCATTTCCTCCTCGTCCTCCAGCCTTTCGGTCGTCTCTTTGAGTTTGGCCTCCAGCTGGATCTTGCTCTTGATCAGCCCCTCGCACCTCTCCTCAGCATCGGTCAGATTCTCTGATTCCTGGTTTCACAATGATAGAAAAATAGGCAGACATTAATTTAGTCAGTGCACACCTCCTGTCCATCGTTTTCAATATAATATGGGTAATCAAGCCAGGCACTTGACAGATGCTCACAGATGCAACTTGGAGCGTCAGGTCATTCTTCTCCTGCAGAACAGTCACCATCTTCTCCTCAAGCTCCGTCTTGCGGGCCTCAGCCTTGGTCAGGGCGATTTTGCACTTCTCATTGTCCTCCTTCATGTTGGCTAGCTCCTTCTCAGTTTCAGCACTCTTCAGCAGTGGCTTGATCTTGTAATACACCTTCATCCATGGCCAGTGTTTAACATTCATGAATGAGCGAATGTTGTATTTGATGGTGAAGACGGCCTCTCTGAACAACAGGAAACAGGGATATTGGTGAGTGTTATGGCTAAATAATAGTAATATGTTATTTACAGGACAAAGTTACAGCTCCTCAGAAAAAATAAAGTGATATTCAATTAATGAATCAAAAAAAGTATAACATTTGTAAATTTAAGGTGAATATAACATGTTCAGTTTGATCCCTGGAGTCGTTGGAGATTAAATGGAAACCACTGCAACCCTGTTAGATGAATGTGGGTGAGCCTTGATCCTTGAGATATCTTCTATCCCTCACCTCCGCTCCATCATCTTCACAAACTCCTTCCTCATGACGAACCCACGACACAGAGACTGTATCATGCAGACCAGAGAGGCCAGCCTCTCATCTCGCATCTCTTCCAGGACACCCAGCAGGCCAGCTTTGAAGAACACCTGAGCGCATGTAACAGGAAGGTAAATGCCTGAGACACCGGTAAGAACTAAGAACACCTGAGAATAGGTCAACATTATCAATGGATGTCATCAGAAGTCAGAACGCATAGAACAGGGTTGAATTTAAATGAGGGATCAACACGACAATATTTATTGTAAAAAGGCTGTGAGTGGTTAGCATTTACATTGTTGTTTTACTTATGTTTTGTGTTTGCTTTTCCTGAGTGTATTTGACCCTGACCTTGGTGTGTCCAAATTTGTACTGCTCGTGCTCCACATCGATTGACCCAAGCAGCTTCTCAGAAGCCTTCTTGTTGTCCATGAATGTGCCTTCTGGGATAACACTGGGATTCAGTACTTTGTACCTGGATTAGGAGAGACAGGCAACTGTCAGTTTTTAAATTGTGAGCAAACAAGGATATTCTGTTGCTGTGTCATAGTTTATGAAATCTGCTGAACGATTTTAGCCATTCTTCTTCTTTTAAATTTTTCTAGCATAGGCCACTCGATGCCAAACGTTGTTTCGTCTGTATTTATAAGATCTCAGAATGTAATCTTTTAAGATTTCAGAATGTAATCTTTTAAGATTTCAGAATTTCATCTTTTAAGATCTCAGAATGTAAGAATTTCGGAGTTTCTTATTATTTGGTCAAATTCAGTTCTATTCTAAAGTAAACATGGAGCCATGTTAGATAGGTCACATCTCTAAAGGGTACCTCTGCTTGAAGTCACCGTAGGGGATTCTGCTGGGGAACCCCTTTCTACAGATCCTGATACCCTCCAGTACACCGTTACACCTTAGCTGGTGGATAACCAGGAAGTTCTCCATCAGACCTGGAAAAACACAATGTATCATTAAAGCCAATAAACACAAACATTTGAAGGGCTACAATTACATTGTGGTGATGTATGTGCCATTATTTCTCGGTAAATATATGGGAATAACTTATAATCAGCTATCTTGTACCACATGTAAGTAAAGGTAGTTACTTAGTGCTTATTTTGTTTTAGGATACTGAATGTCACTAGCTGATAACCATAGGGTTACAATTTAGTATTTCACTGGATGTTTCTTGTACCTGGAGTCTTTGACTCATTGGGGATCAGACAGCGCACAAAGTGAGGGTGAGTGCTCCTCAAGTTGGTCATCAGCTTGCCCAAGTTCTCCTGCAGGGCGGGGACACATCAAACAGCCGTCTCAGAAATTATTAATACAAATGAACGCACCTTAGGTTTTCACCTAAGGTACATTAAAAATGTTGACCAGATAGGTTTTAACCAGATAACTTTGAATACAAGTTTGAGAAGCTCACCCTGAACTGGGAGGACACCGTCTGCATGGAGCCTCCCTTCTTCTTGCCTCCCTTCTTGGACGCTCTGTCTGTAAAAATAGCTAAAATCATGAGTGATTGACATCTATGGTGAACACCCTATTTTATTTATGAGATAATATATTTGCAACTGCTACCAAATAGTTTGTGTAATGTTGATATCGGGAATATTGGCAAAAAATATTAAATAATGTTAAATGACCTTCAGCTGGAGCATCAACGTAGATAAGAACCAGCAGTTTCACTGAGGACTTCTGGTATAGCTGCACCACTGAGTCGTTCAGGGGGTCCTTGTTCTTGTCCAGCCAGCCACAGATGTTGTAATCCACAATACCAGCGTAGTGCACCAGGGAGAAGTGGGCCTCGGCCTTTCCCTTGACAGGCTTGGGCTTCTGGAAAGTGTTTTTCTTGCCCATATGCTGGTCATACAGCTTGTTCTTGAAGGAAGTGTCTGAAGCCTTGGGGAACATGCACTCCTCTTCAAGGATGGAGAAGATGCCCATTGGCTGATGAAAAATGTAACAGCAGGATTAGTAGCAGCCATCTTGTACCAAAATGGTAATAATTCACTCTCAACTCCAACATCTGTCCCTGTCAACTCTGCTGTTGTCGCCCATTCCACAGTACATTATTCTTAAGTAAAATGATTACAGTCTGCTTACCTTCTCAATAAGCTCAATGCAGGCTGCCAAGTCCATGCCGAAATCAATAAACTCCCAGATGATTCCCTCCTTCTTGTACTCCTCTTGCTCCAGGACAAACATGTGATGGTTGAAGAACTGTTGCAGTTTCTCATTTGTGAAGTTGATACACAGCTGCTCCATGGTGTTGAACTGTTAATGACGTTCAAAGAAGATTAGTTCAATCACCTTTTGTCATAAGGCCTCAAAGCCATAAACTGTTTATTCTGTAATGATCACATACTTACATCAAAGATCTCAAACCCAGCAATGTCGAGCACACCGATGTAGAAGTTCCTTTGTTGCTTGGTGTCCAACATCTGGTTGATACGGATGACCATCCACAAGAACATCCTCTCATAGATGGACTTGGCCAGAGCGCTCACAGAGTTATACACCTGTGCAAAAACAATACCTCCAGTTAATATGTGAGACATTGATCATGTCTTGCTGGTATTGAGCTTCAAAAAAATTAATCAAAACATAAAATCAATAGTGGTGTTGTAGCAATTATTGAATCTTGGATGTCTCACCTGAGGCACGGTCTGTCCCTTGGTAACAAACTCATTGCCAACCTTCACTCTGGGGTAGCACAGAACTTTCAGCATGTCAGCTGAGTTCAGACCCAGGAGGTAACCGATTTTATCAGCTACTGTAGATAGAAAGAACAGCAGACTCATATACAGGGACACAGGATGGCAAATGTAGTGTTACTGACAGAGAAACCAGTTTCATTCGGTCTATTCCTGTGTTTGGAGCGAGGACTCACCCTCTGTGCCGTCTGGCTCGGCCTGCTCTTCACGCTGCTTCTGCTTGAAGCGTAAATTGCCGTGGTGCATGACAGCGCCGGTCAGTTTGTAGATGCCCATCTTCTCATCATTAGTGAAGCCCAGGATGTCAATGGCGGCCTGAGTGACAGGAATTTCATAGTTAAACTTAGTGTACGCACACACAGCAGATATCACAAGTTCAGGGAGTTTCAAACTGGACAAAACTGTCATGGGGCTGCACCGCTTGGAGTTAAGTTATAACATGTACAGTAATTGTGCATTGCATTCAGTGGGGGATGGAGGTGTGACTCATCCTTGTATATAGTTTGTGAGACTCACGTCTGTGGCATCCAGCTCCTCTTTGTCATCGATAGAGGCCACTTTGATCTGCCCCTGGCTGATCATGGGGAAGTCGTAGGGGTTGGTGGTGATGAGCGTCATTTCTGTGGGAAAGGAGAACAGGACAGAGAGTCAGTTAAACCAGATGGAATTTGCTCTCCCCTACCTTTTCCTCTCTTGCATGAGATTAAGATTAAGATTAGAAAGTGCGGACATAAAGGATGTGCTGTATCTGCATTGGGAGCCAAATGCAACTCAAAATACACATGTAATGCAGTGAAAAATAGAGCAGTCAAATGAAACTATATGGATTTTTTAATTTCCCCTCCCTATTTCTCCTAGGAGACTATACCCCAGGAATACGAAGCAGACTTTATGACTCACAGGTACAACAAACTACAGGAAGAACCTTTATTGGTTCACGGGACACCAACCCACTGAGGCTGGAAGTGTCATCTTTCACAGTACCATTTAACTTGTCATCAAATGAGGGCAGCATTTGAGTGGTGAACTGTCACTTTGTCTTGGATTGCTTGATTGATATTACCCCTTAATTTCCACTGGAGTGCACTAGTTCTCCATGCAAGTAGCCTAGCAGTTAAACACATTGGGCCAACAACCGAAAGGTTGCTGGTTCGAATCCCTGAGCCAGCAAGGTGGAAGAATCTGCCGTTTTGTCCTTGAGCAAAGCAGTTAACCACCAACAACAACTGCTCCCCGGGCGCTGATGACGTCGATTAAGGTATCCCCCCACATCTCTCTGATTCAGAGGGGTTGGCTTAAATGTGGAAGACACATTTCTGATGAATGCATTTGGTTTTGCAACTGACTAGGTTTTCCCTTTCCCTGTTTATGGAACTCTAACTCAATTAGGCAATTATCTGATATTGAAATATTACAGTAGTCATGAGTAATACAACCCTGAGCTTTATAACTCACTGTAGCACTTCAACATTGAAATGAGAACACTGATATGTTGATTCAGGTGCAATGTCCCTGTCAACTAAATGAGAAGAATAGTCAAACCGCTTTCTACTTTGTCGTACCAATCAGCTCAGGCTTGTGGTTGGTCATCATCTGGTAGAATATGTGGTAGCTTCTCTCATCGGGCAGCTGGAAGGTCACTCTGGACTTCTCCAGCAGGTCTGAAAGAGAACAGGAGATAAAGTTCAGTGCTTGGTCTCCTTAAAACATAATCTCTGTGAATTTTGGACATTGTGCATTCATGACTAATAGTCCGACAAACAATCCAACCAACTTACAGGTCTCAATGTCAGCACTAGATAGTTTGCCATTACTGTGGAAGTGAATCCTGATGAATTTACCCTAAAGTAGAGCATGGGGGTTAGAAATGAGGGAATGAGTCAACAAAAGGAAACTGCCAAGGTGTCCATCTCAATACTCTGAAAATAAAGCTTTCCTTTCTTTCTAACCCTTCGTTTCCCATTAACATTTGGAAAGACTGGATAGGTCTCAATCTCTGTCCTTCTAGATCAATAAGGAATATTTAAGTACGGCAAGTGTGTCCCTCATACTTACAAAACGAGAAGAGTTGTCATTCCTCACTGTCTTGGCATTACCGTAAGCCTCCAGCAGAGGGTTGGCAGCAATAATCTGATCTTCAAGAGACCCCTGAGGGAGACAAACACAAGTAGGTCAGAAACAGCATGGCATACAGTACTGTAGAACACCCTTCTTCAACAGTGGTGGAACTGTCTTAAAATAAGCAGTTATATACGGTTGGCCTACAGATGTAGGATCATAATTTGAGCAAGTTTGCTACAGCAGCAAAATAATGCTGCAGGAAATGTGTATTCTGTGGATTATACACTGAACAAAAATATAAACGCAACATGTAAAGTGTTGGTCCCATGTTTCATGAGCTAAAATAAAAATTCCCAAAATTGTTCCATATACACAAAAAATGTGGCAGTACGTCCAAGAACTTGGCAGTACGTCCAACCAGTCTCACAAGCGCAGACCACGTTTATGGCATCGTGTGGGCGAGCGGTTTTTTGATGTCAACGTTGTGAACAGAGTGCCCCATGGTGGCGGTGGGGTTATGGTATTGGTAGGCATAAGCTACGGACAACCAACACAATTGAATTTAATCGATGGCAATTTGAATGCACAGAGAAACTGTGACGAGATCCTGAGGCCCATTGTCGTGCCAT
This sequence comes from Coregonus lavaretus, assembly GCF_964263955.1. NCBI lineage: Eukaryota > Metazoa > Chordata > Actinopteri > Salmoniformes > Salmonidae > Coregonus > Coregonus lavaretus. The sequence continues at coordinate 65,538,309 of NC_139991.1, forward strand.
GTTTAGGATGCTCTGGATTGACGTGTACGACAGCTTGTTCCAGTTCCCGCCAATATCCAGCAACTTCGCACAACCATTGAAGAGGTGTGGGACAACATTCCACAGGCCACAATAAACAGCCTGATAGACTCTATGCAAAGGAGATGTGTCTTGCTGCATGAGGCAAATGGTGGTTACACCAGATACTGATTGGTTTTCTGATCCACGCCCCTACCTTTTTTTTAAGGTACAGTATCTGTAACCAACAGATGCATATCTGTATTCCCAGTCATGTGAAATCCATAGATTAGGGACTAATGAATTTATTTCAATTGACTGATTTCCTTATATGAACTGTAACTCAGTAAAATCTTTGAAATTGTTGCATGTTGCATTTATATTTTTGTTCAGTATAATTAATGGACGTTTTTGTAGGGGTTGATACATTTTCCCTAAGGGGAAATCAAGTCTGAAATGTGAAAGTGGAAATTACAAACTTCAGAAGCCTTTTTAAACCTAAAATACACTACAAGTTTTACATTTCCTGCATTGCATTGAAAGTTGTCCTGCAACAGGGTTATCAAATTAAGATCCTACACCTGTACCTGCATTTTGCCGGGTTCTGCCGCCCTCTTCCTTTCTCCTCCAGACACAGCGATAGTGGCAAAGTATTGGATGACACGCTTGGTGTTGACAGTCTTTCCTGCACCAGATTCTCCACTGGTTTATGTGACAGAGAATAAGAGGTTTTGGTGACATGTTTCAGTGTCAGACATCATTCAAAACATAATCATTTAAAAGTACACTTTGAGTTGTTTACTCATTTACTATAGTTCATGTATACGCTTAATAATTGTTATGATATCGAACTAACTATAATGTTAGATGTTAGTAGAGAACTTACGTAATCAGGATAGACTGGTTCTCCCTATCTGCAGGCAAAAAAACAACAACAAAGAATATGAATATAAACCAGTTTTGATTCATTATGGCATTTGCCAATTGTCTTAAAGTTGTGGATAGTGTTGCACACGCTTTTCACTAGTTCTAAATAAATAAAAAATGATTGCATGGATGTTTCCAGCTGTCTTGGCTGCCCATATCTGTTTGTGTGAGCTTCCCTCTATTTATCCGTCCATCCACATGTATAAGATCATACCCGTCAACATGAACTGATAGGCCCTGTCAGAGACAGAGAAGATATGGGGTGGAGCCTCCATTCGCTTCTTTCCTCTGTAAGCGTTAACAACCTCCTCGTCGTACACGGGGAGCCACTTGTAGGGGTTCACTGTGGCACAGAACAGCCCGGAGTAGGTCTGGATGAAGGGAAGTTAGGGGATTAGCAAAATCAGCTTTTCTGTTAACTGTATGGACCTGTGTGAGGATGTTTGAGGTCTGAGTTGCTATGGAACACTTACAAGTGTTTCTTGTATTCAGTTACATTATTTTTGCGTAGGTGTTTTTCAATTACAAACAGCATGTGCATTTTGGAGTTATGTTGGTGTCTTATATAGGCTATATAGGTGTCATATACGGTGGTGTCCTATGTTCACTTATGAGTGTGTATATGTACCTATAATTTATATGTACAATAGGTTTCTTACGTAGATCATCCATGCTGCATAACGCTCTTTGAGGTTATACAGGACAGTGGCTTCATTGAGGTAGGTCATCATGGCCATGTCCTCAATCATGTCAAACTTTGGGGGGTTCATTTCGAAGACATCAGCTTCTTTGAAGTCTTTAGTCTGAAAAGCAGTCGGTAATCTACATTACACTTGGATTAACTGGAAGAACTGTTACTGAATCTGTGTCGACACTGCTTTGATTTTGTAATCATCAAGTCAGTCATACATTTTACTGTTCATATGTAGGATCTTAATTTGAGCCAGTTTGCTACAGCAGTAAAATAATCCTGCAGCAACAGGACATTTTAATTATTATGTCTGAAATTATAAAATTCAGAAGCCCTTTTAAACCTCAAATACACTACAAGTTTTAAGTTATCCTGCAACAGGGTGATCAAAGAACCTACATCTGAAGTAATTTTTCTTTGAAAGATAATTGTGAATAAACAAACTTCAACTTTAAACTGAATTCTGTCCTATGTTGTAGGCTTACCTCGCCAGTGTCAAGGACTTTCACCTGGACCTTTCCCCCTTCTCTGCCAACAATGGTACCCTTGAGGTACAGCTCCTTAACATCAGTCACATAGCAGGCGTTCTTTGCATCGAAGGGCTTGCTTTGGGCCTCAATCCTCGCCTTCTCAGGTTTACGGAGGTATACACCGGCTTTGCCATAAGAGGCCATCTCTGCGTCGGTACTCATGGTGGCAACTCACTAAGAAACATATAAGGAGGATTTACCTAAATTGGTCGAGACCAGACGGACCACAAGAGTTAACCAATCCTGGGAGCGGGTTTGGTAGCTCATTCTTTTATACATTAGCAACAAAGTTAGGTAAGTAGTAAGCTTGTGTAGTTAATAAAACAGTGTCTCTCATAGAATACACTCCAATAGAAACAATTTGAGTGAAAGACTCAAACAATGTCTTACCTTGTCTTCCTCTTCCAGATGAAATTGTATGTTAGAGGGTTCTGTAAGACATTGAGGTGTCATGATTAAACACACATTACCGGCACTTAGTCTCATCCCACCTGAAGAGTTGTAAAAAACATTGAATGGCATCCCAAATCAATCCACTTAAAAACACATTCCATGCACAAAACACATTTCACATCCTGTCACAACAGATAAATGGCATTTAAAACAGATTGCAACTTGACAATGCAACTACATTATCAGGTGCCGAGATATTAGAATAAACAGTGTAAAAGTGTAAAGGGAGATAGTCTTACCACAGAGGTAGAAGCTGTCTGTCATTGATGCTGCTCTGAGGCTCTATTTATCTGGTTGACAGTTTCAAGTGCTAACCAAGCAGAAGTTAATTATGGCTCTCCTGATCAAGGATGTGGATTGGAGGAGAGAATTAGGGGTTGACTCCTATTGCCACTATGTATTTCTGTGATATTTGTCTCTGAATTGGATTTTGCTAACTTCATATAAAGGTAATGTGTTATAATAATGTACCTTATTAAATCATTGCTAATAGTTGTTCATCATTTATAAATCATTAGCCATACATTTGTAGATGTTACTGTAGTAAGCTAATTACTACCAAACACAACCACAAAAAGACAAATATAATAATGAGTTAAATATATGTATATTTTTTTATCTATCAACATTATGCCAAAGCCTTACTAACAACTGTTTGTTGTGATTGAGTAAGCTAGGTAAACCATCCATGCAGTATATTGAGCTATGTTGGCAGTGGAGCCTTGGGGAATAGCGTAGTAAATCTTGATCCATTACAGTAATGGATTATTGAAATTATATTGGGGTAGAAAAATTGTGTTATCATAACTGCCAGCATGAGTTTGTTGCCTCTCAGCATTTCATAATGACAATATTTACACCATTCGTGTCCCTGCAGTGAAAGTCTAACTTGGGATTTGAAACTCATAACACAGTCCTGGCACCCTTTGAGGGACCTGGGAGAGGCCCAATTATGTTCCTGACAACATATATGAGTCGCAAGTTTATTACAGTACTGATGTCAGTAGTGTGAAGGTAGGGACGACTAATATGGACAATTTACTATGCTTGCCAGCACCGGATCTCTGTGCTACATAGTAGATCATGGTGCTTCAGCAGTGTGGAGTACAGAAGACAGGTGTAGGACATTCACTTTAAATGGGCAATCTGCAGTTCAAACAATAACAAAGTGGCCACCGGTAAACAGCTGAGATATAGGCCTGGAGAAATCCAAAACGTTTTTTATATGTTGTCTTAACCAACAAATTCATAGACAGAACTATGGATGCAAGGACTGACCATCCATGATATTACAATTATAGTTTTATCCATGTTTTGAGGCTATACATTGTTTGTTTGCAATTGCATTGTTTACAAACAAAGCAGTAAAACAAGCTTATATTTTGGGTTTTGAAATAGTTAGACAGTTGAACTAAGCTCATGAGGCATTTATACTGTATGTTCTTCGAGAATCAATGGCTATATATTATGAACTTAAATGTCCAAAAATCACAGATAGCCCCTTTAACTAATAGAATACACCCCTTTTGGTTTAGAATAATATCTCTTACTTGTACCTTAATGTACCACTCTCTTACATTATCATAATTGAAAAACCTACTACTCCATGTTTTTGTTGTCATAGATCACTTTAGACAACAATTATGTATATATTAAAATAATGTTTTAAAATGTAATCTTCCTAATTCATTAGGCACTACAGATATACAGTATAATTGAATGCAAATTCTATTTGCATGTGAAAATAACCTGGGATGCATTTGTTTACATGTTATTGGTCCCAGTCTTTGATAGCCCACTATTTGATTGGTCATTTCTGTTTCAGCTAGTTTTACATCCCCCTTATCATCTAATTAAAAATATCAGTTTAACATTTGGACAAATAAATAAATTATTATTTTGGAACTCCAATGAGATGCCATCCCACTGGGCAAATACTTGTTGTTTCCATGTCATTTCAACCCCCAAAAAATATACTGTATGTGATGATGTTGAATCAATGTGGAAAACTGATTGGATTTGCAAAAAGTGATCAATGTAAGTGAATTTAGTCTTTTTTTCAACCAACTTTTAACCTGAATCCAATGACATGGTGAAATGTTTTGTTGAATTCACATTAGTTGACAGTTCAACCAAAATGTTTAACTAAACTAGATGTTGAACTGACGTTTGTGTCCAGTGGGATGCTAGTTGATGAAGTACAAGTTGTAAACAATAACAACATTATTTACAAGCCCAACAGCAACTTTCTGAATGGTCATGGAAGTATTGGGTGTCAGAAATACATATAGCCATCACAGCACTGGAGACTGGGGATTGCTTTAGGACCCGCCCTAATAGAGAAGAATATTGAATGTGATCAGCTGCCATTTGAGCTGTATGCCAGAGGATATGGCCTTATATGGACACAGGTTACCACAGGTTAACAGGTTTGATGTTGTTTGAGTAGCAGCTGCCCGGGTAACTGGGGTTGCAGAGGAGATTCCTCCAGTTCAGCCCTGAAAGGAATTGAATGCAAGTGATAGCACAGGAGCCCAAAATACTTTGAGAAACACAAAGGAGTCCAAAAGTTGTGAAACACATTGTAAACAAATATTTCTGAATGTGTGTTATGTAGATTATTTGATAGCAGTCTATTTATATGGGGAAAGATGGTCCTGTCTGTCCATGAATGAGTTAAGAATAAGAATAATAGGCCTGTTTGGATTTATATAGCACTTTTCCAGAGCTCAAAGCACTTTACATAGTAAAACTTGAGGTAGTCTCCTGAGTTTGGCAGCTGCTGTAGTAATAGTCTTGAAAACTGGGGAGCAGCTGTTTCCTCTGTTGGACTCAACGGCTTTCACACCACGGCTGTTTACATTTAAGTCATTTAGCAGACGCTCTTATCCAGAGCGACTTACAGTTAGTGAGTGCATACATCTTTATTTATTATATCTTGAGGGACTATGGCAATGGACATTGGACAGTCATAATAATGTTGTATGTAATATGATTGTGAAATTAAAGTGATGCTTCTTTGTTGTTTCCAAACAAGATGTGGCAGCATTCGCCTACTTTGGCCTGGTTTTTCTGTAACATGGCTGTCTCTTAGCTACATTGTATAGCAATTGTAATATCTCAGACGGAATAGAGGGTGCCATAAACGGCCACTTGAGCTCCCCATGACCCCAGACGCACCACGCAACAGCCATCTTAGTCCGGCTCTCTGAGGCCCATAAAAAGTGACCATCACCTGTCTCCCTGTCTCACATCAGTATGTAGTGAATTTACAGCCAGACACATTCTGGCTGTCACCTCCCACTCTGGGATTAAGGCGGGGATAAGGAGGCCAACGGATGCAGCGATGCAACCTCAAGTCAAAACCTGCAGTGGAGACAGCCTATAGTATGAACACATTTAAAAATAACCCCACTTCCCACTCCAATACCATCTGCTCAAACCGACTACGCCAAATGTAACCCAGTGATGCTAATCTGAGAGATATTGGCAATAAAGTTAAAATAGCAGTGGCCTGTGAGGTCCAGCAGTTGGTGCCACTGCTGACCCATGTATAGCAGGGGGGTCGATGTGGGTTTGAATCCGACCCACTGCCCTTGTGATTTGCATTCCTGTCTTTTCTCCACTGTCCTATCTGTTAAATAAAATGACAATTTCCATTCCTTTAAAAAAAAGGAATAGTACAAACCAAGTGGTAACTTTGTGGCTAACATTCCATCTAATTGAGCAGTTATCAATTAATCTTCTTTTAGATTCTTTAACAATCTTTTAATTCTTCAAATTTTTATTAACATTATAAACACTGGTAGCTGAATCTAAAACTATGAAACAGTACATTTCAAAAATACATTTAAATAACATTATTAGTATGTGACCAGCGTGTCTGCTTAACTAGTCTCCTCATCCTGTGTCACTACTTCTGGCTTTAGGATCACTTTAGAGAGAGTGTAATATAATGCTTGTTAGGAAGTCACAATGATTTCTCATTAGTTTGGACCACAAACTCCTCCACAGTCAATATCTTCGCTTCCTGCTTAACTCTGGCAACAAAGGATGGGTGGCCAATTGATTCGATTAATCAGGGGGGCCAGTATGAAAAATGTATGAACTCACTAATTGTAAGTCGCTCTGGATAAGAGCGTCTGCTAAATGACAAAAATGTCAATTGGACCACAAAAAAAAACAAAAAAAGTCAAATGAGCTAGTTCACTTATCTGACAGGGCTAAATAGATGGAAGCAATATGTTGGAAACGTTATCTCCAACATATGTATCAATAGTGCTGGCTTCACGTGCTACTGGGAAGTGGGAAGTCATAAATCTGACATGATCGCGTTCAAGCGCTATTAATGTCGGAACAATTCTTCAACCAATAGCCTAATATTTTAGCTAGCTCGATAAACTTGCTAAACTTGTTAATAATAAAGTTAACTAGCTTGCTTAACATTGACAATGGTCAGACTAGCTACATTATCCATAATGATACGTTTGTAATAGTCAAAAACGAACTTGCTGTCATCTTTTGGTTGAAAAGGTAAAAGGTCAGTGGTGAAACGTCACAACTAGACAACTTAGGTAAGACGATTTTCTCACTTTCCTACTTGTAATTCTCACTAAGAGGGTAATTCAAGTGACATTTCCCACTGGGAACTAGGAGCATCCGATAACTCCGATAGCATATAAACGCGGCACAGGTGACTGACTGCGTTGCACTAAGTAAACAAAGCAAAATATGTGCGCTCTCTTTAAGGAAGGCTGCGATTCCACCGGTCGTCAATAGTTACCACAGCCATAAAGTCATAAACCCCCACTATTCCTACAATTTATCTTCTTAAAATTTAATTTTAAACCTAACCCTAACCACACTACTAACATTATGACTAAGCCTAACTTCAAATTAAGATCAATAATCTCATTTGAGTTTTCATGAATTTTTACGATAGCCAATTCTGACTTTGTGGCTGTGGTAACTAGTGGACACAAATTCCACCGGTGTGATAGATCCAAGATGGACGCCGGAGTGAAAAACTGCACTGAGCTTTAAAAACTTCAGGAATAACGACAGGACAACGAGGAGACAATCTAGAGTAAACACACCTTCTTCGTTTTAACCAGAATAATCGAAAAACGGTTGAAAGGGCGAAGGCAAAATGATGAATCTTCCGGTAATGACACAGAAAATTGCTTGTTGACTGTAAATATAGACGTTGGCTAGCCGGCTAGTAGTATTAACTAAGCTAGTGTAACCTGTCTGCCCTCCGCTTTTCATGATATTCACGGATGATGCAAGATAGTGATGACTTGATAACAGGCAAGCTATTGATGTATCTGGTGAAATAATGTGTTTCAGGTCATGTCAGCAGAAAGCTGTGAAACTGCGTTAGCTAGCTAACGCTAGCTAGTTAATTTAAATCGATTAGCCTCATAGCTAGTGGTTAGGACTAGCTAGCTAACTAACGTTATCGAACTAGCCAGCTAACGCGTTACCTGACTAATTAGTTAGCTAGGCAACAACTGGGATATTAATTGCTAGCTAATTGAACCAATAGAGAGCAAATGTTAGCCATACGACCTCTAGTTATAACCTAGTATTACTATTAACCTATTGTTTTGATTAGGAATTCTTGGTCACCATGGATACTATCATAATTAGATGGCTAATAGTAAGCTTGTGTGGCCCTGTGTAGCTCAGTTGGTAGAGTATGGCGCTTGCAACGCCAGGGTTGTGGGTTCGATTCCCACGGGGGGGGGGGGGGGGGGGGGCAGTATGAAAATGTATGCACTCACTAACTGTAAGTCGCTCTGGATAAGAGCGTCTGCTAAATGACTAAAATGTAAGCTAGCTAGCTGATCATTAGTCATGATATAGTCCAAAGACCGGCAGATGGCGATATTGAGTCGTTTCATCATACCGTCCAAACACAGTATTCAGCTGGCAATGCACTTGTATCCCCCATGAACCGGTTCGTGCCTAAAACATTCTCCATTCAGGCTGCAAATGTGGTGATATCCTCCTTTACTAGTTTAATGGCGAGAAGGCGGGAATCAAAACAGGGAAAATATGCATACTTTATTCATGAAACACAATTTTCCACCACCATGCTAGAGTGGTTAATGCCTAGGAATGCTAGTCCCGGATGTTGCCGTTGTGGATCAACGTTGAAATCAATAGAACGGGGCAAATGTTTGGGGTATATGCGCTGTTAAAACTAACACTATTCAAAGGCCACACGGAATCTGAGAATAATGTTTACATCACCGGTTAGAAGATAATTGAGAATTGTTGAAGACAGTCATCTAAATTCTAGAATGGTGGATGGAGATTTTGGGAGACTGCCGAAACAGGGAAGGAAACAAATCAGTTGCTTTGTTATTTAACTTCAACAAAGCACGACCCGCCCTAGGATATCAACACTGACAAGGGTTGGCTGTAATTTAAGTGATAGTTTCTCTCAAATCGATGTATTAGTGTGTGGCCAGCGACTTTTATATAGAGTGCCTTGAATTGTTCATTCCATTTGAATTAGAAAATTACAGCAGAGTTCTAAGTCCTGCGATCCTCAGCTCGTACAACAACATTTATGATACAAAACCAAAGATATTGATCTGTTTTAAGCCATCAATTTTGTGTAATCGAGATGACTATAAACTTTTATAGTAGCATCACCAATCTGAGGTGAAAAGTATGTGTATTTTCTGTGTGTTGTGAAAACGTTAACCTGTCTACCATAGGGACATTTGCATAATATAAGATAATTCAAGACGTCAATATTTCGATTTATGGTAAATGAAGCATTCACGTTTTTATAACAATGACATACATTTCTTACTACTTTAAGCATGGAGACAAAAAAAATGCACCTAAGCACAATTTAACCAGGCGCTCTAGACTAGAGTGTCCATAGGGTCTGTGCAGCAGGCTGAACGTTTGATGTCCCTAGTAGTATGCATAGTAGTACAACTGATATGCACACAACAGTGGTGGAAAAAGTAAAGATACCTTAATAGAAAATGACTGAAGTGAAAGTCACCCAGTAAAATACTATACTGAACAAAAATAAACGCAACATGTAAAGTGTTGGTCCCATGTTTCATGAGCAGAAATAAAAGATCCCAGAAATTTTCCATACGCACAAAAAGCTTATTTCTCTAAAATGTTGTGCACAAATTTGTTTATATCCCTTTTAGTGAGCATTTCCATCCACCTGACAGGTGTGACATATCAATAAGTTAATTAAACAGCATGATATTACACAGGTGCACCTTGTGCTGGGGACAATAAAAGGCAAAAACAAATCCAGAATATCACATTGTAGGATTTTTTATGAATTTATTTGCAAATTATGGTGGAAAATAAGTATTTGGTCACCTACAAACAAGCAAGATTTCTGGCTCTCACAGACCTGTAACTTCTTCTTTAAGAGGCTCCTCTGTCCTCCACTCGTTACCTGTATTAATGGCACCTGTTTGAACTTGTTATCAGTATAAAAGACACCTGTCCACAACCTCAAACAGTCACACTCCAAACTCCACTATGGCCAAGACCAAAGAGCTGTCAAAGGACACCAGAAACAAAATTGTAGACCTGCACCAGGCTGGGAAGACTGAATCTGCAATAGGTAAGCAGCTTGGTTTGAAGAAATCAACTGTGGGAGCAATTATTAGGAAATGGAAGACATACAAGACCACTGATAATCTCCCTCGATCTGGGGCTCCCACGCAAGATCTCACCCCGTGGGGTCAAAATGATCACAAGAACGGTGAGCAAAAATCCCAGAACCACACGGGGGGACCTAGTGAATTACCTGCAGAGAGCTGGGACCAAAGTAACAAAGCCTACCATCAGTAACACACTACGCCGCCAGGGACTCAAATCCTGCAGTGCCAGACGTGTCCCCCTGCTTAAGCCAGTACATGTCCAGGCCCGTCTGAAGTTTGCTAGAGTGCATTTGGATGATCCAGAAGAGGATTGGGAGAATGTCATATGGTCAGATGAAACCAAAATAGAACTTTTTGGTAAAAACTCAACTCGTCGTGTTTGGAGGACAAAGAATGCTGAGTTGCATCCAAAGAACACCATACCTACTGTGAAGCATGGGGGTGGAAACATCATGCTTTGGGGCTGTTTTTCTGCAAAGGGACCAGGACGACTGATACGTGTAAAGGAAAGAATGAATGGGGCCATGTATCGTGAGATTTTGAGTGAAAACCTCCTTCCATCAGCAAGGGCATTGAAGATGAAACGTGGCTGGGTCTTTCAGCATGACAATGATCCCAAACACACCGCCCGGGCAACGAAGGAGTGGCTTCGTAAGAAGCATTTCAAGGTCCTGGAGTGGCCTAGCCAGTCTCCAGATCTCAACCCCATAGAAAATCTTTGGAGGGAGTTGAAAGTCTGTGTTGCCCAGCGACAGCCCCAAAACATCACTGCTCTAGTGGAGATCTGCATGGAGGAATGTGCCAAAATACCAGCAACAGTGTGTGTGAACCTTGTGAAGACTTACAGAAAACGTTTGACCTGTGTCATTGCCAACAAAGGGTATATAACAAAGTATTGAGAAACTTTTGTTATTGACCAAATACTTATTTTCCACCATAATTTGCAAATAAATTCATTAAAAATCCTACAATGTGATTTTCTGGATTTTTTTTTCTCATTTTGTCTGTCATAGTTGACGTGCACCTATGATGAAAATGACAGGCCTCTCTTATCTTTTTAAGTGGGAGAACTTGCACAATTGGTGGCTGACTAAATACTTTTTATATATACACATACATACAGTTGAAGTCGGAAGTTTACATACACCTTAGCCAAATACATTTAAACTAAGTTTTTCACAATTCCTGACATTTTAATCCTAGTAAAAATTCCCTGTTTTAGGTCAGTTAGGATCACCACTTTATTTTAAGAATGTGAAATGTCAGAATAATAGTAGAGCGAATGATTTCTTTCAGGTTTTATTTCTTTCATCACATTCCCAGTGGGTCAGAAGTTTACATACACTCAATTAGTATTTGGTAGCATTGCCTTTAAATTGTTTAACATGGGTCTAACGTGTCAGAAGTTTACATACACTCAATTAGTATTTGGTAGCATTGCCTTTAAATTGTTTAACATGGGTCTAACGTTTCGGGTAGCCTTCCACAAGCTTCCCACAATAAGTTGGGTGAATTTTGGCCCATTCCTCCTGACAGCTGGTGTAACTGAGTCAGGTTTGTAGGCCTCCTTGCTCGCACACACTATTTCAGTTCTGCCCACACATTTTCTATAGGATTGAGGTCAGGGCTTTGTGATGGCCACTCCAATACCTTGACTTTGTTATCCTTAAGCCATTTTGCCACAACTTTGGAAGTATGCTTGGGGTCATTGTCCATTTGGAAGACCCATTTGTGACCAAGCTTTAACTTCCTGACTGATGTCTTGAGATGTTGCTTCAATATATCCACATAATTTTCCTTCCACATGATGCCATCTATTTTGTGAAGTGCACCAGTCCCTCCTGCAGCAAAGCACCCCCACAGCATGATGCTGCCACCCCGCGCTTCACGGTTGGGATGGTGTTCTTCGGTTTGCAAGGGGCACCCTTTTTCCTCCAAACATAACGATGGTCATTATGGCCAAACAGTTATATTATTGTTTCATCAGACCAGAGGACATTTCTCCAAAAAGTAAGATCTTTGTCCCCATGTGCAGTTGTAAACCGTATTCTGGCTTTTTTATGGCAGTGGCTTCTTCCTTGCTGAGCAGCCTTTCAGGTTATGTCGATATAGGACTCGTTATACTGTGGATATAGATACTTTTGTACCTGTTTCCTCCAGCATCTTCACAAGGTCCTTTGCTGTTGTTCTGGGATTGATTTGCACTTTTCGCACCAAAGTGTGTTCATCTCTAGGAGACAGAACGCATCTCCTTCCTGAGCGGTATGACGGCTGCGTGGTCCCATGGTGTTTATACCTGCATACTATTGTTTGTACAGATGAACGTGGTACCTTCAGACGTTTGGAAATTGCTCCCAAGGATGAACCAGACTTTTTTTTTCTGAGGTCTTGGCTGATTTCTTTTGATTTTTCCCATGATGTCAAGCAAAGAGGCACTGAGTTTGAAGGTAGGCCTTGAAATACATCCACAGATACACCACCAATTGACTCAAATTATGTCAATTAGCCTATCAGAAGCTTCTAAAGCCATGACATAATTTTCTGGAATTTTCCAAGCTGTTTAAAGGCACAGTCAACTTAGTGTATGTAAACTTCTGACCCACTGGAATTGTGATACAGTGAAATAATCTGTCTGTAAACAATTGTTGGAAGAATTACTTGTGTCATGCACAAAGTAGATGTCCTAACTGACTTGCCAAAACTATAGTTTGTTAACAAGAAATTTGTGGAGTGGTTGAAAAACAACTTTTAATGACTCCAACCTAAGTGTATGTAAACTTCCGACTTCAACTGTATATATATATATAAGTGGATAGTGTCTTGGTCACGCAGTTGAATAAATGGTATAATGCAGGATTGGGACAGTGTCCTTTAATTTGTTGCTATGATTTCAACATTTGTATAAATCTGCAATGACTAGCTGGCTGTTTCCTCACATTAAGGGTTGCCCTAGTCATATTTCCACACCAAATAGTTGGTGCAATACTTATAAAGCACTGTAAAATTCCTTTATGTGTACTTAAACTGATGAGGCTGCTGTAAACTCGTGACAGACTTGTTTGTGACACCCAATGGGGTTATTATTTCCCTTGGTATCTTCCCTAATGGTAGATCTTTAATTAGATTTCTCCACAGACATGGAGAGCAGGGGTCAGAGTCTGAAGTACACAATAACACATAGCTGGAGAACGTTTGAGATGCTAACTGTTTGGTCAACGATTGATATGTTATTAATTCATCAACCTGTCTGGGGAGTGGGAATTGTGGATGAAGGCTTAGGTTTATACCTAACTACAACATTTTTACACTGACTTGGAAACTGAAATGCAAACCGAAACGTTGATTGAAATGCATTCGCCCAGTCCACCTAAGACTACTAGATAACAGATAACAATACTTTATGTTCTACTTCCAGGAGGCGAAGTTGTGAGTGGAGCCTCTCTCCCACCAACAGCCCAGCATGGACAGCTTCTTCAAGGCTGCTGTATGTGACCTGGATAAGCTTCTGGATGACTTTGAGCTCAATACAGGTTAGACGCCATTACTATGAAAAAACCCATTGAGTAGCATGTATTTCTTTTTCTTTTCTGTATGTGGGTTGGAAGGGTGAGGTGTGGGGCGACCCAACCAACTTCACATAGAACTGTGAGTTATAGATATGTCATTTCCATTAAAAGCAAGTCTAAGAAGCTGTAGATCAGTTCTATGTGCACTATTTCTATGCTTCCCGTTCTTAAGTTTAGTTTTTGCTTCTTTTACTTTCGGTTTTGTACACTTGCTTCAAACAGCTGAAAATATAATATATTTGGTTATTGAAAATATATTTCACAGCGGTTTAGATGGTATAATGATTCTCTACGCTAAACATTGCTTGTTTTGTCACATGAACTGAAATTAGGCGAACTATTCGAATTTTAACAACCTGGAAATGGCGGCGCAATTTCTGCATATTGCACCGTTTTAAGTGAAAAATGAATATATTTTTAAAACTAGCTGATACTTGCACATTGTATTTTGTAGTTGCTGACTTAACTTGTTGCTCACATGTTCTGCTGAGATATAAACGACAGAATTGATTAACGGATACTTCTCTCTTCCCCTCCCTACCAGATGAGCACAACTACAGATCAGTCTCTCTGTCGCCTCCCGTGTATCCCGGCCACTCTCTGAGCCCCCAGGGTTTCCTTCCGGAACCCTCCACAGTTCCAGTTCCACACTCTCTTCCTGACCTAAACTCCCTGCACTATGGCACTGCCCCCAGCTTCCCCGACCGTCCCAGCCCCAGTCCTGGGGAGCGCGAGGCCAAGGGACGGCCTCTCACAGGGGTTGACCTTCTCTCCTCCGTGGACGGCCGGGGGGCAGCTAAGAGCTGTGCGCCACCCTTCCCCAATCGGGCGCTGAAGCCTGTGTGTGACCTGGTCAGTGACACGGGCTCAGCCCACCTCCTCCTCCGGGCCAACAGCCACGACGCCTTCAGTGAGCTGGATGTGGCGGAGAGACGACTGGAGGAGGAGCTTCTGGTGGACTTCACCAGCCCCGTGGTGCCTCTGCCTGGGGAGACCTCAGCCGGCCTGGGTCCCGGCCATGGGAGGACTGAGGGGAGGGAGGCTCTTGCCGGGGGAGGGGAGGGGCTGCTGGGGCTGGACTCTGGTGGTTACTCTGCCTCTCTCAGTCTGCTGGATGTGATTCTTCCTGCTGCTGTGGAGAGGGCCTGTGAGCCCGCAGATGCCCCCTCACTGAGGAACTCTGAGTCTGGAGAGACAGAGAGAGACGGAGAGGGAGAGGAGGCAGAGGTGGCCTTCGTCAACCAACACCTGAAAAAAACAACAGGCCACCAGGACCAGGCTAGTGTCCTGCCTGTTGCCATAGACACCAAGAAAGAGGACACTCCCATGTGTGATATCGACACAGAGGCCAGGGAGGAGGGTGAGGGGTCTTTGGAGCCCTCTGAGCTGGCTGAAGCAGAGAGCTCTGGGAGATGCACTGGACAGGAACCTAACCCTGAGGACGGCAGTGGTGGTGTGGCAGAGAGCCCTTCAGCAGAGACGGAGCTTTCGCTGTCCTGCCTGCCCATGGGCGTGTCCATGTCTGGGGCCCTGGTGGCCTCCAAAAACCCTGAGGAGGCCATAAGAGGGGGGGCAGAGGAGGCTGGCCTAACTGAGACCTTAAAGACAGAGTCCCTGTCTGCTTTCGAGGTCCAGGAGGAAGTTACTCTCCCAGAGAACCCTGGGATTGTGGAGGACTGTACCAGCCCTGATGCTGCCCCTAAGAACCAACCTGTCCAGTCACCTAACACACAGAGCCCAGAGACAACCACCATGCCTTTCCACCTGGCAGTCTCGGCTCCCGCCGTCTCCCAGCGGCCACTGGAGGTCAGCTTCTCCCCAGTGGAAAAACAGCCAGCCCCAGGGGCTTCACAGCGCCCAGCCTCCCCTCCCTCAGAGCCCAGCCCCAGTCCAGTGGACCCACCTGAGTTTGGGTTCGAGTACCTGCCGGAGAGCGACCAGGCCGGACTGCTGGTGACGGATGAGGAGCTGGACGCCTTCCTCCGGGGAGAGACTCAGGGCCAGGAGGACCACAGGGTCCCTGACTGCGGGAGGCCCGGGGAGAACCTCCAGGACGAGGGCTTTTCCGAGCTCAACGGGAACCTGGAGGAGCGGCTGGTGGAGGAGGAGCTGTGGAGCTGCAGCCGGAGCCGAGGGGAGGGGCTGGAGAGGATAGAGAGGTTGGCCTCGCCGGAGAGCGACAGGACCTTGTCTGCAGAGGGGAATGCGAGTCCAGCCCTCTCCACTCCCTCCCAGGAACCCCCCAGCCCCTACCAGACAGACACCAGCCCCTGTAGTCCCAGGAACCTCCCACCACCCTACTACGGAGGGGCCCGACCCAAACAACTGCTCTGCCAAGCACCCAGAGTACCTCCAGCAGAAGGGGAGGACCAAGGGCCCAGTAGCCCCACAGACCGCACCGACACTGGGGAAGAGGTGGACCAGAGCCCATCTCCTCCCAGCCCCAACCCTGCAGAGGACCCCATTAACCAAGGTGTGCTCTGTCCAGGTTACTCCCCACCTGAGCGCTATGAGAGCAGTGTGGGGTACGACGAGCTGTCGGAGCCCCCGCCCTATTCTGGCGAGCCTGCTGGAGAGGGGAGCGGGTCCTCAGAGGGGAGGTTGGCAGAGGATGAGGATGGGCTGGGGTGCAAGCAGCCCCCCTGGGTACCGGATTCAGAGGCACCCAACTGTATGAACTGCTGGCAGAAGTTCACCTTCACCAGGAGGAGGCACCACTGCCGGGCCTGTGGGAAGGTACGTACCTAAATTTGTCCATGAAGGGACTTTCTTTACCCTCATTTCTAGGGTCATCTTTTGCCCTGTTCTTGATAACATATTTGGTGTTTTGAAGATATTCATTTTATTGACATTAGGTGTTAGTAGCTAAATATACTTTTACATAGTAACACATAATAAAGAGGTCTTAACATACACTGAACAAAAATATAAACGCAACATGCAGTTCCACACTCTCTCCCTGACCTAAACTCCCTGTACTATGGCACTGCCCCCAGCTGCCCCGACCGTCCCAGCCCCAGTCCTGGTCCCATGTTTCATATAAAAATAAAAGATCCCAGAAATGTTTTGTACACACAAAAAGCTTATTTCTCTCAAATGTTGTGCACAAATGTGTTTACATCCCTTTTAGTGAGCATTTCTCCTTTGCAAGATAATCCATCCACCTGACAGGCATGGCATATCAAGAAGCTGATTAAACAGCATGATCATTACACAGGTGCACCTTGTGCTGGGGACAATGAAAGGCCACTCTAAAATGTGCAGTTTTGTCAGAAAACACAATGCCACAGATGTGTCAAGTTTTGAGTTGGGTTTACGGCAGGGGCAGGCATAAGCTACGGACTTGAACACAATTGCATTTTATCAATGGCAATTTCAATGCACAGAGATACCGTGACAAGATCCTGAGGCCCATTGTCGTACCATTCTTCCGCCGCCATCACCTCATATTTCAGCATGATAATGCACAGCCCCATGTCGCAAGGATCTGTACACAATTCCTGGAAGCTGATAATGTCCCACCATGGCCTGCACCAGACATGTCACACATTGAGCATGTTTGGGATGCTCTGGATCGACGTGTACGACAGTGTGTTCCGGTTCCCGCCAATATCCAGCAACTTCGCACCGCGATTGAAGATTAGTGGGACAACGCGTTTCCACTGCTCCGGAGTCCAATGGCGGCGAGCTTTACACCACTCCAGCCGACGCTTGCCATTGCGCATGGTGATCTTAGGCTTGTGTGCGGCTGCTCGGCCATTGAAACCCATTTCATGAAGCTCCCGCGAACAGTTCTTGTGCTGACGTTGCTTCCAGAGGCAGTTTGGATCTCGGTAGTGAGTGTTGCAACCAAGGACAGACCATTTTTTATGCACTTCAGCACTCTGCGGTCCTGTTCAGTGAGCTTGTGTGGCCTACCACTTCGTGGCTGAGCCGTTGTTGCTCCTAGACGTTTCCACTTCACAAAAACAGCACTTACAGTTGACCAGGGCAGAAATTTGACGAACTGACTTGTTGGAAAGGTGGCATCCTATGACGGTGCCATGTTGAAAGTCACTGAGCTCTTCAGTAAGGCCATTCTACTGCCAATGTTTGTCTATGGAGAATACATGGCTGTGTGCTCGATGTAATATACCTGTCAGCAACGGGTGTGGCTGAAATAGCCAAATCCACTAATTTGAAGGGGTGTCCACATACCTTTGTATATATAGTATATATGTGACCAACAGATGCATATCTGTATTCACCATTATGTGAAATCCATAGTTTAGGGCCTAATTTATTTATTTCAATTGACTGATTTCCTTATATGAACTGTAACTCTATAAAATCTTAGAAATTGTTGCATGTTGTGTTTATTTTTGTTGAGTATAAATATGTGACCCAGTCACAAAGATCCTGAATATGAATGGAAACTGAAGAAAATAAATAATGGAAAGAGGGCAATCTCTTCCTCTCATAATTGCACATTCTGGGAACATTACCTGACTCCAAACCAATCAGTTAACTTCAATAAAGCAGCGGTACTGCCATTTCCAATTAAGCACATTTCTGTATTTACTGAGTCAGAGGTATTCAAGTGTAAATGTGGGTTACAATGTGGAGCAGTGACCTAGCTATGATTCAGTTCATCCAGACTGTCACCTGACTTTGACCTATCGTTCTCTTTGTAGACACAACACTCCTTTTTGTTCCTGTCTCCTGTTAACAAACAACACGGAGTCCCCTGCTCACATACGTCACACTTGATCACGCAGTATGGCACGATATAGCCTATATACCATACCCCCATCCTCTGCTACTATATAAATAGCTTGCTCAGAAAGAGGCATGAGTCAGTGATTCTTATTCCAGCTTCTCTATAGATCTCCTCTTCTCTGAGGTCTGAGAAGCCAGGGCTAAAGCCAGAGCTAAGGCCCTAACAGCCCAGTGACTAAAGCTAGAGCTAATTCCCTAACAACGCAAGCCTACCAGATGAGCGAAATGCCTTTTATGCTCGCTTCGAGGCAAGCAACACTGAAGCATGCATGAGAGCACCAGCTGTTCCGGACGACTGTGTGATCACGCTCTCCGTAGCCGATGTGAGCAAGACCTTTAAACAGTGTCATGACTGTCCACGAGAATCCAAATAGTAGATCAGGTTTGCAATGAATAAGTTCAATCAGACCCACTCTCACCCGTAGAGGGGGTTAACAGCTCACAACCTGTTGTAAATCAACAAAGAAGACCAGGCTCTCCCTTTGAAGATCCCCCAAGGGAATGTCTTTGTTTCAACAGACTTTTTCCCGCTTAAACTTTAACACGTTCAAAAGCGAATACTGGAATAATATTCCTAATGTAGAACGTGGGGAATGGTCAGAGGCGATCTATTGGACACTAATGTCATATTGTTTGTTATTTTGTGATGTCATAATTTTTGTATTAAAGGAAATACTGTAACTTGGAAAGGATACCCACTACATGTACAAAGTGTCCATCCTATGCATTGTGCATATAATATGAAAAAACGATGAAAGTGTTTTTGTTAAGAGAGGGATTTGATTTGAAGTTATATGAGAATTGTTTTTTTTTAACTTGGCACAATGAGTAGTCACCGCCCAAAGTGAGGTCAGAAAGCATGTCAGCCTGACGGAACCGCCCCCTTTCGAGCAGAGATTGGTAAAGAAATTAACATACCAGACCAGAAAAGCATGAGGTGGCAGCCACACGTTTAAAATGGTTGGAACTTTGAATCTCAACACGAAGTGGAGAGAGATCTCACCTCCCGGACAATCACTGGTACGGCTGATTAGCTGTCTTAAGTAAAGTATCTTCGAAAGCTAATTTAAGTAGGCCCATCCTATTACTCTGCTCAAGCCATCCTGTTACGCTACGTCCATCAACCCACTGGGAATCTTCATGAGCGAATGAAAGGAAAATCAACTCTGTAGTTCTGTTCAGGACTACACAACAAGTCATCGGAGACCGGACAACTACGAAGAAGAGAACAACAGAAGACTTGTTGGAACCTTTTTGGACAATCAGAGCCTTACTAGCGTGCCGCGAGAAGGCCCAACTCCCTTTCCAGGGCGGACCTGGAAGATACACTGGGTTTATCCTGTGTTCCCATTTAATTAGCTAGTAAATAAATAATGAAACCAAATTGTGTAGTACTGAATCATAAGTAAGGCTCGGGTTTTTGCAGATGCAAGGAAGTTACGACTGTCAGAATGATGATATGATACGAGGTTATGATTAATAAGTTGACTGTTTATAGATGTGATATGTAAAGACCTTTTAGAGTTTAATTCAGGAGATGGTAATTCTTTAAAGAACCACTCTCGTGGTGCCCCAGATACTAATGAGTTAATTGTTACATGATTAATTTAATTAGAGATAAAGTCACGCCACGACAACAGGTAAACATTCACAAGTCCGCGGGGCCAGACGGATTACCAGGACGTGTACTCAGAGCATGCGCGGACCAACTGGCAAGTGTCTTCACTGACATTTTAAATCTCTCCCTGATCGAGTCTGTAACACCTACATGTTTCAAGCAGACCACCATAGTCCCTGTGCCCAAGAAAGCGAAGGTAACCTGCCTAAATGACTACCGCCCCGTAGCACTCACGTCGGTAGCCATTAAGTGCTTTGAAAGGCTGGTCATGGCTCACATCAACACCATCATGCCGGAAACCCTAGAACCACTCCAATTCGCATACCACCCCAACAGATCCACAGATGACGCAATCTCAATCGCACTCCAATCCACACTGCCCTTTCCCACCTGAACAAAAGGAGCACTTACAGTGGGGAAAAAAAGTATTTAGTCAGCCACCAATTGTGCAAGTTCTCCCACTTAAAAAGATGAGAGGCCTGTAATTTTCATCATAGGTACACGTCAAATATGACAGACAAATTGAGAAGAAAAAAATCCAGAAAATCACATTGTAGGATTTTTTATGAATTTATTTGCAAATTATGGTGGAAAATAAGTATTTGGTCACCTACAAACAAGCAAGATTTCTGGCTCTCACAGACCTGTAACTTCTTCTTTAAGAGGCTCCTCTGTCCTCCACTTGTTACCTGTATTAATGGCACCTGTTGAACTTGTTATCAGTATAAAAGACCCCTGTCCACAACCTCAAACAGTCACACTCCAAACTCCACTATGGCCAAGACCAAAGAGCTGTCAAAGGACACCAGAAACAAAATTGTAGACCTGCACCAGGCTGGGAAGACTGAATCTGCAATAGGTAAGCAGCTTGGTTTGAAGAAATCAACTGTGGGAGCAATTATTAGGAAATGGAAGACATACAAGACCACTGATAATCTCCCTCGATCTGGGGCTCCACGCAAGATCTCACCCCGTGGGGTCAAAATGATCACAAGAACGGTGAGCAAAAATCCCAGAACTACACGGGGGGACCTAGTGAATGACCTGCAGAGAGCTGGGACCAAAGTAACAAAGCCTACCATCAGTAACACACTACGCCGCCAGGGACTCAAATCCTGCAGTGCAGACATGTCCCCCTGCTTAAGCCAGTACATGTCCAGGCCCGTCTGAAGTTTGCTAGAGTGCATTTGGATGATCCAGAAGAGGATTGGGAGAATGTCATATGGTCAGATGAAACCAAAATATAACTTTTTGGTAAAAACTCAACTCGTCGTGTTTGGAGGACAAAGAATGCTGAGTTGCATCCAAAGAACACCATACCTACTGTGAAGCATGGGGGTGGAAACATCATGCTTTGGGGCTGTTTTTCTGCAAAGGGACCAGGACGACTGATCCATGTAAAGGAAAGAATGAATGGGGCCATGTATTGTGAGATTTTGAGTGAAAACCTCCTTCCATCAGCAAGGGCATTGAATATGAAACGTAGCTGGGTCTTTCAGCATGACAATGATCCCAAACACACCGCCCGGGCAACAAAGGAGTGGCTTCGTAAGAAGCATTTCAAGGTCCTGGAGTGGCCTAGCCAGTCTCCAGATCTCAACCCCATAGAAAATCTTTGGAGGGAGTTGAAAGTCCGTGTTGCCCAGCGACAGCCCCAAAACATCACTGCTCTAGAGGAGATCTGCATGGAGGAATGGGCCAAAATACCAGCAACAGTGTGTGAAAACCTTGTGAAGACTTACAGAAAACGTTTGACCTGTGTCATTGCCAACAAAAGGTATATAACAAAGTATTGAGAAACTTTTGTTATTGACCAAATACTTATTTTCCACCATAATTTGCAAATAAATTCATAAAAAATCCTACAATGTGATTTTCTGGATTATTTTTTCTCATTTTGTCTGTCATAGTTGACATGTACCTATGATGAAAATTACAGGCCTCTCTCATCTTTTTAAGTGGGAGAACTTGCACAATTGGTGGCTGACTAAATACTTTTTTTCCCCACTGTATGTGAGAATGCTGTTTATTGATTACAGCTCAGCGTTCAACACCATAGTGTCCACAAAGATCATCACTAAGCTAAGGACCCTGGGACTAAACACCTCCCTCTGCAACTGGATCCTGGACTTCCTGACGGGCCGCCCCCAGGTGATAAAGGGAAGTAACAACACATCTGCCACGCTGATCCTCAACACGGGGGCCCCTCAGGGGTGCGTGCTTAGTCCCTTCCTGTACTCCCTGTTCACCCACGACTGTGTGGCCAAGCACAACTCCAACACCATCATTAAGTTTGCTGACGACACAACAGTGGTAGGCCTGATCACCAACAACAATGAGACAGCCTAGAGGGAGGAGGTCAGAGACCTGGCAGTGTGGTGCCAGGACAACAACCTCTTCCTCAATGTGAGCAAGACAAAGGAGATGATCGTGGACTACAGGAAAAGGAGAGCCGAACAGGCCCACGTTAACATCGACAGGGCTGTAGTGGAGCGGGTCGAGAGTTTCAATTTCCTTGGTGTCCACATCACCAACAAACGATCATGGTCCAAACACACCAAAACAGTCGTGAAGAGGGCACGACAACACCTTTTCCCCCTCAGGAGACTGAAAAGATTTGGCATGGGTCCCCAGATCCTCAAAAAGTTATACAGCTGCACCATCGAGAGCATCCTGACCGGTTGCATCACCGCCTTGTATGACAACTGCTCGGCCTCTGACCGTAAGGCGCTTGAGAGGGTAGTGCATACGTCCCAGTACATCACTGGGGCCAAGCTTTCTGCCATCCAGGACCTATATACTAGGTGGTGTCAGAGGAAGGCCCAACATCTTTTCAAAGTCAGTCACCCAAGTCATAGACTGCTCTCCATGCTACCACACGGCAAGCGGTACCGGAGTGCCAAGTCTAGGTCAAAAAGACTGCTGAACAATCAAATGGCCACCCGGACTATTTACATTGACACCTTTGTTTTTACACTGCTGCTACTCGCTGTTTATTATCTATGCATAGTCACTTTACCCCTACCTACATGTACAAATTACCTCGACTAACCTGTACCCCCGCACATTGACTCGGTACCGGTACCCCCTGTATATAGCCTCATTATTATTATGTTATTTTATTGTGTTACTTTTTATTTTATTTTTTACTTTAGTTTATTTAGTAAATATTTCCTTAACTCTATTACTTGAACTGCATTGTTGGTTAAGGGCTTGTAAGTAAGCATTTCATGGTAAGGTCTACAGCTGTTCTATTTGGCACATGTGACAAATCATTTGATTTGATTTGAACAGCCCAAGTGATTAAAGCCAGAGCTAAGGCCATAACAGCCCAGTGATTTAAAGCAGCATTACACAGGAGTCCCATGGGCTTTAACTCTATAGGCTACTTACTGCAGTCCAACAGGATATGTAAGAGTTAATCAGCGAGGGGCTATGTGTTCTGTGGAAAATAATGAACGACGCGGAGTTGCATTCTTTTCCAGAGAACGCATAGAGCCCCAAGTTGATTATCCCTTTTATAACATGGCTATAATTTAACACATTTGCCGCTAGAAATGTGTTCATTTGTGAGTAGAAATGTGTTCAACATCCACTGAAGTAGCTAACAAGTTTACTAGATAGCTACAGTAGTTGCCTTGTTAACCAAACAAACTGACTTGCTAGTTTAGCTAACCAAACCATCACTCCTAGCTTGCTATTATCAAAATCAAATTCAACAATGCCAATAATGTTTTCAGTTCGACTTTTGCTTTCAAAAGCAGCTCAAACATAGAACATGTATGAATTAACTCTAGCCATTGAATTTTACTGTGCGGATATACCGTGTGTTATAGGGAAATAATGCACGCTCTAGAATGCCCTTCAAGCCAATCAGATGAGTATTCAACAATACCATGGCACTGTATAAAGAGGACTAGTCTAATTTACTTTACAACCTCCTTTGACTTCTCTTCTTAATTGCTGCACAATCGATTGTATCAGTTATTCCTGTAATTTACTGCTCTTCTTTATGCTAGTGCAAGATGTGGGTCACACTTAACATGGCATGAATAACTTCATGTAGATTGTCGTCGTAGCGTGTACGTATAGTGTGGTGTTGCAGTAGTGTTTGTTTTTCTCCTGCCTGACGGTTGTCCTCCCACCCGTGGCACAGGTGTACTGTGCCATCTGCTGCAACAGGAGATGGAAGCTCAAGTACCTGGACAAGGAGGCCCGGGTGTGTGTCATCTGCTTCGAGACCGTACACAGAAGTAAGACCCAAGGTGTGTGTGTGTTTTTGTCTATAAGTTCATGCACAGGTGTAATAATGTTTGTATTGTGTGTGTGCGCGTGCGTACATCCATTTTCTTCTATGAGTGTTTTCTTCCAAGATACCAATCACAGACCACCATCCGATTCGTGCAAGTCAGCTGACTGCTCTGAATGACTTAACTGTCAGGCTCCTGTTCTCAGAACAACATGAACGAAGACTGATGTCTGAAGAACACAGAGTATTCACAGCCTGGTGTCTGTAGTGTAGTTAGTAGGCCTCAGCTCTGCTCTGCCCTGGGGGCTTATGGGAGCTCTGTGAAAGGAACCCAGTTTATGTTGACTCTCTGTGACTTTCATTAGTCATTAAACTGTTTCAACTTGGAGTCTTCATTAAAGCAAAGTAATATGCATTAAAATAACAACTCTGAAGAACAAGCCAAACAGACGGGACATGGTCTGTTAGAAGAGAGTTGCTGTCTAGGTTTTATAAAGGTTAAATATATCTAGAACAACACATGACTGATGAATAGCCCTTTTTTAGTTGGAAGTTGTTGTGCTTGTTTGTGGCTTGGTCACGGTGTAGCAAACGTCACTAGCCGTGAAATGCTTGCTTCCTCCGTCCTTGTTTCCTCAATTTCTCTCAAAGCTCATTGGAGGAGAGGACCCAATGTCCCTCCCTTGGACCTCATCTAATTGGCTTTCCGAGGAGTTGAGGAAACAAGGACTTAACAGCCAGTGAAGTTTTCAGACACAGCCTAAGAATGGCCAGGGATCTTAGGTTAAGTTAGATGTGCAGTGTAGTCTCGAGGCTAAAACGGCTATCTTGCATCAGAGAGCCTAGTGCCTAAAGTGCTTTCTAACACAGCCTGCGTGAAAGTGTTTCCTTTGTTTGAGTGTGCGTGGGACTGCGTAAAAACCTAAGACCAGGTTGTGTAAGAGTGTGTGTGTGTGTGCACCTGTCTCTCTGTGCGTCTGCTTTTCCCCAAGCTCCTGTCGTGTCCCGCCCTCCTGCACTCCTGAACAACAACGTCTCTAGCCTTCCCTGGTATACTGAGCTGCTATAGAAACAAAAGGGCTAGAACATCCATCCTCATTGAAAATGCTTTTTTTATGTGCTCGCAGATCACTACTAACCAGTGATTTATGTTGCTCTATGCTGTTATTGGTGAGTGGTGGTAAATAATGTGGAATAGAAAAGCGTTTCTGTTCTATGCATTCCGTCTCTATGGTTCTGCTTCCCCGGTCGGGTGATGAAGGACTTTCTCATCTCCAGAGACAGAGCTGAGGTTAGTCAGGACGAAATGACTGGTGCAGAGAGAGTGGGGGAGAGGAGAGGGAGGTAGTTATGGCTGAGAGGAGTCAGGACGTTGGTGTGTGTCCTTGACTGTGAGTGTGGGACAGGAGCCACCTGACGCAGTGAGAGTGTGACGCTCACAGACACACACACACACACACACACACACACACAGCACCTTGACTCCCTTTCTGGCACCTACACACATACTCTGAGCATCTCTGCGGTCCAGGGACAGGCTGGTGTGACTATTCTATTCTCGGCTCCTTGTCTGCTGTGTGAGTGTGGTAGAGATAGCGTGTGTGTGTGTGTGAGATAGAGAGAGAGAGGTCTACTTTGCTTGGGCCTGTGAGGGCTGGAGCAGAGTGATGCGATGTTCCATTCTTCCCTCCCTCCCTCTCTCCATCGCTCTCATCAGTATGGGGAGCAGCCTGTGAGGCTCTCAGTACACCCCCCTGCCTGCCTGGAGTCTGCGGCTAACGCAGCTAACAGCCAAGTGGGGCTAACAGAGCTAGCTTCAGCTAATACAGACAATTTACATTCAGCTAACTGGGGCTAGCGTCAGTAAGGCTAAGTAGGTTAGCGTGACCAAGGGGACTGTCTTAGCTGGGAGTTTGGAGGAGTGAAGACGAGGAAAAGGTAAGATGGGAACGGACTTTCAATTTGTAAAAGAGAAGGAAAAGATTGGTGCTGCAGCTCATACTGGTTTATCTGTTACCATCTCATTCTCTGTTTGTTGTTGTGGTGCGCAACGTGGAAAACCTGCTACGTGATGTCACGCACACACACACACAGCATGCATGCTGCTTACATACACACACGCATAAACATAAACACACACGCTGAATGTATTTCAGGCATCTGTTTATCTGTATGGGCATGTTGAGTCTGCTACCAGCTTAATGAAGGACACTGACTGCTGGGCTTGTTATGCCGTGTCATTCTGTCTGTCTGAGATCAAGGTGAAACTCTTCAACTCTCCTCTGTTTCTCTCTCTTTGTTGTGCTATTGATCTGTTGTTGTGAGTAGTGCTCTTTATAGTGTGTGTGTGTGTTCCAGTGCGTGTGTGTGTTCCAGTTTAGTGACTTCGTGTTCCAGTGTTTGTGCGTCTGTGTGTGTACCTGTGTGTCCCTGTGTGCGTCTGTGTGTGTACCTGTGTGTCCCTGTGTGCGTTTGTGTGTACAGGTAGCCTGACAGACTGTGTTAGCTTGGGCCAGTCCAACCAGGTCGATAAAGATCATATGACGTTACATCAATATAATGCAGTCCAGAGCCCAGTCAGCACTTCTCTCTCCCCTCCCCCCCATTAGGTCATCGTTCGCTTTCCTTCAATCATTTTTTTTTATCGCTCTCCATATCTCACCCTCTCTCTCTCCATATCTCACCCTCTCTCTCTCCATATCTCACCCTCTCTCTCTCCATATCTCACCCTCTCTCTCTCCATATCTCACCCTCTCTCTCTCCATATCTCACCCTCTCTCTCTCTCTCCATATCTCACCCTCTCTCTCTCTCCATATCTCACCCTCTCTCTCTCCATATCTCACCCTCTCTCTCTCTCCATATCTCACCCTCTCTCTCTCTCCATATCTCACCCTCTCTCTCTCTCCATATCTCACCCTCTCTCTCTCTCCATATCTCACCCTCTCTCTCTCTCCATATCTCACCCTCTCTCTCTCCATATCTCACCCCCTCTCTCTCCATATCTCACCCCCTCTCTCTGTCTCCATATCGCACCCTCTCTCTCTCTCCATATTGCACCCTCTCTCTCTCCATATCTCACTCTCTCCATTCTCTTGTTTTCTCCATCATTGCAAACTCACTCTTGCCTGATTCACACAATAGGACCGACCTGGACCTTACTGTGCTGGCTCTGACATAGTCTTTTCCAGCATGGTTCCAGCAACTGGATGCGTAACCAGGCCAGCCCAGTACAACTTGGCTTGGTTCAGCTCTGTTTGGCTCAGTAGTGTAAAAAGGATAGCTGTCTCAATGTGATGCTTGGCCTCCATCTGTCCACAGTAGATTGCTGTATGGATATTGGAGTGTCTGGCCAGGAGAGGTGGTGGAACGGTTGTTTTTATTACAGTTCACCATTTACTTTTACAGAGGCCATATTCAAGAATAGCTTCTATGACATGCCAAACATTCCATACAACAATGTTTATTAGCTATAGCACAGAACATGCATCTCTGTGTAGTTACAAACATGTCCAGATCTCTGTACATATACAAATTGTGTACTCGGTCTTGCCCCCTGACCTCTGTCTGTGTTCGTGTCCCATGTTTGTATGCTAACGCTCTTTCCTCTCTTTCTACCTCTACCTACCTGTCTCTACCTCTCTCTCGTCCCCTCTCGTCCCCCCTTCCCCCCTTCCCCCTCCCTCTCCCCTCTAGCCCAGGCGCTGGAGCGTATGATGAGTCCGACAGGTCCGAGCCCCAACCCCAACATCCCGTCAGAGTACTGCAGCACCATCCCCCCCCTGCAGCAGGCCCGGGCTGCAGGCACCCTCAACTCCCCCCCGCCCACTGTCATGGTGCCTGTCTCCGTGCTCAAAAACCCTGGCAGCGACGGTACGTACGCACCCCTACATGGGCCATTGTAGTCGCTAGTTGTGTAACAGTGGTCCCAAAAGCGATAAACATCCTGTTGCTCTCCATAGAATAGCTTATTCAGCCACAGTTTGGCTATGATGAAAGATTTAAACAAAAACGTATTCATTTATTTTGCTGATTTTGGATTTCTTGTATTATTTTCCCATTTGTTTCGCATTTATATTAATTTTTGCGCTCTAATCTAAACAACAGTTGAAATGAAAGGGGAAGTGACAGAAGTCCCTGTCCCTGTGTGGTGCATGTGTCAGGTTGTCCTCGTGAGCAGAAGCGTGTGTGGTTTGCAGATGGCATACTGCCCAATGGAGAGGTGGCCGACACCACCAGGCTCTCTGTGACCAGCAGGAGGGGCTCCCAGGAGTCCAGCCCTGTCACACCTGACCCACCTACGGTAAGAGGCATGACTTACACACACACACAATCACACACACACACACTGAGAGACACACATATGCAGTTAGACCCCACACACAAACACACATAAAGACCACATACACATGGACCCTAGACCAGGGGTGTCAAACTCATTTTAGCTCAGGGGCCACATGGAGGAAAATCTATTCCCAAGTGGGCCGGACCGGAAAAATCATGGTATATATAACTTAAAAACAACAACTTCAGATTGTTTTCTTTGTTTTAATACGATCAACATACAACATAAAGCTGGAGCCTGAGGACAGTGTGTCCAAAATAGTACAAGCACAACATCACTATTAATCATAAAACACCTCAAGTTATTTGAAAGTTCTGAGGACAAAGAACACACAAACACACAATGCCTCAGTGATTCACAGAAGTATATCACAGATCACAGAACTATATCAGGGTGTCATTTCTCAGGCAGAAATGTAGATAAAAATAATGAAATCCTGTTCCCCAAACAAGTGCAAGAACCACAGAGTCAAGAATAGGTTAAATATACAAATAAAATAAAATCAATTAAAATCAATAGCACATCAACATAAAAACATATAAACATAAATCTGAAAGCGTTGCTCAAACTCCCGTAACAGTCCCGTTATTTTATCTTTGAACCGCTTCATGTCTGCCACATGTTGGGTCGCGCACACATTTTTCAGACAGGGGAAGTGAGCTGCATCACCACTGGCAAGTTGCGTCTCCCACAATGACAGCTTCAACTTGAAAGAACGTATGCTGTCATAATACTGCGTGACAACTTTGTTGCGCCCTTGCAGCTGTTTGTTCAAGTTATTCAGGTGCTCTGTAACATCCACCATAAATGCAAGGTCCTGCATCCATTCTGCGGAATGAAATTCTAACACTGGTTTGCCCTTTTCTTCCATGAACTGTTCAATTTCTTCTCGTAAATCAAAGAAACGCCTCAGCACAGCACCTCGGCTTAACCATCTTACCTCAGTATGGTATGGCAGGCCATAGATGTGGTCTTTCTCTCTGAGAAGGCTGTCAAACTGACGGTGATTCAGGCTTCTGGATCGGATGAAATTAACAGTTTGGATGACCACCTTCATGACGTTATCCATCTTTAATGACTTGCAACACAAAGCCTCCTGGTGCAAAATACAGTGAAAAGTCAAAAAATCACGTCCTCCATTTGCAGATTGCACTTTCTCTCTGAACTTTGTCACAACGCCTGCTTTTTTCCCGATCATTGAGGGCGCACCATCTGTAGCCAGGCTGACAGCGCGGGACCAGTCCACTCCGACCCTGTCCAGCGCGCCGACGAGTGCGGTAAAAATATCAGCTGCTGTCGTTGTATCTGTCATCGGCACCAACTCCACGAACTCCTCGGTGACGGTCAATGTGTCATCAACTCCGCGGATGAAAATGGCCAGTTGTGCAACATCTGTAATGTCCGTGCTTTCATCAATTGCAACCGAAAACGCAATAAATGACTTTACTTTTTGCTTCAACTGGCTGTCCAAATCCACTGAAAGATCGGAAATCCTGTCTGCAACTGTGTTTCTTGTCAGGCTGATATTTGCAAAAGCCTGCCGCTTTTCAGGGCACACAATCTCCGCTGCCTTCATCGTGCATGTTTTTACAAATTCACCCTCACTAAATGGTTTTGAAGCCACTGCGATTTCATTAGCAATGAGGTAGCTAGCTTTCACTGCAGCGTCACTGATGTCTCGGCCGTGAGTAAACACAGACTGCTGTTTCTTCAGACCCGCCAACAGTTCATTCACCTTCTCTCATCTCCGCTGTCCTTGAAAGTTGTCATATTTGTCGGCATGAAGACTCACATAGTGGCGACGAAGGTTATATTCTTTCAGCACTGCAACATGCTCTGAACACACCAAACATACAGCTTTCCCATTCAATTCCGTGAATAAATAGGATGACCATTTTTCTTGGAACACTCTGCACTCTGTGTCCACTTTTCTCTTTTTTGACAGAGACATATTGGGGCAATGAGGGTGCCAAAGCACATAATGTTAAAAGTAGAAGCCGTAATAAATATCGCGGGCAAAACAAAGTAGCTCATTGGCTGCACGTGCTTGACCTACTTGCTCTGCCCCGGTATAAACCGTTTGCTTGCTTAACACAATTGCTATTGCGCCATCCAGTGGACGCAATTGTAACAGCAGTTTATTTTATTGAAAAATTGCAGCGCATTTTTATACTTTACAAAATTATTATTATTATTATTATTATTATTATTTTTATTTATTTTTTAATCATCTTGCGGGCCGGATTAAACCCGTTTGCGGGCCTGATCCGGCCCGCGGGCCGGACGTTTGACACCCCTGCCCTAGACACATAAATGTATCTGTCTTTCTGTCAGTTAATAGGTCTATTCATCAATCTCTTATCCGTCTGTGTCCTCCAGGCTGGTAGCAGAGTGTCCCCTGGCTCTGCAGCGGTGTCGGAGGGTGGTGTGTCGGCCCCGGAGGCCCAAGCAGAGGTGGAGGTGGTGCGCCCCCCAGTGTCAGGACCTTGGGACTACAGCCTGCTGTGTGGGGTGGGGGGTTATGTAGAGAGGAGCCCCAGTCTGCTGCCAGAGGATGAGGAGGGCCTGCCACCTCTACTCATCACCACCGGAGAGGAGGAGGGAGGAGGAGGAGATCTATTGGTGGAGGAGCGCCCCGCCCCCTGCCAGATCCTGCTCCTATTGGAGGAGGGAGGGCCGCGACCTTTGACCTTTGTCCTCAACGCCAACCTGCTGGTCAACGTCAAACTGGTCACCTGTGAGTAGAACACCCATCTCTACCCTTCTATTCTTCCTGGGGTACATCTCAATAATGTAAACTGGCTTTCTCTCCTTGTCTTGTTTCCTTCATCTGCACTGAACTTTAAAGACGGGACAAGTGAAGTAATGTAGCCTAGCCGATGCCTACTGGGGGATAGCTTTCACCTGTCCAATTCTTGTAGATCAGTTCTTATTAAAAGAAAGGTGACAAGGAGAGAGTTGAGATGCACCCCTAGGCTCATTCTAAAAATGAATGTGTGTCTCTGTTATTCCTATCAGATTGTGGTCGTAGGTGTTTTGCAGGCAATGTGTGTGTCTGTGTGTCCTCACTGTGTGTATGTCTACTGTGCTGTAGACTGCAGTAGGAAGTGCTGGTGTTTGGGCTCCAGTGGTCTACAGACTGTGGGACAGAGGGAGATAGTGTTCATCCTGGAGTGTCTGCCTGTGGAGAGGGCTCTGCCCAAAGACCTGTTCACACTCTACCTCTCCATCTACCAGGATGCACAGAGAGGTAGGACCACACACACTGCCACGCCTCTCCATCTACCAGACAGAGCCACACACACCCTGACCAGTATGTCTCTCACCCTCCTCTCCTCCAGGGAAGTATGTGGAGGAGCTGGGCAACGTGGCGTTTACAGGTAGTTTCCTGGGCAGTAAGGAGCACGGCGGTGTGCTGTTCTACTCCCCTACCTTCCAGCCCCTGGAGGGTCTCTGTCTGCCCCCACAGCCCTTCCTCTGTGGTCTGCTCATCCAGAGGTTGGAGGTACCCTGGGCCAAGGTGTTCCCCCTCAGACTGCTGTTACGGCTGGGAGCAGAACACAGCGGTGAGCCCCCAACAGTTACTAGCCCAGTCTAGATTCAGTGGTAATAAATACACTGAGTGTACAAAACATTAAGGACATCTGCTCTTTCCATGACATAGACTGACCAGGTGAATCCAGGTGAAAGCTATGATTGATGTCACTTGGTAAATCCACTTCAGTCAGTGTAGATGAAGGGAAGGAGACAGGTTAAAGAAGGATTTTTAAGCCTTGAGTTAATTGAGACATGGATTGTGTATGTGTGACTTTCAGAGGGTGAATGGACAAGACAAAAGATTGATGTGCCTTTGAACGGGGTATGGTTGTAGGTGCCAGGCACACGGGTTTGTGTCAAGGACTGCAACGCTGCTGGGTTTTTCACGGTCAACAGTTTCCTGTGTGTATCAAGAATGGTCCACCACCCAAAGGACAACTAGCCAACTTGACACAACTGTGGGAAGCATTTGAGTCAACATGGGCCAGCATCCCTGTGGAAAGCTTTCAACACCTTGTAGAGTCCATGCCCAGACAAGTTGAATCTGTTCTGAGGGCAAAAGGGGGAGGGGGTTCAATTAAATATTAGGAAGGTGTCCTTAATTTATTTTTACCCTCATTGTACACTATATATACAAAGGTATGTGGACACCCCTTCAAATTAGTGGATTTGGCTATTTCAGCCACACCTGTTGCTGACAGGTGTCTAACATCGAGCACACAACCAGGCAATCTCCATAGACAAACATTGGCAGTAGAATGGCCTTACTGAAGAGCTTAGTGTCTTTGAACATGGCACCGTCATAGGATGCCACCTTTCCAACAAGTCAGTTCGTCAAATTTCTGCCCTGCTAGAGCTTCCCTAGTCAACTGTAAGTGCTGTTATTGTCAAGTGGAAACGTCTAGTAGCAACAACGACTCAGCCGCGAAGTGGTAGGCCACACAAGCTCACAGAATGGGACCGCCGAGTGCTGAAGCCCGTAGCGTGTAGAAATCGTCTGTCCTTGGTTGCAACACTCACTACTGAGTTCCAAACTGCCTCTGGAAGAATCGTCAGCACAAGAACTGTTCGTCGGGAGCTTCATGAAATGGGTTTCCATGGCCGAGCAGCCGCACACAAGCCTAAGATCACCATGCGCCAAGTGTCGGCTGTAGTGGTGTAAAGCTCTCCGCCATTGGACTCTGAAGCAGTGGAAACGCGTTCTCTGGAGTGATGAATAATGCTTCACCATCTGGCAGTCCGACGGACGAATCTGGGTTTAGCAGATGCCAGAAGAACGCTACCTGTCCGAATGCATAGTGCCAACACTAAAGTTTGGTGGGGGAGGAATAATGTTCTGGGGCTGTTTTTCATGGTTCGGGCTAGGCTCCTTAGTTCCAGTGAAGGGAAATCTTAATGCTACAGCATACAATTACATTCTAGACGATTCTGTGCTTTCAACTTTGTGGCAACAGTTTGGGGAAGGCCCTTTCCTGTTTCAGCATGACAATGCCCCTGTGCACAAAGCGAGGTCCATACAGAAATGGTTTGTCGAGATCGGTGTGGAAGAACTTGACTGGCCTGCACAGAGCCCTGATGTCAACAACATCGAACACCTTTGGGATGAATTGCCCAACATCAGTGCCCGATCTCACTAATGCTCTTGTGGCTGAATGGAAGCAAGTCCCCACAGCAATGTTCCAACATCTAGTGGAAAGCCTTCCCAGAAGAGCGGAGGCTGTTATAGCAGAAAAGGGGGACCATCTCCATATTAATGCCCATGATTTTGGAATGCAAAGTTCGACAAGCAGGTGTCCACATACTTTTGGTCATGTAGTGTTCATGGTAATTCATTTTAGAAGGCTATTCACTTTGACTTTTCAAAGTAATTTTTTTATTTGTATATAGCTATTTCAAACTTTTGAACTTGACCAAGTCCTAGATATCTGCTGTAGACTGTACTGTCCTACCAAGCAAAAAGGCAGTAACTGCTCATAGCGTGGAACAGAGAAAAATGGCTTTTATTTACCTTGGTTTCACAGTAACCTTATGCAGTTACTGCAAAACACAATACAATAGAGGCAGGATACTTGTCCACATGATTAAGCATGTATTTAATGTAGCAAAAATGACATTAACTCATTTTTGACCAAATGAGCAGTTACTGTCTTTTTGCTTGGTAGGGCAGTATAGGCTATTGAGATCACCTTTACTTTCACTTTACACACGTGACCATAACTTACTGTAATGACATGGTGAAATAATAATAATAACTGTTTAGATGGATGTGGAGCCTGAATCTAATGACCTTTGTGTTTTTTTGCAGTGTATCCCAGCACGCTGGTCAGCGTCCGCTTCAGAGAAACTGTGTTCAGAGAGACAGGACACACCATCATGAACCTGTTGGCTGTAAGTACTGAAAATACACACACACAGTTATAAAGAATAGCTGGAGTTTTTTATTGTAAATCTCAAGTATTTCAGAGTATTTATTTATGCAATTTGATCAATCTAAAACTTTGATAAAAAGCATTGGCATCAAACCGAAGCTATGTAGTAAACGTAGGTCTCCAGCCCTGATTTAAAGCAGAGTTAAGACATATCTCCCTGATTTAAAGCAGAGTTAAGACATATCTCCCTGATTTAAAGCAGAGTTAAGACATATCTCCCTGATTTAAAGCAGAGTTAAGACATATCTCCCTGATTTAAAGCAGAGTTAAGACATATCTCCCTGATTTAAAGCAGAGTTAAGACATATCTCCCTGATTTAAAGCAGAGTTAAGACATATCTCCCTGATTTAAAGCAGAGTTAAGACATATCTCCCTGATTTAAAGCAGAGTTAAGACATATCTCCCTGATTTAAAGCAGAGTTAAGACATATCTCCCTGATTTAAAGCAGAGTTAAGACATATCTCCCTGATTTAAAGCAGAGATAAGACATATCTCCCTGATTTAAAGCAGAGTTAAGACATATCTCCCTGATTTAAAGCAGAGTTAAGACATATCTCCCTGATTTAAAGCAGAGTCAAGACATATCTCCCTGATCCTCTGTGATGATCACTGAGCCGTATGCTGTGCAGTGTGTTCTCCCACAGGAGGCCAGCCTCAGAGACAGGGGACAGAAATGACACACAGAGATAAATCAGGTGTCCTATGGGAGAACACACCGCAGTAGTTAGGTTCCCTGCCAGCTGTTCTCTGCTGAGAGTAGCCTGTAGTGGTCTGGGGTGGTCCAGCAGTTACGTTTGCTGCATTCAGAACACATGAACACATGAACTAATCTCTCTATCTCTCTCTCCTCTCTCTCCTCTCTCTCCTCTCTCTCTCTCTGTCTCTGTCTCTCTCTCGGTCTGTCTAATAAATACTCATCTTCTCTGTGAGAAGGAGTGTAGGCCACATACTATTAATGTCCCCAAAACAAACCTGTGACGTGTGTGTTGTGATCATCCACAGGACCTGAGGAACTACCAGTACAGTCTACCTGCTGTGGAGGGTCTGAGGATCCACATGGAGATGGGCCACAGCTACATCGACATTCCCAAGAGCAGCTTCACTGAGGTAAGACCGACGTGTGTGTGTGTGTGTGTCAGGGTTCCCAATAACTGGTAATTGCCGGCTTTTGGCCCCCCAAAAATAATGGAAAGCTGATTTTAAAAAATAAAATTCTCCAGACAATTGCCGCTTGTGTATTTCCGTTAGTCGTCATGTATCTTATTTATCACACTTGCACAGCATACAGAGAAAGCTTGAGCGAATATCACTGTCAAACAGCGCAACAGTTGCCCCTGAACAGCTCTTTGCTGCTGGAGTGGAACGTGCTTTTACATCTGAGAGAGCCACTCACATGGCTCTCTCAGATATCTCAATTCTAATTAGCCAATGCCCGTCACGTGATCGGGTCCTTCTCAAAGGCCTCGCAGCTCCCAAGATCAAGTGAAGATAGACAGGTCAGAGATGCAATGGCACGCGTCATTGTTATCGAATTCCGAGGGGCACATTGAAGATGTTAGAAGAACTGTCCACATTTACTTTCCTCAGCTAACAAGATGAGTAACGAACAGCAAAATCACTAGCCTATGTCAATCTACTATCCCCCCATAGTAGAAAAGTTTACCTATTCTATTGGTCAGTTTGTCGTTCTGTGCGAGAATAAATATTCGGAACAGAGTCTGGAACAGTTGTGGGATGATAGATCCAAGCACTGAACATTTATTTTTTCTTGTAAAAAACAATGAGACTGATGCAACAGATCAGAATGTTTAGTTTAAAATGTAGATAAACAATTATTTCTTCAAATTATAAGCGCAGCAATGCGCACACGACAGAAGGTTATACACGCGAATGTTCCAAAATGCAATTAGCGGGAAAACACAGTTCTCAAAAGCACACTGCAAATGCAACATTTTCATGGGACAGAGATGAAAATATTCTTTAAAAAGAGGGAAGATGCATGAACTAGCATGGGTTGCTAATATGACTAGGATTGTGTCTTTGGATGCTGGAGAAAGTCGATTTTGAAAACCAATAGAACATGAGAGAAATACTGTTTTCAATGGCATATTAGGAAGTGTTTATAAAATAATTCCCTCAACATTCCTATGGTCGGAATTTGGCTAGGCTACTTTGAAACAAAAAAACTCCAGGTTTTAAACAATTACGTTTATGTATAAATAGTTTCAAAATGCTGACTGCCTCCACTCAGATTGCCAGGTGGGTGATGTTGCGGTGCACAACAGGCACTGGCCTTTCTCTCGGGTCT
Organism: Coregonus lavaretus; assembly: GCF_964263955.1. Taxonomy (NCBI): domain Eukaryota; kingdom Metazoa; phylum Chordata; class Actinopteri; order Salmoniformes; family Salmonidae; genus Coregonus; species Coregonus lavaretus. The sequence goes on from NC_139991.1 coordinate 65,575,375, forward strand.
GAACCAACAGTGCCTCGAGTATGTAAGAATCAAGCCTTTAGACGTTTATTAATTATCCTACATTATATTTGTGCAAGATGACTGGCGTTTAGCCTATATGTAATTCTCATTCAAGTTTGGCCACATTTCCTGGCGCCTCCCTCATGTCAGCATCGGTGTGGACATGAGGCTGTAGCCAATAGGCATAGTCTACGTGTAGGCCAATTATTTATGTACATTTTACATACACATGTTTTTCTTAATAGAATAGATAACGTTTTTCGGTTTTCAAATCCATTTAATTGGCTATTTTGGTTAATGGCCTTGGTGCCCTGGCAGATGGCCTTGGTACCCTGGCAGATTGCCTAATAGGTGGGCCGGACCTGTCTGTCATTCTGAGCACCGTTAAGCACCCAATGCAAATGTGTCCAGTAATTTTATCTTGCGTCCGGTAATTGTAAATCTTGCCTGTCATTTGTCCGCCGACAAATTTTCTAAACCCTGGGGTGTGTGTGTGCATGTGTTTTTGTGTGTGCATTACTGTCTAACTATATGTGTGTGTTTTCTAGATGCTGAAGGTTGTGAATGCGTCTAACGAGCATGTGATCAGTGTGGGTGCCGGGTTCAGCTCAGAGGCTGACTCCCACCTGGTCTGTTTCCAGAACGACGAGGGCAACTACCAGACCCAGGCCAACAGCCAGCCTGGCAAGACACGCACAGGTCAGTAACAACCTAGATTGCCCACTAGAGGTCAGAAGAAACTGGTTTTGTTTCAGAAAATGTAGCAAAACGTTTTGCAACAGAAAACGATAAAGAACATTTCTTATTGGACAACTACAGGTAGCCCACCCCTGTTTCAGTCAGTTTTTTTCTCCATTTGGTGGATAATGAATACGACCCAGATATGAAGCAGGTGTTTCCTGTGGTGTTGTGGTCTTGACTAGTTAAAACATTAAGTAGTCCTTGCTTGTCTTTCTGTTTGTTAAAACATATTATTTGTAATTAAATGAAAGAATATACTTGATTTTTTCCCTTGTGTCCTGTCCTTTTCTTTTATCAGTACCAAACCAGACTCCAACCTAAATCGGTAAATCTGCTGGGATTTTATCTATGATATTCTGTTATTCTAACCAGTGTATCATTGTGTTATTCTATAGTGACGGGGGCCAGCTTTGTGGTGTTCAACGGCGCTCTGAAGGCCTCGTCAGGCTTCATCGCAAAGTCGAGTATCGTGGAGGACGGCCTGATGGTGCAGATCCCCCCAGAGACCATGGAGGCCCTGCGTGCCGCCCTGAGGGGGCAGACTGACTTCCACATCCCCTGTGGCAAGGCTGACGGAGGGGAGCTCCAGGACAATGTCACCGTCCGCTGGATTGACTGGAGCGCCCCCGTCAACGCTGGGTAAGGGTTATTATACACACACACTGGTGATCTTCTCCCTGGTGCATAATTGATCAATCCATTACTGTGTGTGTGTCCCTGTAGTGTGACCAGTGGTGTGGACAGGAAACCTCTGGAAGGGGTCCACAGTGTGCGGATGCAGCAGGACACAGAGTTTGAGTCAGACGGACGCACCATCAGGTGTACTGAGGTAGGACACACACAGGTCATACTTACAGACATGGTGTTCTGTTCACCTTCTGCGTCACAACTCTCTGAAACACACACTTGTAAACAAACACATTGTCACTCAAACCTGTCTGTCTGTACCTGTCTTACGCCATCTTTCTGTCTTTCTGACTCTACCTGTCTGTCTGTCTCTTCCTCCAGGTGTTCTACTGGCTGAAGACTCCAGACGTGTCCCTATCTGTGGTGCTGCCGTCCTGCAGTGTGTTCCAGAAGGAGATGGCTGTGGCCAGCTGTAGTGCTCTGACCCCTCACCTCTCGGTCCTCTCAGCCAGCGGCATCAACTCCCTCGCCCTCAGAGTCTCCACACACACTGACATGGTTACTAATGCACTAACACACTGTAATGTTATGAAAAGGTGTCACTTGGTGACAAATGTATCTGTGAACAGCGCTATGAAAACATTTGATTGATTTGTTTACTATTATAGCAACGACACCCACTGGAGTCAAATGAAACTGTAAGGATATTAAGGATTTTAACTGAAGTTAATGGTTTGTGTGTGTGTGTGTGTCTGTGTGTGGTGTGTCAGGTGGAGTACCAGGCTGGTTCGGGAGGCAGGCTCCTACCCCAGCGCTATATGAACGAGCTAGACAGCGCTCTGATCCCCGTCATCCACGGAGGCTCAGCCAGAGTACCACAGACAGCCATGGACATGGAGTTCATCTTTTACATCACACACACTGTCTAACACACACACACACCTGTACGCACACACAGTTAGTCTCGCACATGGAAACACAGTACGTGCAAGCACACACACACACACAGCCTGGATGTCTTTGCACAGAGAAAGAGGCTGGAGCTCTGAGGACCTTGGACAAACTGACAGGACGTGAGGACACAAACTGCCAATAAGACACGGCTTGTGATGAGGACACAAACAGCCAATCAGGCGTGGCTAACAACTGAACTAAAGACACAGGCCGTCAATGGCAGGACATTCCCACAGAGTCTCTCTCTGAAGGCCTTGGAAGGACAGAGGTGTAGGCCTATGTTCCGGGACAGACAGACAGAGAAACTGGAACAGTGACGTGGCTTTAAGTCTGAGAAACATCTCGAATGCTGCTTTAACCCACGAGGCCAAACACTTAACACAAATAACAATAACAACAACCAAAAAAATAACTAACTCTCCTGAAACTGAAATTTCTCTTCTCATCTCTTCCTGCTCTGCCTTCTTGGCTTCTTGCTGGGATCTGTCTGTCAGCCAGCCAAGGAGCATCTTGATGAATGTTTCCAACAGACACTCTGTCAACAAACTGCTTTCTTTTCTCTACTCTTCTTTTAATGTATTTACTGTATGTTTAGAATGACCAGATGGTAAAACAATGATGAATTATATTAAAGTTACTTGATTGACAACTGGATACCAGGCTTGAGAAGAGCAGCACGACATGAGACAGTGAAGTGCTACTTAGAAGTTTCTCGATGTAAGCTGTTATTTGAGGATGTGAACGCTATTTTAGAATGAGGAAATAGCCTGTGGCAGTTTGACGTAGCTTCCTGTAAGCCTGCGATTCTAGAATGGCGTTTTGAACTTCCTCTCCATCGGCAGAGTGCAGAGTCTTGTTTGACAGACAAGTGGTCTCTCCAGTTGTGTGTTATATGTGGGGAGTTCTCTGACAACTCTCACTGTCCGTCTTGTCCAAATCTATAGAAATTATATCAAGCTTTTTTTTAAGCTTAAAGTACTATTTTTTGGAACCGTTACGTAAATGGAATCGATGTTCATATTTTTGATAGGACGTTAGCTAGCTGAGTCACTTTTGCATGTGTAGTGCAGATAAGGCCTGAGGAGCACTGAGAGAAAAAACAACGGACTAGAGTTTCCCCTGATGTTCCCTTTGATGTCAACTGAAATGTTAAATACCAGTGGAATTAGGCCATGTTGAACCAAATACTGCTGCAAAACATGAACATCTGTATAGAAAGTAATTGATGACGTATGGAGAGGAACACTGTAAAGGTATTAAAACTTCCCTTCACATTTTGTCTGACCTGAGTTATTTGCTGCCGTAGAAGGCCTTGAACCAGCCAGACACATTCTCCAACAATATCACCGATACTGACTGAGGTTATTGATATGGTCCAATCTTATCTTGAAGGTGAGTGTTAATGTTACATTAATCTATGTAAATTCCTATTGATACAGTAGAGGAATTAATGCATATGATTGACGTTTATTGACCATATCTTCATTTCTCATGTGTTGTGGTGCTCTTAAAACCTCCCAGAGTCGACATAATAAGTAACATTTAAAAAATCCCCATCAAAATCGGTTAGTTTAAGCGAGAGATATGTTTTCTTTGCATTTCACCGCATCCGCCTATGGCGGCCTTCCGCAGTTGGGGTGAAAGATGGCCGAGCTACATCGTGTTTGTCAGACCATGAGACATCCGAAAATCGGTCCTCTCACGAAAACGTCTGTAACGTCTGAACGGTTTCGCCACTCTATGGAAAGGAGAGACTTACAAACATGACTATGTTCTCCGTTTTGCTCTACGGGACTCGTCTGAAGGTAACAAGTACCGGTTTAAAAAAATGAATGGAAGTATGGAGTTAGTTTTGTGCCTCACAGGTCCTCAACTGGCAGCTTCATTAAATAGTACCCGCAAAACACCAGTCTCAATGTCAACAGTGAAGAGGCGACTCCGGGATGCTGACCTTCTAGGCAGAGTTGCAAAGAAAAAGACATATCTCAGACTGGCCAATAAAAATAAAAGATGGGCAGTCTGAGATATGGCTTTTTCTTTGCAACTCTGCCTAGAAGGTCAGCATCCCGGAGTCGCCTTTTCACTGTTGATGTTGAGACTGGTGTTTTGAGGGTACTATTTAATGAAGCTGCCAGTTGAGGACCTGTGAGGCATCTGTTTCTCAAACTAGATGCTCTAATGTATTTGTCCTCTTGCTCAGTTGTGCACCGGGGCCTCCCACTCCTTTTTCTATTCTGGTTAGAGCCAGTTTGCGCTGTTCTGTGAAGGGAGTAGTACACAGCGTTGTATGAGATCTTCAGTTTCTTGGCAATTTTTCGCATGGAATAGCCTTCATTTCTCAGAACAAGAATAGACTGATGAGTTTCAGAAGAAAGTTATTTGTTTCTGGCCATTTTGAGCCTGTAATCGAACCCACAATTGCTGATGCTCCAGATACTCAACTAGTCTCAAGAAGGCCAGTTTTATTGCTTATTTAATCAGCACAACAGTTTTCAGCTGTGCTAACATAACTGCAAAATGGTTTTCTAATGATCAATTAGCCTTTTAAAATTATACACTTGGATTAGCAAACACAACGTGCCATTGGAACACAGGACTGATGGTTGCTGAAAATGGGCCTCTGTACGCCTATGTAGATATTCCATAAAAAATCAGCCGTTTCCAGCTACAATAGCCATTTACAACATTAACAATGTCTACACTGTATTTCTGATCAATTTGATGTTATTTTAATGGACAAATAAAATGCTTTTCTTTCAAAAACAAGGACATTTCTAAGTGACCCCAAACATTTGAACGGTAGTGTATACAGTTGAAGTCGGAAGTTTACATACACTTAGGTTGGAGTCATTAAAACTTGTTTTTCAACCACTCCACAAATTTCTTGTTAACAAACTATAGTTTTGGCAAGTCGGTTAGGACATCTACTTTGTGCATGACACAAGTAATTTTTCCAACAATTGTTTACAGACCGATTATTTCACTTATAATTCACTGTATCACAATTCCAGTGAGTCAGAAGTTTACATACACTAAGTTGACTGTGCCTTTAAACAGCTAGGAAAATTCCAGAAAATGATGTCATGGCTTTAGAAGCTTCTGATAGGCTAATTGACATAATTTGAGTCAATTGGAGGTTTACCTGTGGATGTATTTCAAGGCCTACCTTCAAACTCAGTGCCTCTTTGCTTTACATCATGGGAAAATCAAAAGAAATCAGCCAAGACCTCAGAAAAAAAATTGTAGACCTCCACAAGTCTGGTTCATCATTGGGAGCAATTTCCAAACGTCTGAAGGTACCATGTTCATCTGTACAAACAATAGTATGCAAGTATAAACACCATTGGACCACGCAGCCGTCATACCGCTCAGGAAGGAGACGCGTTCTGTCTCCTAGAGATGAACGTACTTTGGTGCAAAAAGTGCAAATCAATCCCAGCACAACAGCAAAGGACCTTGTGAAGATGCTTGAGGAAACAGGTACAAAAGTATCTTTATCCACAGTAAAATGAGTCCTATATCGACATAACCTGAAAGGCCGCTCAGCAAGGAAGAAGCCACTGCTCCAAAACCACCATAAAAAAGCCAGACTACGGTTTGCAACTGCACATGGGGACAAAGATCGTACTTTTTGGAGAAATGTCCTCTGGTCTGATGGAACAAAAACAGAACTGTTTGGCCATAATGACCATCATTATGTTTGGAGGAAAAAGGTGAATGCTTGCAAGCCGAAGAACACCATCCCAATCGTGAAGCACGGGGGTGGCAGCATCATGCTGTGGGGGTGCTTTGCTGCAGAAGCACTATTGACTTGAAGTGAAAATGACACATTTTGCTTTTAATGCTGAGATTTTATCTAATTGACAGATACCTGTTGTAATCCCTTTTGACGTTTGTTGTTTGTTACAATTGACTAGATGCTTTAAAATAATTATAACTGTATGATTATATAACAAAAACACTGTGTAATTTGCAATCGTTGAATATATATTTTTTCCATTCTATTACAGTTCTTATCACCTTAGAACCTGGAACAGCACATTATTCTTCTATTATGGAAAGCAAAAGAGGTACGAAAAAAGTAAAGGAAATAGGAATGAAGGAATCTAAGGAAAAACAGATTCAAAATGTATCCCTGTGTCCTGGGAAAACAGCAAATATCAACAAAGAAATCTTACTTTGTTGTAGAGGTGGGGGGATCATGGATAGTAGGAGTGGTCAAGGAGTCCATCAACAAGGAGAAGAACATAGGGTTTGGAACTAAAGATGGTGCCTGGACTCTGAGGTGGAACAAGGGTAAAGTAGGAGTTTATGAGGGGACCTTGTTTTCTCTCTTCCACACTGAAGAACAGAATGAGTTGAAGAGTGTCGGGGGTATTTGTAGATTATGATAACGATATAGTCTCCTTTTACAACGTGACCAAGATCTATGCTGCTTCTCATATCTACTCTTATGTAGAGTGCAATTTCTCAAAGGAACCCCTCCATCCATTCGTTGGTGGAAATTCAACCCACAAGATCATTAATCCTGTCTGATGACAGTGGAGAATGGAAAGATGTTCACAGTTACAGATAGGAGAAAACTGAGGATGGATCAACAACATTGTAGTTACTCCACAATACTAACCTAAATGACAGAGTGAAAAGAAGGAAGCCATTACAGAATAAAAATATTCAAAAACATGCATTCTATTTGCAACAAGGCACAAGAGTAAGCTGGCTTCACTTGACACTTTGGTGCGCCAGGACCATTCACAGTTGAGCTCGCACTGTTTAGCTCAACGCTGATTGGCTAATTTTCTTCTACTTTTTTTTATCATGGGAGGCCAAATGCTCGCTGGCTTCCCTTGCCTTCAATGCCATGGGCGGCAACAATGTCATACTCGTTTGGGCCAGACAGCATCAGATAGATGACCTACACGTAGAGAGACAGAGGGGCGCTGTTTCGCTCGCTTGGATGCTTTCTCCTGTGAGATACATTCAGCCTCTTGTGAATTGAGTGAAAATTATTGTTATTATATTTTCTTGGACAATTATTTTAATTATAAAAATAAATTGAATAGCGCTAAGCACAGGCAAAATCCTAGAGGAAAACCTGGTTCAGTCTGCTTTCCAACAGACACTGGGAGACAAATTATAATTTCACCAGGACAATAACATAAAACACAAGGCCAAATCTACACAGGAGTTGCTTATCAAGACAGCATTAAAATGTTCCTGAGTGGCCAAGTAACAGTTTCGACTTAAATCGGCTTGAAAATCTATGGCAAGACTTGAAAATGGCTGTCTAGCAATGATCAACAACCAACTTGACAAAGCTTGAAGAATTTTTCAAAGAATAATGGGCAAATATTATACAACCCAGGTGTGCAAAGCTCTTAGACTTATCCAAAAATACTCACAGCTGTAATTGCTGTCAAAGGGGTTTCTGACATGTATTGACTAAAGGAGATATTTCTAATCAAGATGTACTGTATTAGTGTTTTTTCTTTTTAATATTTTTTTTTATAAATGTTAGAATTCTTCTTCCACTTTGATATTAGAGTATTTTGTGTAGATCGTTGACCAAAAATGATAATTCTATCAATTTTTTCCCACTTTGTAACACAACAAAATTGGGAAAACGTCAAGGGGTGTGAATACTTTCTGAAGGCACTGTATCTTCTACAACTACCGTTACTAGTACTGTAACTGTCTCAACACCTGATAGTTGTGACCTGTCTCCAATGAGCGCACACCGGGGTCTCATCCACAGCTACAGTATATTCTACAGGTTGCACCCATTCAGTATTTGGAATATTACATTTTGGCTTTATTTGTGTATTGTGTTGTACCGCTGAGTGTTTATGTCTATATTAAATGTGAACAGTCTAATCTAATGCACAGGCCTCCTAAATCTGAGCCAGGAGGTCCAGAGGACTGCTGGTTTTCTTTTCTACCTGAGTTAATTGCCCAAAATTGGGTAAAAGATCAGAATTAGGCTGCCTGTGTAAACGTAGCCAAAAAGTGCATCCTTCCCTGTTCTCTCCCTTGAGCTAATCATAGACCTAGAAGTGACTCGATAGGCTAGATGATAGTAGGTTATCAACCTATTGTTTTCACCAATTTAACCAAATCAGATCACTTTAAGAAAGAGAGAGGAAAGAAGAATTTAAAGTAGTTTGAACAGGGCCCAGGTGTGAATCAGTCCCTGACTGGAAGGGAAAGATGAAAACCAGCAGTACTTCTGGCCTATAGGGACATATTTAAGTATCCCTGGTCTAATGCATTGGCCAACGATATGATAATTATTGATTGTATTGGTGGTCACAGAGCTCTGCTGTGAATCTCTGCAATCTTAGTTCTGTTAGTAATTGACATTTGGTCAATTGTTAGGGTGCTTTGCCTTTTGAAGCTTCTATGTATCCGGTTTATCTGTTTGTTTAACTTTTTATACCTGTTTTGTACCCTCTTGGTAAAGGACCTTTGTGATGCAAGGGCACATTTCTGACAAAGCAGACTATAAAGTATCTTCAAAGCCCCTAAACAGACCATCAGGTTGCTATCTTTATAGTAGGCTATTTGCTAAAATGCATGGCAAAGATATTAGATTATGTGCTAGATTTCCCTGTGAAATATGCCAAATATGCATATATTATATGATAATAAAGGATAATTTTGTTCATTGCATTGTTTGATTGTCACAGAGTTATTACTATTCTATATCACTACTGTACTGTGGTTGGGGGTTTATCTGGGCTGGAGCTGTTCCTAGACACTGAGCTGAGGTCAGTTTAGCATTTCCCCCGTGTAGTTAAAGGTGAGGATTTGGGAAGGATAGGCTGGTCCTGGATCAGTGTGCCTCGGAGTCACCGTGACCGCAGGACTACCTGGAGGGAGGGGAGGGGTCTGATGGCGGAGGGGAATGACATGGGAGGTGTGTGTGTGACAGTGACAGAGACCGCTTTAGTCCACCGGAGTTCCATTCACAGAAAGTGATTTACTGGAGCGCCTACGCGGTCATCACAGATAGAATGAGCGGACGCGTGGGCGACCTCAGCCCGAAGCAGGTGGAAATTTTAGCCGAGGTAATTTAAACTTTCCACTATAATATTTTATGTTCTTTGTAGGCCTGTAGTCTAGCCTCTGTTTATTCAAGGTACTGTCTCAAAAAGCGACTTTTCGTTGTTGTCATAGAGCCTATTCAGTGTATTCCTCCTTTTCCCCCCTCACCAATTCTTTATTTAGTTAGTTGTGTCAGTATTGTGTTGTCTCCTGCTAGTTTCGAGAGCAGGTTGAGGACATTCTCCCAGACCTTCCCGCGCAGCATGATCACTACCTGCTTCGCTGGCTCCGAGGTAAGATGAAAACTACATTTTTGTTCCCATAGCAACATGAATTTCTGCAGATTATGTTTTTGATATGTATTTTTTTTACCCTGCAACATTTATTGCATACATTACAATATGATGGTAGGATGGTCATGTTCAAATTAAATTAGGCCTACCCTAAAGTGCTTTTCAACATCTCTAATCCTAATGACCAGGCCTGTATTCCTCATGGTGAATAGAAAGAGGATGCAACATTTGCGCTGATACAGTAGACTATGTCTGAGTTAAAGTATGCCTATAGGCTTCATTATCTCACTGATGTAGTGGACATGGGCTTAGCATACACCACATGCAGTCTGTTTCTCTGGCCCATAGAGAGTGAACCCTACAGTGAAACTTATTGTCCAATAATATGAGAACAGGTTTTGTTGTGACAACCACAGAGGACAAAAGTACAGTAATCACTTTCCGCTCTGTCTGTTCCAATAGGGAGCTACGTCACACAGGTAGCCTAGGCATTTGAGGCATTTTGACAAGTTGTGTTTTGACCAACCGTCAATCCACAGCTCTGTTTTCAAATGATAGTTGACTCCTATTCATGGTGGTGACATCTTTTGTAAATATACAGTCAAATATTGTCTTTTTTACATATGTTACCTGTTGCAGAGAGACAGTAGTTTTTCAGATTGGGTGTAAGAGGTGTGATATGAGGTATTGTTAACCCACACTCAGCAGACCCAGTGGAAATGGAACTGTTACAAATCGGCCAAAAACGTACATATTGCCTCTTTAACAAATACTTAGTAGTCAAGTCTTTAAGGAAGTGATATTTTTTTTGACAATATATTTATTCCCATTTTTAAAATGTCACAAGCATCCCCCCCAAAAACAATTAAGATAATTCCTCTTCTACACCCCCCTGTGTAGCTCCAACATCCCCCCCCCCCCCCCCTTTTTGTATACTTTTTAACCAGTAGTTCTGAAAGTAGTGCTCACGAGCCAATAGTGGTCCCTGAAAATTGCTTCGTCACATACTGTATGTGCAGATATGTGTACCGCATAATTATTCGCTCTCTCACTCTGCTGTGTGTACATGATGTGCATATTGCTTTATTGCTTTATTTTTCAACAATATAATGCCCCTTCTACCCCCCACCCCCTCACACACATACACAGAATTACAGGCTACATGAGAGTACAGCAGAGAGATCCCTTCCCTCCCACAAACAGCCTCCCCCTCCCTCCCCCAACCAGTATTAGCCTCAATGATGTACAAAAGGGTGAAACAGTGTCCTCCATATCAAATATTAGCAAATACATTTGTCAATGTAAATACAAAGAAACACACACACATAGAGAGGGGAAGAGAGAATCACCTGTGTGATCCAAGATACGTCAGAAACATGGATTGTTAAAAAACTTGTGTATAGGTAGCTGAAGACTCCGGTAAGATTTGGGGACATGTTCTGTATCCATGTTTGTGTATGTAGAGACTGGTCTCTATCGCTTCTGGCTGCCAGTGGGGCTTCTGCTCTGGTGACTTCTGACATTCGGCTGCTGTGTTTTTGATAATGTTTTGGAAGTAAACATCAGCCTATGGGGCACTTCGCTGGCCTGACCAATAGGGATGGACCGTGAGCCCCCTCCTCCTCCTCCTGCCCTATGCCCACCAGAGCATATTTACTCAGCCAGTAGACCGGGTTTGGACAAACAAAGTAGGCTAAATATTAGAGGACTTCCCAAACCTGAATTTTTTTAGTGTTTTTATGTTTTTTTAATGATTTTGTTATATTTTTTACTAATTTTAATTTATATAAATTTTTATCGTTTTATCTTTATAATTTTTTGTTTAATTTCATTATTATTATATATATTTTTTTTATTCTATTATTTATATTTTTTTGTCATTTAGCAGACGCTCTTATCCAGAGCGACTTACAGGAGCAATTAGGGTTAAGTGTCTTGCTCAAGGGCACATCAACAGATTTTTCACCTAGTCGGCTCAGGGATTCAAACTAGCGACATTTCAGTTACTGGCCCAACGCTCTTAACCACTAGCCTACCTATATTCTAGAAAATCATATTTTAAGCAGCAAACAGTGAACAGACTTGTACTTTCTTTCCATGGCTGTATTTCATTGTCCAGCACCTGTGCCACATTGTGAATGTGTGTAATTATTTTATTTTCAGTGGTTGGACAAAGGCCCTGATCAATTCAATAGAGCACTCAATTTCCTATTAGTCTCTTAGGGAAGTGTATTCACCTGTGTAATGAGATAGGTGGACAGGTAGGGGAACAGGTCCAGTATCTGTAAACTACCCATAGACAACCAGGCAGGCAGCTGGACACTAACCCTGTAATAGGCATTAGACAACACAGGCACCAGATTACTGCAGCTAGGATGATGGTAGCGTACTCACGGTCTGTACACACAGGTGTCTGACAACAAGGGCATTAAAAAGACATAGCAGTGTTGTAGTAGCTACTAGGTGACATGCATTGGGGTTTGGGCTTTTATAACGTGCAAGATTAAAACTCATTCTGCAAATAATGTATCAGCATTCACTACAGGCAATATATGCCATTACATATGAGCTATTGTATAGTGTGTGTGTGTACACGTTTGTGTGCACGTTTGTGTCCATGAGAGTTGACTCTTCCATATAGTGGGCATTACTTCAAGGCAGACGGAATAGATCAATATTTGCGTTCTCCCTCATCCAGTGTTTTAGCCTTACAAAAGAGAGTTTATTCAACTTATTCAACTGTGTCAGATTCGCTGTCTCACTGTCATTGGATGGTGTTACTATGTACCCTGTACACTAGTTGCACTTAATTCTATGAATAGTATCGGCCAACCTAAATTCAAGGCCATGCTAATTTATGGTCCATACTGTGTGGTTAAGGAATATTTCCATAGGTGAGTTCTTTCACTCGAGCATAATAATGATTTATTATGTGTCCCTTTTGTGAAATGTATCTTACATCTCAAACTCAACAGCAAAACATGAACATCAGCAGGTATAATGCATAAATAAATACAAATCCTGACATAATTACATCAAAACCACCATCTGCTGATGTAAAAAGGGCTTTATAAATACATTTGATTGAAATTTGATTGATATAATTTATAATTTGTATTCATAGGAGCTATGAAACAAAACAGCAGAAATACTTTGAAAACAGCTACTGCAGTATTTTTCTGCTATAAGTCACGTGCTCAGACTTTACTTTTGACTATTTTTATTAGCAAATGTGAATGTAACGCACTGTAGAGCCCTGCAAATTGACCACCCGCCTACATGGCTGGTGAAATAGACGTTCTTACCCGCCAATTCCGAAATCTATGGGGTGTTAATGGCGGGTGTTTAATTTGATGCCCTGCTAATGGCCATAATGATTGTCTATGTTACATCTTGTTTTGTCTTATTCTGTATCATGACCAGAGTTGTTTTTCTTCTTTTCCAGCCCGAAGCTTCAATGTTCAGAAAGCAGAGGCGATGCTTAGAAAGGTAAGACCCTGTTTCAGGTGTTTGTTGATCTAACAAGGTCCTTCTGTCCTCTGATATCTAAATACTGGCTACTTTCGTTGACTTGTAATGAGAATTATTGACAGGACATAATAATGTCTACATATTCAATATACCATGTGCATGTTACTATACACTGTGTATACATGATGCATTACCCTGTAATTAAAAAGGGTAACGTGTTGTATTGATAAGAAAGACTAGAAGGTAATAATAAAGATGGTGAGATAACAAGATTACTTTCTGGTGTCTGTAAATTCTCCATGGTGATTGTTTCATAGAAACAATCTATTTCTATGGATTATTTTTTACATCAGAGGATTATAATATGACACCCTGCGAGCTGTCAAAGACTGTATCTTCAAGCTACTTATTGCACACACACACACACACATTATCAGTATAAGCCTCCTGATCCCTTTCCTTCCCAGGGTGCACTGCTTCCAAAATGCTCCATTATGTGTGTGTGTTCCCTTTTGTTCAAAGTTCAAAGCCTTGAGGTTGTGTTTATCCAGAACTCCACATTATCCCACATTAAAAACACACAAACACTGTCTCTCTTTTTAAATTCACTTGAAACTTTTCAAAGCCTACTTTTATTCAACATAACTGTCACTGCTAAAATACTGTTCTGAACGAGAGTCTCTCTCTCCTCTGTAGCATCTGGAGTTCAGGAAACACATGAAAGCAGACACCATCATCTCTGACTGGAGGCCTCCTGAGGTGCCTGCCTGCCTTTCTGTTTGTCTGTGTGCCTGCCTGCCTTTCTGTGTGTCTGTCTGCTGACAAAGTACAGCTCCGTCTGTGACAGAGTAGAGCTACACCATTAAGACTAATAGTGTTATTACACAGTGTAATGACACGACACAGATGTTGATACAAACTACCGTCTTACACGACACACAATATGATCATTTGTGTGGCTTTCCTCCTGTCTACCATGGTCAGATAGAGATTGGTATGGGCACAGAATTAAATACAACAACAATAATATATCTGGGTTGTGAAATCAGCTTGATTCTCACTACTAATTCTAATCGAGCTGTATGAGTTCTACTATATTGAACAAAAATATAAACGCAACATGGAAAGTGTTTATCCCATGATTCATGAGCTGAAATAAAAAAGATCCCAGACATTTTCCATACACACAAAAAGTGTATTTCTCTCAAATGTTGTGCACAGTTTTGTTTACATCCCTGTTAGTAAGCATTTCTCCTTTGCCAAGATAATCCATCCTCCTGATAGGTGTGGCATATCAAGAAGCTGATTGAACAGCATGATCATTACACAGGTGCGTCTAAAATATGTGTGAAGATAATGTGTCTATAATTTAAAATGTTGTATCACCAAAAGGGGAGGGGGGTGTGGTGAAGATATGGTGCATCTCCCCGAGCCGACTAGGTGAAAAATCTGTCGATGTGCCCTTGAGCAAGGCACTTAACCCTAATTGCTCCTGTAAGTCGCTCTGGATAAGAGCGTCTGCTAAATGACCAATTTATTTATTATTTATTTATCTCCAGAATGCATGCATATGTAGGAAAGTGCCCATTTGGCTATGTCTTATTTCTGTACACCACTCATTTTTTCTTCGCCTCACACAAGTCAACAAAGTCTGGGTTTTTTAACATCCATTGTGAATGATAGTTCCTCATTATTTGAAAAATCTTTCCAACACTCCCGGCCTCAATAATCACCAAGCCTCGGTGTGAAAGAGCAAAATATCAGGATCTGATGATCCCATATATCCAGTGGAAACATCATAAAAAACAGCTTACTGGCGCAGGAAACTTTGAGGGAATAGGCTAGTTGATACAATGTTGCAAGTTTATTAGGATGACCTCGGGCCGGACCCTGTGATAATTTGATACATTGTTGAACTTCACTATCAATAGCTCAAGTCAAGACATATAGAAAGGGAGGCAGAGAGGAGAGATGAATGTGAATGAAAGAACCGGAATTGTCATCAGGATATTTCTGCTGTTTTTATTTGTCGACTATGTATTTTACTTAGTTGATGATGGAAGTTATAAGCCTACTGCTGCATTGGCCTATCGGCTATCTCTGAGTTCTATGCTCTCATTTCTTTAGCCGCCAATGGATCACAGTGTATCAATGTGTCCATATGGCAGAGGCTAGTGCTCTCGCCATAGTTGAATTGTATCTTTTCTATTTGTACCATTTTACTTCAGATTTTTATGATTAACCACGTGATAATGATTTTCAGAAACGAAAACGTTATTACTGAAATGAAACTGTTCCATTAAAATGTGCATATATAAATATTCATAACTGGCACGCAGTTCGGTAGAAATGATAGAATAAATTGTAAGCTTCCCCAAACTTGAAACTCACGGTCTTTACTATTACACCCATTTTAAAAAATGCGTGCAAGCGCGTGCACACATAGGAGGTCAAAGGCCCGTCCAACTGATTCGTTCTGGCGCCGGGTCTGACTGTATGATGTGGTTCCCCAGGTGATTGAGCGGTATGTGTCCGGGGGGATGTGTGGGTACGACCTTGAGGGCAGTCCCATCTGGTATGATGTCATCGGGCCCCTGGACCCCAAAGGTCTGATGCTGTCCTGCACCAAACAGGACTTCATGAGGACCAAGATCAGAGACACAGAGATGCTCCGTGGAGAGTGTCAGAAACAGACAGAGAAGGTACACTTTGACCTACCATGCTTTGTTAAATATGTATGACAATATTACCAGAATTGAGTACATACAGTGCCTTCAGAAAGTATTCACACCCCTTGACTTTTCACACATTTAGTTGAATTAAAGCGTGAATTTAACATTTGTTAACTTTAGATTTTTTTGTCACTGGCCTACACACAATACCCCCCATAATGTCAAAGTGGAATTGTGGTTTTAGACATTTTTACCATTCAAAAAAAATGAAAAGCTGAAATGTCTTGAGTCAATAAGTATTCAACCCATTTGTTATGGCAAGCCTAAATAAGTTCAGGAGTAAAAAAGTACTTAACAATCTCATAATAAATTGCATGGACTCACTTTGTGTGCAATAATAGTGGTTAACATGATTTCTGAATGACTACCTAATCTCTGTACCCCACACATACAGTTATCTGTAAGGTCCCTCAGTCAAACAGTGAATTTCAAATACAGATTAAACCACAAAGACAAGGGAGGTTTTCCAATGCCTCACAAAGAAGGGCACCTATTTGTAGATGGGTACAAATAAAAAAAGCAGACACTGAATATCCCTTTGAGCATGGTGAAGTTATTAATTACACTTTGGATGGTGTATCAATACGCCCAATCACTACAACGATACAGGTGTTCTTCCTAACTCAGTTGCCTGAGAGGAAGGAAACCACTCAGGGATTTCGCCATGAGGCCAATGGTGACTTTAAAACAGTTACAAAGTTTAATGGCTGAAAAAACTGAGGATGGATCAACAACACAGTAGTTACTCCACAATACTAACCTAATTGACAGAGTGAAAAGAAGGAAGCCTGTACAGAATACAAATATTACAAAACATGCATCCTGTTTGCAACAAGGCACTAAAGTACTGCAAAAAACTTTTTGTCCTGAATACAAAGCATTATGTTTGGGGCAAATCCAACACATCACTACTACCACTCTACCACTGTTTTTAAGCATGTTGGGGGCTGCATCATGTTATGGGTATGCTTGTAATCGTTCAAGGACTAGTGAGTTTTTAGGTTAAAAAGAAACGGAATAGAGCTAAGCACAGGCAAAATCCTAGAGAAAAACCTGGTTCAGTCTGCTTTCCACCAGACACTAGGAGATGAATTCACCTTGGGGCAGGTAGCGTTCTCCTGGCATCCGCCAAACCCAGATTCGTCCGTCGGACTGCCAGTTGGTGAAGCGTGATTCATCACTCCAAAGAACGTGTTTCCACTGCTCCAGAGTCCAATGGCGGCGAGACTTACACCACTCTAGCCCGACGCTTGGCATTGCGCATGGTGATCATAGGCTTGTGTGGCTGCTCGGCCATGGAAACCCATTCCATGAAGCTCCCGACGAACAGTTCATGTTGAAGTTGCCTCCAGAGGCAGTTTGGAACTCAGTAGTGAGTCTTGCAACCGAGGACAGACGATTTTTACAAGCTACGTGCTTCAGCACTCGGCGGTCCCATTCTGTGAGCTTGTGTGGCCTACCACTTCGCGGCTGAGCCGTTGTTGCTCCTAAATGTTTCCACTTCACAATAACAGCACTTACAGTTGACCGGGGCAGCTCTGCAGGGCAGAAATTTGATGAACTGACTTGCTGGAAAGGTGGCACCCTGTGACGGTGCCACGTTGAAAGTCACTGAGCTCTTCAGTACGGGCCATTCTACTACCAATGTTTGTCTATGGAGATTGCATGGCGTTGTGCTCAATTTTATACACCTGTCAGCAACGTGTGTGGCTGAAATAGCCGAATCCACTCATTTGAAGGGGTGTCCACATACTTTTGGCCATGAAATGTAAATGTATGTACATTAGATTTTTCTGTATTGTATTTTCAATACATTTTCAAAAATTTCTAAAAACATGTTTTCACTTTGTCATGGAGTATTGAGTATAGATGGGTGAGAGAGAAAAAATCCATTTAATTCATTTTGAATTCAGGCTGTAACATAACAAAATGTGGAATAAGTCAAGGGGTCTGAATACTTTCTGAAGGCACTGTATGTATTACAGTATGACAGACCTTTATTCTTATACAATATCAGAGTGCCAGAAGCAGACAGAGAAGGTATGCTTTAACTGAGGATGATTTATTACATATACATTACCAGTCAAAAGTTTGGACACACCTACTCATTCCAGGGTTTTTCTTTATTTTTACTATTCTCTACATTGTAGAATAATAGTGAAGACATCAAAACTATGAAATAACACATATGGAATCATGTAGTAACCCAAAAAAGTGTTAAACAAATCAAAATATATTTTATATTTGAGATTCTTCAAAGTAGCCACCCTTTGCCTTGATGACAGCTTTGCACACTCTTAGCATTCTCTCAACCAGCTTCATGAGGTAGTCACCTGGAATGCATTTCAATTAACAGGTGTGCCTTCTTAAAAGTTAATTTGTGGAATTTATTTCCTTCTTAATGCGTTTGAGCCAATCAGTTGTGTTGTGACAAGGCAGGGGTGGTATACAGAAAGCCCTATTTGGTAAAAGACCAAGTCCATATTATGTCAAGAACAGCTCAAATAAGCAAAGAGAAACAACAGTATCATTACTTTAAGACATGAAGGTCAGTCAACCCGGAAAATTTCAAGAACTTTGAAAGTTTCTTAAAGTGCAAAAACCATCAAGCACTATGATGAAACTGGCTCTCATGAGGACCACCACAGGAACGGACGACCCAGAGTTACCTCTGCTGCAGACGATATGTTCATTAGATTCCTCAGATTGCAGCCCAAATAAATGCTTCACATTGTTCAAGTAACAGACACATCTCAACGTCAATTGTTCAGAGGAGACTGCGTGAATCAGGCCTTCATTGTCGAATTGCTGCAAAGAAACCACTACTAAAGGACACCAATAATAAGAAGAGACTTGCTTGGGCCAAGAAACACGAGCAATGGACATTAAACTGGTGGAAATCTGTCCTTTGGTCTGATGAGTCCAAATTTGAGATTTTTGGTTCCAACCGCTGAGTCCTTGTGAGACGCAGAGTAGGTGAACAGATGATCTCCGCATGTGTGGTTCCCACCGTGAAGCATGGAGGAGGAGGTGTGATGGTGTGGGGGTGCTTTGTTGGTGACACTGTCTGTGATTTATTTAGAATTCAAGGCACACTTAACCAGAATGGCTACCACAGCATTCTGCAGCCCATCTGATTTGCGCTTAGTTGGACTATCATTTGTTTTTCAACAGGACAATGACCCAAAACACACCTCCAGGCTGTGTAAGGGCTATTTGACCAAGAAGGAGAGTGATGGAGTGCTGCATCAGATGACCTGGCCTCCATAATCACCCGACCTCAACCTAATTGAGATCGTTTGGGATGAGTTGGACTGCAGAGTGAAGGAAAATCAGCCAACAAGTGATCAGCATATGTGGGAACTCCTTCTAGACTGTTGGAAAAGCATTCCTCATGAAACAGGTTGAGAGAATGCCAAGAGTGTGCAACGCTGTAATCAAGGCAAAGGGTGGCTACTTTGAAGAATTTTAATATAAAATATATTTTGATTTGTTTAACACTTTTTCGGTTACTACATGATTCCATGTGTATTATTTCATAGTTTTGATGTCTTCACTATTATTCTACAATGTAGAAAATAGCAAAAATAAAGAAAAACCCTTGAATGAGTAGGTGTGTCCAAACTTTTGACTGGTACTGTATATTCAATATGATAATGATTGATTTATTATTTTATCTCAGAGAGTGCCAGAGACAGTACAGACAGACATTCATTAAAGAGATTGATCTCTGTACTCTTTAAATGGCTCAGTCGGTATAGCATGGCGCTTGCAATGCCAATAGTTGTGGGTTTGATTCCCGCTGGGGCCACCCATACGTAAAATGTATGCACCCATGACTGTAAGACGCATTGGATTAAAGCATCTGCTAAATGGCATACTGTATATTATTATATAGAAGAAGGAGAGGTTTGACTTGTTACTGGGGCTCTGTTCACAACGCTCTTAAAATATCCCCCAACCCTCTCTCTCGCTCTCTCTCCTCTTTCTCTCTCTATTTCTCTCTCTCTCACTCACTCACTCACTCACTCACTCATTCACTCACTCAGTTGGGGGTTAATGTGGAGGCGATAACCCTGATCTATGACTGTGAGGGGCTGGGCCTGAAGCACCTTTGGAAGCCTGCTTTAGAGGCCTATGGAGAGGTGAGCCCACCGAATTAAATAGATTACAACATAATATATACACACTAATGGTTCTAAATAGTACCAGATAGGGGTTATTTGGCTTGTAACCATAGCAGCACCCTATTTGGTGCAATATAGAACCCTTTTTTGAAGGTTTAATAAAGATCAATGCTCATAATGTTCTAAATAGAACCTGTATGGTGTTATAAAGAACTACTTCCTAAGGTTCTCTAAAGAATCATTAAAAAAGGTTCTATATAGCACCAAAAATGGATTCCGCTATGGTTACAACCCTTTTGGGGTTATAAAGAACCCTGTTTAATGGTTATTTATAGAATCTTAATGGAGTATGGTTCTTTATAGAACCATTCTCAATCTGAAAGGTTCTTTGTAGATCCTGTAGAAGAACCATACAGGTTTTTTTTATTCTGGTCAGTCATATTATATTGTTAAAATTCTATTCC
Source organism: Coregonus lavaretus (assembly GCF_964263955.1). Classification (NCBI taxonomy): domain Eukaryota; kingdom Metazoa; phylum Chordata; class Actinopteri; order Salmoniformes; family Salmonidae; genus Coregonus; species Coregonus lavaretus. The sequence goes on from NC_139991.1 coordinate 65,595,828, forward strand.
CCAAATATTCTAATGAGCCACCTCCTCTACATTTTAATTATCACTAAAAGAGCAAAGAATCATTTTGTGAACTGTAAAGAACCATTGAAGAACTCAAAGGTTATTTGAGTTATTATGGTTCCACATAGAACCATCACCCTTCCCAAAGAACCCTTGAGGAACCCTCATCTTTTAGTGTTTATGAATCTCTATGGGTGAGACCACCATGAATAGATATGTGTCTGAAAAACAATGTGTCTGTCTGTCTGTCTGTCTGGCTGGCTGGCTGGCTGGCTGGCTGGCTGGCTGTTGTCTGCCTCTGTCTGTCTGTCTGGCTGGCTGTTGTCTGTCTGTTGTCTGGCTGGCTGGCTGTTGTCTGTCTGTTGTCTGGCTGGCTGGCTGTTGTCTGTCTGTTGTCTGTCTGGCTGGCTGGCTGGCTGGCTGGCTGTTGTCTGTCTGTTGTCTGGCTGGCTGGCTGTTGTCTGTCTGTTGTCTGGCTGGCTGGCTGTCCCTCTCTCTAATACTGTGCAGATCCTTACCATGTTTGAGGAGAACTATCCTGAAGGACTCAAGAGGGTGTTTCTCATCAAGAGTGAGTCATCTAGATTCTACACAATACAATGTGTGTGTGTGTGTGTGTGTGTGTGTGTGTGTATCTATGTCTTACAATCTATGTCTTACAATATCTATGTCAATACAATGTGCGTCACAGGATATTGGTGGCACCTTAATTGGGGAGAATGGGCTCATGGCTGGAGCGGTATGAGTGGAATGGTATCAAATACATCAAACACATGGTTTCCGTGTGTTTGATGCCATTCCATTTGCTACATTCCAACCATTATTATGAGCCGTCCTCCCCTCAGCAGCCTCCTGTGTTGTGTGTGCGTCCGTGTTTGTGTGTGTGTGTGTATTTATAGTGCATCTCTCTCCCTGCAGCTCCTAAGATATTCCCGATGGCCTACAACCTGGTCAAACACTTCCTGAGTGAAGAGACACGTCATAAGATCATCATTCTGGGATGTGAGTACTGTGTGTTCCCATACATGCTACACACCAGGGAGCAGTTACAGTATATGTGAGGTATTTTTCTTATCAATATGGACTACAGGAGTATGGTTTCTGTAAATAAGAAAATATCGCCTAATATTGCTTTTTGTTATGGTATCTAGTCTAGTCCAGGGCTCTCCAACCCTGTTCCTGGAGAGCTACAGTCCTGTAGGTTTTTACTCCAACCCTAATCTAGCACACCTGATTCTAATAATTGGTTTATAAGGTGAATCAGGTTAGTTACAACTGCTAGTAACAACAGTTGGAGCAAAGACCTACAGGAGGGTAGCTATCCAGGAACAGGGTTGGAGAGCCCTGGTCTGTATTGTGTTGAGATGTCACTTCTCGCCACTAGGGGGCAATCTCACAACAGGTGGTGGGCCGAGTGTACAGCCATAACAGACTGTGACCCCCCCCCCCCCCCTCTCTCTTTCTCTCTCGCTCTCTCTCCCCTCTCTTTTCCCCCTCTCTCCGTCTCTAGCTAACTGGCAGGAGGTGTTACTTAAGCATATTGACCCGGAGCAACTCCCGGTGGCGTATGGAGGAACCCTTACTGACCCTGATGGTGACCCTCGCTGTCGCACCATGGTGAGAGAGAGAGGGAGGGAGCGAGGTAACTTCCACAAAGTGATCTGAGAGAACGGTCTGAGAGACAAGGCAAGAAGGGCCTTCTACGCCATTAAAAGGAACATCAAATTCGACATCCCAATTAGGATCTGGCTAAAAATACTTGAATCAGTTATAGAACCCATTGCCCTTTATGGTTGTGAGGTCTGGGGTCCGCTCACTAACCAATAATTCACAAAATGGGACAAACACCAAATTGAGACTGCATGCAAATTCTTCAAAAACATCCTCCGTGTACAACGTAAAACACCAAATAATACATGCAGAGAAGAATTAGGCCGAAACCAGAAAATAGCTTTTAAATTCTACAACCACCTAAAAGGAAGCGATTCCCAAACCTTCCATAACAAAGCCATCACCTACAGAGAGATGAACCTACAGAAGAGTCCCCTAAGCAAGCTGGTCCTCGGGCTCTCTTCACAAACACAAACAGAACCCACAGAGCCCCAGGACAACAGCAACACAATTAGACCCAACCAAATCATGAGAAAACAAAAAGATAATTACTTGACACATTGGAAAGAATTTACCAAAAAACTGAGCAAACTGGAATGCTATTTGGCCCTAAACAGAGAGTACACAGTGGCAGAATACCTGAACACTGTGACTGACCCCAAATCAAGGAAAGCTTTGACTATGTACAGACTCCTGCTATAGCCTTGCTATTGAGAGAGGCCGCTGTAGGCAGACCTGTCTCTCAAGAGAAGACAGGCTATGTGCACACTGCCCACAAAATGAGGTGCAAACTGAGCTGCACTTCCTAACCTCCTGTCAAATGTATGACCATATTAGAGACATATTTCCCTCAGATTACACAGACCCACAAAGATTTTGAAAAACAAATCAAATTTTGATAAACTCCCATATCTATTGAGTGAAATACCAGTGTGCCATCACAGCAGCAAGATTTGTGACCTGTTGCCACAAGAAAAGGGCAACCAGTGAAGAACAAACACCGTTGTAAATACAACGCATATTTATGTTTATTTATTTTCCCTTTTGTACTTTAACTATTTGCACATCGTTATAACACTGTATATAGCCATAATATGACATCTGAAATGTCTCTATTCCTTTGTAATGTTTACTGTAAATGTTTTAATGTTTGTTTCACTTTAGTTTATTATCTATTTCACTTGCTTTGGCAATGTAAACATATCTATTTTCAATTGAATTGAGAGAGAGAGGTGTGTGTGTGTGTGTGTGTGTGTGTGTGTGTGTGTGTGTGTGTGTGTGTGTGTGTGTGTGTGTGTGTGTGTGTGTGTGTGTGTGTGTGTGTGTGTGTGTGTGTGTGTGCGCGCATTAATTTATGTGTGTGTTGTGGTGGTAGATAAACTACGGCGGTACAGTGCCCAGGTCGTACTACGTTCAGGACAATGTGGTCAAGGTCCAGTACGACCACAGCGTGACCATCAGCCGAGGCTCCGCCCTCACACTGGAGTATGACATCACCACCCCCAGCAGCGTCCTCAGGTAACCAACCTAACCTTTAACCCTGACAATTGACCTTTAACCCTTACCTTACTTCCCAAACCTGGCTGTAATCTTTGACCTTCAAGCTGAAATCCGCATAAGGTGAAACAGCATTACTGTTCGGCCCAACGTCTTGGTTATTGTTTTTGTTGATGAAACGGGGGAGCTTGGTAAAACAAATCTGTGGTACTTGTTGTGTTCTCTCTCCAGTGCAGTTCTCTCTCCTCGCTTCCGCATTGTCTCCGTGCTGCTGTGCTGTTTGTTGCTACTTGGCTACCTGCCAAACTATTCACGTTTTACTTTTAATAAACGTTTAATCAATCTCTGTGTTCAACAAATTTACCAACTTTTTAGTTTTGTCCTCACTCATCTTTTTTCGTTAAACTTTTTCACCCCGGACGTTTTATCCAGAGACAGAAGAGTCATTTTCCTGTGCGTTTTTGCTGCCAACTTTACTTTATTTTCCTTTTTTCCATCGCAACTTTTTTCCCTCATTCAACTTTTTCACTCCGGACGCTTTATCTGGACATGGTTCGTCAACATCTTCAACAGCCGAAGCTAAGTAGTAACATTAACATGATGTCTTCTAATTGCAGTCGCTGTACTCATAATATACAGGAGAACGATCGCCTTACGGCGAGAATAGCTGTGCTACAAGCCCAGCTTCAGACGCAATCGTTAGGCAAGGGTAATTTCAGTGTAGGAAAGGAAGAAACAGCGTCTGTGCCACCAGTAAGTACAGATAGTAACGTTAGTATAAATCCCCCCGCACAGTCCCCGCAGCCGGACAACTTTCTCATGGCTTCTGGAGGGAAATATCGTTGGAATGATCAACCGGTGTCGCTCATTCAGCCGACAGAAACTTTCAACCGGTTTTCCCCATTATGTAGCGAGTCGGAGTCTGAGTCTGAGTCTTCTCTTGTCTCTACTCCTCCCGTTACGGGGTCTGAGACGCCGAAGGCTCCCACCATTAGCTCTGACAAATTGAAAACCCTAGTCATTGGCGACTCCATTACCCGCAGTATTAGACTTAAAACGAATCACCCAGCGATCATACACTGTTTACCAGGGGGCAGGGCTACCGACGTTAAGGCTAATCTAAAGATGGTGCTGGCTAAAGCTAAAACTGGCGAGTGTAGAGAGTATAGAGATATTGTTATCCACGTCGGCACCAACGATGTTAGGATGAAACAGTCAGAGGTCACCAAGTGCAACATAGCTTCAGCGTGTAAATCAGCTAGAAAGATGTGTCGGCATCGAGTAATTGTCTCTGGCCCCCTCCCAGTTAGGGGGAGTGACGAGCTCTACAGCAGAGTCTCAGCACTCAATCGCTGGTTGAAAACTGTTTTCTGCCCCTCCCAAAAGATAGAATTTGTAGATAATTGGCCCTCTTTCTGGGACTCACCCACAAACAGGACCAAGCCTGACCTGCTAAGGAGTGACGGACTCCATCCTAGCTGGAGGGGTGCTCTCATCTTATCTACCAACATAGATAGGGCTCTAACTCCTCTAGCCCCACAGTGAAATAGGGTGCAGGCCAGGCAGCAGGCTGTTAGCCAACCTGCCAGCTTAGTGGAGTCTGCCAATAGCACAGTCAGTGTAGTCAGCTCTGCCATACCCATTGAGACTGTGTCTGTGCCTCGACCTAGGTTGGGCAAAACTAAACATGACGGTGTTCGCCCTAGCAATCTTATTAGGATAAAGACCTCCTCCATTCCTGCCATTATTGAAAGAGATCGTGATACCTCACATCTCAAAATAGGGTTACTTAATGTTAGATCCCTCACTTCAAAGGCAGTCATAGTCAATGAACTAATCACTGATCATAATCTTGATGTGATTGGCCTGACTGAAACATGGCTTAAGCCTGATGAATTTGCTGTGTTAAATGAGGCCTCACCTCCTGGTTACACTAGTGACCATATTCCCCGTGCATCCCGCAAGGGCGGAGGTGTTGCTAACATTTACGATAGCAAATTTCAATTTACAAAAAAAAAAATGGCGTTTTCGTCTTTTGAGCTTCTAGTCATGAAATCTATGCAGCCTACTCAATCACTTTTTATAGCTACTGTTTACAGGCCTCCTGGGCCATATACAGCATTCCTCTCTGAGTTTCCTGAATTCCTATCAGACCTTGTAGTCATAGCAGATCATATTCTAATTTTTGGTGATTTTAATATTCACATGGAGAAGTCCACAGACCCACTCCAAAAGTCTTTCGGAGCCATCATCGACTCAGTGGGTTTTGTCCAACATGTCTCTGGACCTACTCACTGCCACAGTCATACTCTGGACCTAGTTTTGTCCCATGGAATAAATGTTGTAGATCTTAATGTTTTTCCACAAAATCCTGGACTATCGGACCACCATTTTATTACGTTTGCAATCGCAACAAATAATCTGCTCAGACCCCAACCAAGGAGCATCAAAAGTCGTGCTATAAATTCTCAGACAACACAAAAATTCCTTGATGCCCTTCCAGACTCCTTCTGCCTACCCAAGGACGTCAGAGGACAAAAATCAGTTAACCACTTAACTGAGGAACTCAATTTAACCTTGCGCAATACCCTAGATGCAGTTGCACCCCTAAAAACGAAAAACATTTGTCATAAGAAACTAGCTCCCTGGTATACAGAAAATACCCGAGCTTTGAAGCAAGCTTCCAGGAAATTGGAACGGAAATGGCACCACACCAAACTGGAAGTCTTCCGACTAGCTTGGAAAGACAGTACCGTGCAGTACCGAAGAGCCCTCACTGCTGCTCGATCATCCTACTTTTCCAACTTAATCGAGGAAAATAAGAACAATCCAAAATTTCTTTTTGATACTGTTGCAAAGCTAACTAAAAAGCAGCATTCCCCAAGAGAGGATGGCTTTCACTTCAGCAGTAATAAATTCATGAACTTCTTTGAGGAAAAGATCATGACCATTAGAAAGCAAATTACGGACTCCTCTTTGAATCTGCGTATTCCTCCAGGGCTTAGCTGTCCTGGATCTGCACAGCTCTGCGAGGGCCTGGGATCGGGAGAGACACTTAAGTGTTTTAGTACTATATCTCTTGACACAATGATGAAAATAATCATGGCCTCTAAACCTTCAAGCTGCATACTGGATCCTATTCCTACTAAACTGCTGAAGGAGCTGCTTCCTGTGCTTGGCCCTCCTATGTTGAACATAATAAACAGCTCTCTATCCACCGGATGTGTACCAAACTCACTAAAAGTGGCAGTGATAAAGCCTCTCTTGAAAAAGCCAAACCTTGACCCGGAAAATATAAAAAACTATCGGCCTATATCGAATCTTCCATTCCTCTCAAAAATTTTAGAAAAAGCTGTTGCGCAGCAACTCACTGCCTTTCTGAAGACAAACAATGTATACGAAATGCTTCAGTCTGGTTTTAGACCCCATCATAGCACTGAGACTGCACTTGTGAAGGTGGTAAATGACCTTTTAATGGCGTCAGACCGAGGCTCTGCATCTGTCCTCGTGCTACTAGACCTTAGTGCTGCCTTTGACACCATCGATCACCACATTCTTTTGGAGAGACTGGAAACCCAAATTGGTCTACACGGACAAGTTCTGGCCTGGTTTAGATCTTACCTGTCGGAAAGATATCAGTTTGTCTCTGTGAATGGTCTGTCCTCCGACAAATCAACTGTACATTTCGGTGTTCCTCAAGGTTCCGTTTTAGGACCACTATTGTTTTCACTATATATTTTACCTCTTGGGGATGTTATTCGAAAACATAATGTTAACTTTCACTGCTATGCGGATGACACACAGCTGTACATTTCAATGAAACATGGTGAAGCCCCAAAATTGCCCTCGCTAGAAGCCTGTGTTTCAGACATAAGGAAGTGGATGGCTGAAAACTTTCTACTTTTAAACTCGGACAAAACAGAGATGCTTGTTCTAGGTCCCAAGAAACAAAGAGATCTTCTGTTAAATCTGACAATTCATCTTGATGGTTGTAAAGTCGTCTCAAATAAAACTGTGAAGGACCTCGGCGTTACTCTTGACCCTGATCTCTCTTTTGACGAACATATCAAGACTGTTTCAAGGACAGCTTTTTTCCATCTACGTAACATTGCAAAAATCAGAAATTTTCTGTCCAAAAATGATGCAGAAAAATTAATCCATGCATTTGTTACTTCTAGGTTAGACTACTGCAATGCTCTACTTTCCGGCTACCCGGATAAAGCACTAAATAAACTTCAGTTAGTGCTAAATACGGCTGCTAGAATCCTGACTAGAACCAAGAAATTTGATCATATTACTCCAGTGCTAGCTTCCCTACACTGGCTTCCTGTTAAGGCAAGGGCTGATTTCAAGGTTTTACTGTTAACCTATAAAGCGTTACATGGGCTTGCTCCTACCTATCTTTCCGAGTTGGTCCTGCCGTACATACCAATACGTACGCTACGGTCACAAGACGCAGGCCTCCTAATTGTCCCTAGAATTTCTAAGCAAACAGCGGGAGGCAGGGCTTTCTCCTATAGATCTCCATTTTTATGGAACAGTTTGCCTACCCATGTGAGAGACGCAGACTCGGTCTCAACCTTTAAGTCTTTACTGAAGACTTATCTCTTCAGTAGGTCTTATGATTGAGTGTAGTCTGGCCCAGGAGTGTGAAGGTGAACGGAAAGGCTCTGGAGCAACGAACAGCCCTTGCTGTCTCTGCCAGGCCGGTTCCCCTCTCTCCACTGGGGTTCTCTGCCTCTAACCCTGTTACAGGGGCTGAGTCACTGGCTTGCTGGTGCTCTTTCATGCCGTCCCTAGGAGGGGTGCGTCACTTGAGTGGGTTGAGTTACTGACGTGATCTTCCTGTCTGGGTTGGCGCCCCCCCTTGGTTTGTGCTGTGGTGGAGACCTCTGTGGGCTATACTCGGCCTTGTCTCAGGATTGTAAGTTGGTGGTTGAGGATATCCCTCTAGTGGTGCGGGGGCTGTGCTTTGGCAGAGTGGGTGGGGTTATATCCTTCCTGTTTGGCCCTGTCCGGGGGTTTCTTCGGATGGGGCCACAGTGTCTCCGGACCGCTCCTGTCTCAGCCTCCAGTATTTATGCTGCAGTAGTTTATGTGTCGGGGGGCTGGGGTTAGTTGGTTATACCTGGAGTACTTCTCCTGTCTTATCCAGTGTCCTGTGTGAATTTAAGTATGCTCTCTCTAATTCTCTCGTTCTCTCTTTCTCTCTGAGAACCTGAGCCCTAGGACCATACGTCAGGACTACCGGGCATGCTGACACCTTGCTGTCCCCAGTCCGCCTGGCCTTGCTGCTATTCCAGTTTCAACTGTTCTGCCTGCGGTTACGAAACCCCTACCTGTCCCAGACCTGCTGTTTTCAACTCTTAATGATCGGCTATGAAAAGCCAACTGAGAGACCTGAGCCCTAGGACCATACGTCGGGACTACCGGCCGTGGTGACTCCTTGCTGTCCCCAGTCCGCCTGGCCTTGCTGCTATTCCAGTTTCAACTGTTCTGCCTGCGGTTATGGAACCCCTACCTGTCCCAGACCTGCTGTTTTCAACTCTTAATGATCGGCTATGAAAAGCCAACTGAGATTTATTCCTGATTATTATTTGACCATGCTTGTCACTTATGAACATTTTTGAACATCTTAGCATGGTTCTGTTATAATCTCCACCCGGCACAGCCAGAAGAGGACTGGCCACCCCTCATAGCCTGGTTCCTCTCTAGGTTTCTTCCTAGGTTTTCGCCTTTCTAGGGAGTTTTTCCTAGCCACCGTGCTTCTACACCTGCATTACTAGCTGTTTGGGGTTTTAGGCTGGGTTTCTGTACAGCACTTCGAGATATCAGCTGATGTACGAAGGGCTATATAAAATAAAATTGATTGATTGATTGATTGATGAGGGAAAACAACCGTTTTTGTTGTTTGCAGTAACTTATTTGTTGTTGTAAAATCCCAAACGGACATGGTAGTTTCACCATGAAGGATTCCAGCTTTAAGTCTGACCAAACACACTAGAGTTGACATGGGTGTCTTCTATATTGATTTATCCTACCCAGTGGGGATTTCCGATCAGTGCAGATGAAGGAGAGGAAGGAGAGGAAGCCTCTTCACACTATTGAGATACAGCGCTGGTAAAGATGTCACGTGGAGTAACACCCCTCCCTCCTCTCTTCTCGTCCATCTTCCTCCCTCCCTCTATCTCCCCACCTCTCTCCATTCCCCTCTTCTCCTCCTCCCTCTCCCTCTCCTCCTCCTCCCTCTCCTCTCTAGGTGGCAGTTTGCCAGTGATGGGGCAGACATAGGCTTTGGGGTGTTCATGCGGAGCCAGGAGGGGGGTGGGGCTCAGAAGGTGGGGGATATGCTGCAGGTGTTGCCTAGTGAACGCTACAACGCACACATGGTCCCAGAGGACCGCTCACTCACCTGCCCCGAGCCTGGAACCTGTGAGTACACACACACACACACACACACATTGGTAGAGACACACACAGATACAGATACACACACACACACACAGATGAACACATACACACACAAATATTCAGATGCAAAGATACAGTGCATTTTGGAAAGTATTCAGACCCCTTCACTTTTTCCACATTTTGTTACGTTACAGCCTTATACTAAAATCGATTAAATAAATACAAATCCTCATCGATCTACACACAATACAACATAATAACAAACTAAAAACAGGTTTTTAGAAATGTTTGCGCATGTATTAAACATTTTAAACAGATATCTTATTGAAATAAGTATTCAGACCCTTTGCTGTGAGACTCGAAATTGAGCTCAGGTGCATCCTGTTTCCATTGATCATCCTTGAGATGTTTCTACAACTTGATTGGAGTCCACCTGTGGTAAATTCAATTGATTGGACATGATTTGGAAAGGCACACACCTGTCTATATAAGGTCCCACAGTTGACAGTGCATGTCAGAGCAAAAACCAAGCCATGATGTCGAAGGAATTGTCCGTAGAGCTCAGAGACAGGATTGTGTCGAGGCACAGATCTGGGGAAGGGTACCAAAACATTTCTGCAGCATTGAAGGTCCCCTAGAACACAGTGGCCTCCATCATTCTTAAAAGGCACCTGAAGGACTCTCAGACCATGAGAAACAAGATTCTCTTGTCTGATGAAACCAAGATTGAACTATTTGGCCTGAATTCCAAGCGTCACGTCTGGAGGAAACCAGGCACTGCTCATCACCTGGACAATACCATCCCTATAGTGAAGCATGGTGGTGGCAGCATCATGCTGTGGGGATGTTTTTCAGCGGCAGGGACTGGGGAGACTAGTCAGGATCGAGGGAAAGATAAACGGAGCAAAGTACAGAGAGATCCTTGATGAAAACTTGCTCCAGAGCGCTCAGGACCTCAGACTAGGGCAAAGGTTCACCTTCCAACAGGACAATGACCCTAAGCAGCCAAGACAACGCAGGAGTGGCTTCAGGACAAGTCTCTGAATGTCCTTGAGTGGCCCAGCCAGAGCCCGGACTTGAACCCAATCAAACATCTCTGGAGAGACCTGAAAATAGCTGTGCAGCGATGCTCCCCATCCAACCTGACAGAGCTTGAGAGGATCTGCAGAGAAGAATGGAAGAAACTCGCCAAATACAGGTGTGCCAAGCTTGTAGTGTCATACCCAAGAAGACTCAAGGCTGTAATCGCTGCCAAAGGTGCTTCAACAAAGTACTGAGTAAAGGGTCTGAATACTTATGTAAATGTTTTTTTTATAAATGTAGAAACATTTCTAAAAACCTGTTTTTGCTTTGTCATTATGGGGTGTAGATTGATGAGGGAAAAACAATTTAACCAATTTTAGAAAAAGGTTGTAACGTAACAAAATGTGGAAAAACTGAAGGGGTCTGAATACTTTCCCGAATGCACTGTATACACATGCACATACAAATAGACACTCACACAAACAGATACACAGATACAGCTATACAGATAGACAGATACACAGATACAGCTATACAGATAGACAGATACACAGTAGTAATTCTGGATTGTGTCCTGTGTGTAGACGTGCTGCGTTTTGACAACACCTACAGCGTACTGCAGTCGAAGAAGATCAGCTACACCGTCAATGTTCTACTGCCAGACGGACAGATCCAGAGCCCTAGGAGTATCAGAGGGGATGGACGGCTGGAGTAACACACACACGTACTGACAGACAGATCCAGAGCCCCAGGAGAGAGGGGGCGGACATCTGGTATCACACACATTTCCACACACACACGAATATGAGATCTGGGATAGTGAAGATAGCAATGTACAGTAAACAGTGCAGTTTAAATACTACTGTTCTCAGTTATGGCCATTAGCTATTATGACAGGACATTTTCTAATGCTTTTCTAGGAAAAAAAGTATCTGTACATGCATTTCATACAAGAGTCACATTAGGTTTGAGATAGGACTATATGGCTTTGTTTTATATTATTGTGTGAATGGAATAGCAACCGTTTTCATCACAGAAAATACAATTTGCCTGTTTTTTCCCAGTTTGTGTGTTATATAGGCTACAGTAGATCAATGTAAAAAGACAAATGGTGCATGTGGAAAGAATGAAGGAATGATTATGAAGTGGAGCAATTAATATAGTTTTGTGTTTTCACTAACGATGCCTCTCATTAACAGTTTCAATAACTGGGTGGTCCTCTGTAGCTCAGCTGGTAGAGCACGGCGCTTGTAACACCAAGGTAGTGGGTTCGATCCCCGGGATCACCCATACACAAAAAATGTATGCACGCATGACTGTAAGTCGCTTTAGATAAAAGCGTCTGCTAAATGGCATATTATATGATTATTATTAACAATTGTATTAATTGACAGCCGATAGATAGGCTATATATCTTTATAGGTTGTTTTAGTATTATAGCATTCCCTAAAGTGATGATTCTTACACAATGTTAATATGTACTAATTGTCAATGGGTGGTTTTAATACATCAGTAATTCTAGAAAGGCTATCTGTCATAATCGTAAAATATTTATAATCAAAATGCAAGTTGAATCCTGAAAATGTTTTAAATGTTTATTGATCAGAATTGTATACATAATATTCAAATGTTGTAGTATCATGACATTTTCAATGTTCTTGTACCATGTTTATTTTTTAAAGAATAAATGTAACTTGACTGCGCTATTTTAGAAGCGCTGCACAATAAGGGATATTCCGTTTTTGTCCACTAGATGGCAATATAAGATCGCATAAAAACCACAATCATTGGATAAAACACGACCTTGATTTCTACACTAGCATGCTATTGTTACATAACTCTAGGTCACGGCAAAGTCAGAGGGGGGATAAAAATCACAGATCAAAAGAGAATTAAGTCACATCTACCTCACTAGGCTATTAAACGTGAACATATTTAAAACAGATACGCTCAAATTGAAAAGCCTAAATCATAGGCTTATTTTTTTTTTTAGAAGAGATTAGGTTATTTCAATCATTACACTAGCCTATTAGCCTACATTTTGATATTATAGACTTGAACACGTTTTGTTGTTGATGTTTGTTGTTGTCGTCCACCCTTTGTTGTTGACCCATCAATTCCTGAAGAGACTCTCAGCTCAAAGTCACATCTACCAGACCGCTGGGCGGTGAGATGCATCACTGACAGTGACCGCAGCTGTCTCAGTGACACGAATCCATCTGCATTCCCACTGAGCACAGACGTTGCAGCATCATGCAGATCTTTCGTTTGGTTGAGTGGTCATCGAACCTGAATTCAATCTAAAAAACAACAACTTTTAGACACGGTCTTTTGGTTGAAACTTAGATTGAACTGAGACCCACTGTTGCCCACACTTCTGACATTGATTACTTTGTTACAGAACCAAATAGCCATGTTGAGACTATGTAAGTTATAGGTCTACGTTAATTGAAGCTGAAATAATAATGAACAAACAATTAGTCGACTCAACCCATTTTTTTCATCAAGAACCTCTGGTTCCTCACGGGGCTTCCTCCCCCCGCAACCCGCCTTCGGAGCCTGGCGGCCATGCACAGACAGAGCCAGAGAGATGCGGGTGAGACGCATAGATGCAGTGTGCCGGCCCTTTACGTAACAGCTGGGTCTCTGACTGTCTACGAACCGCTGGGCACCGCAGGATTCACTCTGCCACATTGCCTTGGTCCTTCATGGCAAAATGTGAATATGCAATTTAATTAGGAATAATATGCCTTGGGCTATATCAAGACGCAAGACAGGATCATTGATTAGGCGCAATGTTATGATATGCTTTCTTGTGGATAATTTGAGGTGGCTATAAAGCCTATGTTTGGGCTATAAACACAATCATAACGGTGAGCCTAATAAATGATAAGATACAGAATGCAATTAGCAAACACTAAAATTGCTCAGGCCAAAATGTGTGTACACAATAGGTCTACATAATTAGTCTGGCTAACACCTAACTCGAAGTAAATACACTACAGTGGCATGTGAAAGTATTCACCCCCATGGTATTTTTCCTATTATGTTGCCTTACAACCTGGAATTAAAATGGATTTTTGGGGGGTTTGTATCATTTGATTTACACAACATGCCTACCGCTTTGAAGATGCAAAATATTTTTTCTTGTGAAACAAAAAAGAAATAAGACAAAAAAACAGAACTTGAGCGTGCATAACTATTCAAACTGCCTCTGGAAGCAACGTCAGCACAATAACTGTTTGTCATGAGCTTCATGAAATGGGTTTCCATGGCCGAGCAGCAGCACGCACACAAGCCTAAGATCACCATACTCAATGCCAAGCGTCGGCTAGTGTGGTGTAAAGCTCGTCGCCATTGGACTCTGGAGCAGTGGAAACGCGTTTTCTGGAGTGATGAATCACACTTCGCCATTTGGCAATCTGATGGACGAATCTGGGTGGAGGAAGAATAATGGTCTGGGGCTGTTTTTCATGGTTTGGCTATGCCCCTTAGTTCCAGTGAAGGGAAATATTAACGCTACAGCAGACAATGATATTCTAGACGATTCTGTGTTTCCAACTTTGTGGCAACAGTTTGGGGAAGGTCCCCCCTGCACAAAGCGAGGTCCATACAGAAAAAACTGCAGCGCGGTCCAGCGTGAACGTGCAGCTCAGAACATTGCCCCAACCTTAGCCCAATATCAATCACTGAGGTATACAGTGCCTTCAGAAAGTAATCACACACCTTTACTTTTTCCACATTTTGTTGTGTTACAGCCTGAATTTAAAATGATTCAATTGAGATTTTGTGTCACTGGCCTACACATAATACCCCATAATGTCAAAGTGGAATTATGTTTTTCGATTTTTTTGTAAAGAATGAATAAAAAATGAAAAGCTGGAATGTCTTTAGTCAATAAGTATTCAACCCCTTTGTTATGACATGACTAAATAACTTCAGGTGTAAAAATGTGCTTAACACGTCACATAATATGTTGAATGGACTTTATCTTTGTGCATTCATAGTGTTTAACATTATTTTTCAATGACTACATAATCTCTGTACCCCACACATAAAATTATCTATAAGGTCCTTCAGTAGAGCAGTGAACTTCAAACACAGATTCAACCACAAAGATCAGGGAGGTTTCCCAATGCCTCGCAAAGAAGGGCACCTATTGGTAAATGGATAAAAAACAGACATTGAATATGGTGAAGTTATTTATTACACTTTGGATGGTGTATCAATACACACAGTCACTACAAAGATACAGGAGTCCTTCCTAACTGTTGTTGGAGAGGAAGGAAACCGCTCAGGGATTTCACCATGGTGACATTAAAACAGTTACAGAGTTTAATGGCTGTGATAGGAGAAAACTGAGGATGGATCAACAACATTGTAGTTACTCCACAATACTAACCTAAATAACAGAGTGAAAAGAAGGAAGCTTGTACAAAACAAAAAATATTCAAAAACATGCATCCTGTTTGATGACACACCTAACAGGACTTGTGTTGATAACACTTCAAAAAATGTGGCAAAGAAATGAACTTTATGTCCTGAATACAAAGCTTTATGTTTGGGGCAAATCCAACACAACACATCACAACAGTACCACTCTTCATATTTTCAAGCATGGTAGTGGTTGCATCATGTTATGGGTATGTTTGTCATCGGCAAGTACTAGGGAGTTTTTATTATTATTAAAGAAATGGAGTAGAACTAAGCACAAGCAAAATCCTAGAGGAGAACCAGGTTCAGTCTGCTTTCCAAACAGACACTGGAAGACAAATTCACCTTTCAGCAAGACAATAACCTAAAAAATATGGAGTTGCTTACCAAGACGACATTAGATGCTCCTGATTGGCCTAGTTACAGTTTTTATCTATTTAAATCATGTTGAATTGAGGCTGTAAAACAACAAAATGTAGAATAAGTCAAGGGGTATGAATACTTTCTTTTGGCACTGTAAGTGGAGGCTGCTGAGGGGAAGACGGCTCATAATAATGGCTGGAACGAAGCAAATGGAATGGCATTAAACACATAGAAACCATAGGTTTGATACCATTCCACTAATTCCGCTCCAGCCATTACCACGAGCCTGTCCTCCCAAGTTAAGGTGCCACCAACCGCCTGTGATGAACCCCAACAGTATGTAGCCTACACACGTGTGTGCGTGTGTATGGCTATACCTGCCGTGTCCGATAGGCGGTGCTTTAGGGATATAATGGTAATAGGAGCGGGGCCGGAGGGAGATGAGTAGTGACGTCAGCTCCCAGGTCGTTAGCACAGTGAAACAAACATGGCGACAGAATGGAGCGGGCAGCAAGGCTACGTTCTAACTCTAATCGTTTTTCTTTGGAGTGCAGTCGGGGGACGCACCGAGACAGCCACTTCCAGTGTCCGCAGCAGCGGGAGCCAGGTGCTCGGTATGCGACTGGAGAGGAGCGACAAACCGGCCACGACCACTGACGAAGGGGTCATCCAGGTAACGGAGGAGAGCACAGTGCAGCTCCGGTTCTACGGTGTGCAGCTCAACTCGGGCACCTGGGCGCAGATCCGCTTTACAGAACGAGGGGATGGGAACGAGGAGGGGGGAAACATTAACATTATTGACGACACACCTAACAGGACTTGTGTTGATTTCACCAAAGACTTCAGCATCGCGAACTACATGAATATCAGTAGCCGGGGGACCACGGGGGTACTCAGCATAAACATTAAGCCACTTCGTAAGAGTGAGCCGCACAAGGAGTATGGGCTGTGCATCAGGAGTTTGGCCGATGGCAGGTGGGCTCTGCTCGGGGATAGCGACGGGAGACTGCGGGTGGTGGAGGGGGAAAAAACTCTCCTCCCCTTGTGGTTCCAG
Organism: Coregonus lavaretus; assembly: GCF_964263955.1. Classification (NCBI taxonomy): domain Eukaryota; kingdom Metazoa; phylum Chordata; class Actinopteri; order Salmoniformes; family Salmonidae; genus Coregonus; species Coregonus lavaretus. The sequence goes on from NC_139991.1 coordinate 65,612,221, forward strand.
ATCATCCTCATCTGCTGTCTGTTGGTGCTGTCTGGCATGTTCAGCGGGCTGAACCTGGGGCTCATGGCTCTGGACCCAATGGAGCTCCGTATAGTCCAGAGTTGTGGCTCAGAGAAGGAGAAGAAATACGCCCGCAAAATTGAGCCCATCCGCAGCAAGGGGAACTACCTTCTCTGCTCGCTGTTGCTTGGCAATGTCTTGGTCAATACCACACTCACCATCCTCCTGGACGACCTGATAGGCTCTGGGCTGGGCGCCGTGGTCGCCTCCACAGTGGGTATCGTGATTTTCGGTGAGATCGTTCCCCAGGCGCTGTGCTCTCGCCACGGGCTGGCGGTGGGCGCCAACACCATCCAGGTGACCAAGTTCTTCATGTTGCTCACCTTCCCCCTCTCCTTCCCTGTCAGCAAGCTCCTAGACGTGCTCCTAGGCCAGGAGATCGGCACTGTGTACAACCGCGAGAAGCTGGTGGAGATGCTCAGGGTGACGGAACCGTACAACGACCTGGTCAAAGAGGAGCTCAACATGATCCAAGGAGCTCTGGAACTCCGGAATAAGACAGTGGAGAGTGTGATGACTCCTCTGGCGCACTGCTTCATGATTCAGAACGATGCGGTCCTCGACTTCAACACCATGTCAGAGATCATGGAGAGTGGCTACACGCGTATCCCCGTGTTCGACGATGAGCGCTCCAACATAGTGGACATCCTGTATGTGAAGGACCTGGCGTTTGTGGACCCTGACGACTGCACCACCCTGAAGACCATCACCAAGTTCTACAACCACCCGGTCCACTTTGTGTTCCACGACACACGGCTGGACTCCATGCTAGAGGAGTTCAAAAAAGGTGTGTGTATCTGGAGGGACGGGGGACACATGCACCTGTCAGACATCACCATATTTGCATACATGGTTGATGTATGTAAAAGTATTTATAATACATTTGTCACTCCACATAATCAAAACACACACACACACTTTGACACACACAGATGTGCCGCTCTATTGATGTGTGTATCGACGAGTGGAATATCTCCACCCAGTTGTCATGTCACAATCTAGGGGTCATCAACTCTGTCTCTGGAGAGCTACAGGGACAAGGTTTGCAGGTTTTCATTCCAAACTTGCACTATTCACACCTGGTTGATTAGTTGAATCAGCTGTGTTAGTGCTGGACTGGAACTAAGGTCTGTACCTATAACTCTCCAGGACCCCTGCCATAATTAGTTCTGGGTCCATTCTGTTGTCATTTAGAATAGGAGGGCCACACGGGGGCAAGAACATTGGGCTAGGGCTGCTGTCATCACTCAGTCTTAGGGCTGCTGTCATCACTCAGTCTTAGGGCTGCTGTCATCACTCAGTCTTAGGGCTGCTGTCATCACTCAGTCTTAGGGCTGCTGTCATCACTCAGTCTTAGGGCTGCTGTCATCACTCAGTCTTACGGCTGCTGCCATCACTCAGTCTTAGGGCTGCTACCAATACTCAGTCTTAGGGCTATCCAGGGGCTATACTAGCTAGGCTGTTCAATCAAAATTGCTGTATCATAATGTTGTAACACATGTTATCAACAAGTTGTTTGATGTTGCATGCTCATAACACACAAACCTAGGTGGCTGACTGTATGCCTAGCCAGTTAGCTGACCTAAACAACAGTTTGTGTCATCATGAGTGTGTAAAGAAAGACAGTTGTCACCAGCTGTCATAACTGTTTATATATATACAGTGGGGAGAACAAGTATTTGATACACTGCCGATTTTGCAGGTTTTCCTACTTACAAAGCATGTAGAGGTCTATAATTTTTTATCATAGGTACACTTCAACTGTAAAACAAAAATCCAGAAAATCACATTGTATGATTTTTAAGTAATTAATTTGCATTTTATTGCATGACATAAGTATTTGATTCATCAGAAAAGCAGAACTTTATATTTGGTACAGAAACCTTTGTTTGCAATTACAGAGATCATACGTTTCCTGTAGGTCTTGGCCAGGTTTGCACACACTGCAGTAGGGATTTTGGCCCACTCCTCCATACAGACCTTCTCCAGATCCTTCAGGTTTCTGGGCTGTCGCTGGGCAATACAGACTTTCAGCTCCCTCCAAAGATTTTATATTGGGTTCAGGTCTGGAGACTGGCTAGGCCACTCCAGGACCTTGAGATGCTTCGTACGGAGCCACTCCTTAGTTGCCCTGGCTGTGTGTTTCGGGTCGTTGTCATGCTGGAAGACCCAGCCACGACCCATCTTCAATGCTCTTACTGAGGGAAGGAGGTTGTTGGCCAAGATCTCGCGATACATGGCCCCATCCATCCTCCCCTCAATACGATGCAGTCGTCCTGTCCCCTTTGCAGAAAAGCATCCCCAAAGAATGTTGTTTCCACCTCCATGCTTCACGGTTGGGATGGTGTTCTTGGGGTTGTACTCATCCTTCTTCTTCCTCCAAACACGGCGAGTGGAGTTTAGACCAAAAAGCAATATTTTTGTCTCATCAGACCACATGACCTTCTCCCATTCCTCGTCTGGATCATCCAGATGGTCATTGGCAAACTTCAGACGGGCCTGGACATGCGCTGGCTTGAGCAGTGGGACCTTGCGTGCGCTGCAGGATTTTAATCCATGACGGCGTAGTGTGTTACTAATGGTTTTCTTTGAGACTGTGGTCCCAGCTCTCTTCAGGTCATTGACCAGGTCCTGCCGTGTAGTTCTGGGCTGATCCCTCACCTTCCTCATGATCATTGATGCCCCACGAGGTGAGATCTTGCATGGAGCCCCAGACCGAGGGTGATTGACCGTCATCTTGAACTTCTTCCATTTTCTAATAATTGCGCCAACAGTTGTTGCCTTCTCACCAAGCTGCTTGCCTATTGTCCTGTAGCCCATCCCAGCCTTGTGCAGGTCTACAATTTTATCCCTGATGTCCTTACACAGCTCTCTGGTCTTGGCCATTGTGGAGAGGTTGGAGTCTGTTTGATTGAGTGTGTGGACAGGTGTCTTTTATACAGGTAACGAGTTCAAACAGGTGCAGTTAATACAGGTAATGAGTGGAGAACAGGAGGGCTTCTTAAAGAAAAACTAACAGGTCTGTGAGAGCCGGAATTCTTACTGGTTGGTAGGTGATCAAATACTAATGTCATGCAATAAAATGCAAATTAATTACTTAAAAATCATACAATGTGATTTTCTGGATTTTTGTTTTAGATTCCGTCTCTCACAGTTGAAGTGTACTTATGATAAAAAATTACAGACCTCTACATGCTTTGTAAGTAGGAAAACCTGCAAAATCGGCAGTGTATCAAATACTTGTTCTCCCCACTGTATACATACATATATATATACATACATACATACATACATACATACGTGGTCCTCTGTAGCTCAGCTGGTAGAGCACGGCGCTTGTAACGCCAAGGTAGTGGGTTCGATCCCCGGGACCACCCATACACAAAAATGTATGCACGCATGACTGTAAGTCGCTTTGGATAAAAGCGTCTGCTAAATGGCATATTATATTATTATTATATTATAGTGAGGGAAAAAAGTATTTGATCCCCTGCTGATTTTGTACGTTTGCCCACTGACAAAGAAATGATCAGTCTATAATTTTAATGGTAGGTTTATTTGAACAGTGAGAGACAGAATAACAACAAAAAAATCCAGAAAAACGCATGTCAAAAATGTTATAAATTGATTTGCATTTTAATGAGGGAAATAAGTATTTGACCCCCTCTCAATCAGAAAGATTTCTGGCTCCCAGGTGTCTTTTATACAGGTAATGAGCTGAGATTAGGAGCACACTCTTAAAGGGAGTGCTCCTAATCTCAGTTTGTTACCTGTATAAAAGACACCTGTCCACAGAGCAATCAATCAATCAGATTCCAAACTCTCCACCATGGCCAAGACTTGGTGGCAAAACCCTTGTTGGCAATCACAGAGGTCAGACGTTTCTTGTAGTTGGCCACTAGGTTTGCACACATCTCAGGAGGGATTTTGTCCCACTCCTCTTTGCAGATCTTCTCCAAGTCATTAATGTTTTGAGGCTGGGTATTCCAGCATGACAATGACAATGACCCAAAACACACGGCCAAGGCAACAAAGGAGTGGCTCAAGAAGAAGCACATTAAGGTCCTGGAGTGGCCTAGCCAGTCTCCAGACCTTAATCCCATAGAAAATATGTAGAGGGAGCTGAAGGTTTGAGTTGCCAAACGTCAGCCTCGAAACCTTAATGACTTGGAGAAGATCTGCAAAGAGGAGTGGGACAAAATCCCTCCTGAGATGTGTGCAAACCTGGTGGCCAACTACAAGAAACGTCTGACCTCTGTGATTGCCAACAAGGGTTTTGCCACCAAGTACTAAGTCATGTTTTGCAGAGGGGTCAAATACTTATTTCCCTCATTAAAATACTAATCAATTTATAACATTTTTGACATGCGTTTTTCTGGATTTTTTTGTTGTTATTCTGTCTCTCACTGTTCAAATAAACCTACCATTAAAATTATAGACTGATAATTTCTTTGTCAGTGGGCAAATGTACAAAATCAGCAGGGGATCAAATACTTATTTCCCTCACTGTACATACATACATACATACAGTACCGGTCAAAAGTTTTAGAACACCTACTCATTCAAGGGTTTTTCTTTATTTGTACTATTTTCTACATTGTAGAATAATGGTGAAGACGTCACAACTATGAAATAACACATATGGAATCATGTAGTAACCAAAAAAGTGTTAAACAAATATTTTATATTTGAAATTCTTCAAATAGCCAGCCTTTGCCTTGATGACAGCTTTGCACACTCTTAGCATTCTCTCAACCAGCTTCACCTGGAATGCTTTTCCAACAGTCTTGAAGGAGTTCCCACATATGCTGAGCACTTGTTGGCTGCTTTTCCTTCACTCTACGGTCCGACTCATCCCAAACCATCTCAATTTGGTTGAGGTTGGGTGATTGTGGAGGCCAGGTCATCTGATGCAGCACTCCATCACTCTCCTTCTTGGTAAAATAGCCCTTACACAGCCTGGAGGTGTGTTGGGTCATTGTCCTGTTGAAAACAAATGATAGTCCCACTAAGCCCAAACCAGATGGGATGGCGTATCGCTGCAGAATGCTGTGGTAGCCATGCTGGTTAAGTGTGCCTTGAATTCTAAATAAATCACAGACAGTGTCACCAGCAAAGCACCCCCACATCATAACACCTCCTCCTCCATGCTTTACGGTGGGAAATACACATGCGGAGATCATCCGTTCACCCACACCGCGTCTCACAAAGACACGGTGGTTGGAACCAAAAATCTCCAATTTGGACTCATTTCCACCGGTCTAATGTCCATTGCTCGTGCTAAGCTACAGGACTGTTTTGCTAGCACAGACTGGAACATGTTCCGGGATTCTTCAGATAGCATTGAGGAGTACACCACATCAGTCACTGGCTTCATCAATAAGTGCATCGATGATGTCGTCCCCACAGTGACCATACGTACATACCCCAACCAGAAGCCATGGATTACAGGAAACATCCGCACTGAGCTAAAGGGTAGAGCTGCCGCTTTCAAGGAGCGGGACTCTAACCAGGACGCTTATAAGAAATCCCGCTATGCCCTCCGACGAACCATCAAACAGGCAAAGAGTCAATACAGGACTAAGATTGAATCGTACTACACTGGCTCTGACGCTCGTCGGATGTGGCAGGGCTTGAAAACTATTACAGACTACAAAGGGAAGCACAGCCGCAAGCTGCCCAGTGACACAAGACTTCCAGACGAGCTAAACCACTTCTATGCTCGCTTCGAGGCAAGCAACACTGAAGCATGCATGAGAGCACCAGCTGTTCCGGATGACTATGTGATCACGCTCTCCGTAGCCGATGTGAGTAAGACTTTTAAGCAGGTCAACATTCACAAGGCCGCAGGGCCAGACAGATTACCAGGACGTGTACTCCGAGCATGTGCTGACCAACTGGCAAGTGTCTTCACTGACATTTTCAACATGTCCCTGACTGAGTCTGTAATACCAACATGTTTCAAGCAGACCACCATAGTCCCTGTGCCCAAGGACTCTAAGAACCTGCCTAAATGACTACCGACCCGTAGCACTGACGTCTGTAGCCATGAAGTGCTTTGAAAGGCTGGTCATGGCTCACATCAACAGCATTATCCCAGAAACCCTAGACCCACTCCAATTTGCATACCGCCCCAACAGATCCACAGATGATGCCATCTCTATTGCACTCCACACTGCCCTTTCCCACCTGGACAAGAGGAACACCTACATGAGAATGCTATTCATTGACTACAGCTCAGCATTCAACACCATAGTGCCCTCTAAGCTCATCACTAAGCTAAGGATCCTGGGACTAAACACCTCCCTCTGCAACTGGATCCTGGACTTCCTGACGGGCCGCCCCCAGGTGGTAAGGGTAGGTAACAACACATCTGCCACACTGATCCTCAACACAGGGGCCCCTCAGGGGTGCGTGCTCAGTCCCCTCCTGTACTCCCTGTTCACCCATGACTGCATGGCCAGGCACGACTCCAACACCATCATTAAGTTTGCAGACGACACAACAGTGGTAGGCCTGATCACCGACAACGATGAGACAGCCTATAGGAAGGAGGTCAGAGACCTGGCCGTGTGGTGCCAGGATAACAACCTCTCCCTCAACGTGACCAAGACAAAGGAGATTATTGTGGACTACAGGAAAAAAAATAGGACTGAGCACGCCCCCATTCTCATCGACGGGGCTGTAGTGGAACAGGTTGAGAGCTTCAAGTTCCTTGGTGTCCACATCACCAACGAACTATCATGGTCCAAACACACCAAGACAGTCGTGAAGAAAGCACGACAAAGCCTATTCCCCCTCAGGAGACTGAAAAGATTTGGCATGGGTCCTCAGATCCTCAAAAAATTATACAGCTGCACCATCGAGAGCATCCTGACTGGTTGCATCACCGCCTGGTATGGCAACTGCTTGGCCTCCGACCGCAAGGCACTACAGAGGGTAGTGCGTACGGCCCAGTACATCACTGGGGCCAAGCTTCCTGCCATCCAGGATCTCTATACCAGGCGGTATCAGAGGAAGGCCCTCAAAATTGTCAAAGACTCCAGCCACCCTAGTCATAGACTGTTCTCTCTGCTACCGCACGGAAAGCGGTACCGGAGTGCCAAGTCTAGGTCCAAAAGACTTCTCAACAGCTTCTACCCCCAATCCATGAGACTCCTGAACAGCTAATCATGGCTACCCGGACTATTTGCACTGCCCCCCCACCCCATCCTTTTACGCTGCTGCTACTCTGTTAATTATTTATGCATAGTCACTTTAACTCTACCCACATGTACATATTACTTAAACTACCTCAACTAGCCGGTGCCCCCGCACATTGACTCTGCACCGGTACCCCCCTGTATATATAGCCTCCCTACTGTTATTTTATTTTACTTCTGCTCTTTTTTTCTCAACACTTTTTTTGTTGTTGTTTTATTTTTACTTTTTTGTTAAAAATACATGCACTGTTGGTTAAGGGCTGTAAGTAAGCACTTCACTGTAATATCTGCACCTGTTGTATTCGGCGCATGTGGCCAATAAAATTTGATTTTATTTTATTCTTGGCCCAAGCAAGTCTCTTCTAATTGGTGTGCTTTAGTAGTGGTTTCTTTGCAGCAATTCGACCATGATGGCCTGATTCACACAGTCTCCTCTGAACAGTTGATGTAGAGATGTCTGTTACTTGAACAATGTGAAGCATTTATTTGGGCTGCAATTTCTGAGGCTGGTAACTCTAATGAACTTATCTTCTGCAGCAGAGGCAACTCTGGGTCTTCCATTCCTGTGGCGGTCCTCATGATAGCCAGTTTCATCATAGCACTTGATGGTTTTTGCGACTGCACTTGAAGAAAATTTCTTGAAATGTTCCGTATTTAAGACCTTCATGTCTTAAAGTAATGATGGACTGTTGTTTCTCTTTGCTTATCTGAGCTGTTCTTGCCATAATATGGACTTGGTCTTTTACCAAATAGGGCTATCTTCTGTATACCACCCCATACCTTGTCACAACACAACTGATTGGCTCAAACGCGTTAAGAAGTAAAGAAATTCCACAAATTAACTTTTAACAGGGTACACCTGTAAATTGAAATGCATTCCAGGTGACTACCTCATGAAGCTAGTTGAGAGAATGCCAAGAGTGTGCAAAGCTGTCATTAAGGCAAAGGATGGCTATTTGAAGAATCTCAAATATAAAATATATTTAGATTTGTTTAACACTTTTATGGTTACTACATGATTCCATATGTGTTATTTCACAGTTTGGATGTCTTCACTATTATTATACAATGTAGAAAATAGTAAAAATAAAGGAAAACCCTTGAAGGAGTAGGTGTGTCCAAACTTTTGACTGGTAATGGATATATATGTATATAGCCTAGGCCTTATTGTGAAGAGGGTCCTAGTAAAGCATCACTGCGGTTGTTATCCAGCACCACCAGAACACACCACAGAGAGAAGAACTGACTATATGACCTTCGAAGGTCTCAACTCTGTGCTCAGAGCAGGGATGTAGCCTACTAGCCTGGAATCCAAACCATTATGTACTGCAAACGGTGCATATCAGTTTGGATTCCAGGGTAGGGATGGACGGCTCTGGTCCTGGAGGGCCACTGTCTGTTTGTTTACATCCTCAAAGTTTAAATCAGAGGCTCATTCAGACTTGGGAAACCAGGTGTGTGTGCTCTGGGCGAACAGTGGGTTTAATGGATCAATTAGGAACAGCTGAACTGTCAGTCCGGCACTGTAGCACTCCAGGACTGGAGCTGGGGGTCTCCGCTGTAGAGCAAGCTGCTGGTACCAAAGTTCCTGTAGTGCTAACAGCTAAGTGCCCCACCTGATCCTGGAGACACACATGGTGTGCAGGCTTTTGTTCCATCCCAGCATTAACACATGAGTAAGGTTGGGAACAAGGTGAGTGTTAAGGGTTAGTGGTTGAAATAGCCTTGTCTCTGTGGTTAGACAGCATGGTGACATAGTGGAGGGATATTGATAGTGACAGGCCAGTGCTGATCCTCACACCACACAGACAGTCAGAGATCAAAGATGGACGATACTGACTGAGCCTAACAACTACGCATTCAGGTCATCGCTGCGGCTATAATCACTGTGTGACCTCACTCTTCTGACCCAGTGGTGTGTCTTTACTCTTTTGTTTATTGGCTGGAGGGTGACAGCAGTGTGTGAGGTCATTAGTGAGATGTCAGCTGTGTTGTCAGTGGAAAGATGTACAGTATATGTGTGTTGGGTTCGGTTGACTCTTTGATGTTGGTGTGTGTGTGTTAGGTTGACTCACTCAGCCAATCAATTACCACTGTGTGTTCGCCTCCCCTTTAAGCGCAGGCTGAAAATACAATAGGCTATATCACACACTCAATATTATACATCATGTGACAGAGCTTGTAAAATACACAGAACAGTGTGTTCCCAACAGAGAGGAGAGGAGAGGAGAGGAGGGGGAATAGTAAACCAGGAGAGTGAGTGGATTATCCCCATCTCCCTTTGAGAGAGAGAGAGAGAGACTTTCTATATACCAGGGCTGCCCAACCCTCTTCCTGGAGATCTACTGTCCTGTAGGTTTTCAGTCCAACCCTAATTTAGCGAATCTGATTCAGCTAGTTAAGGTCTTGTTGAGCAGCTAATAAGTAGAATCAGGTGTGTTAAATTAGGGTTGGACTGAAAACCCACAGGACGGTACATCTCCAGGAAGAGGGTTGGGCAGCCCTGCTATATACAGTACACTTAAGTAGGCTACCCCCATCACCCTAACACCCAGGAACAGTCTCTCCTCTCAATCTTCAGATATTCCACAACAGCATTGACTCCAGTACTTACTGACTGACTAACTGACCCCTGTACTGACTGATCTTGGTCTCGTCACACTGGGTCTGAGTGTGTTCTGGTTCTTGGTCTGGGTATGTTCTGGGTCTTGGTCTTGTGGGTTCTGGTCTTGACTCTATCTCTGGTGTTTACCCTTCTAGGTAAATCTCACCTGGCCATCGTTCAGAAGGTGAACAGCGAGGGGGAGGGGGATCCCTTCTACGAGGTGCTGGGATTGGTCACCTTGGAGGACGTCATCGAGGAAATCATCAAATCAGAGATCCTAGACGAGTCCGACCTTTATAGTGAGTCAACATCAACCAACCCTGAGTCAAACTACACATGGACAATAGATCAGTCCAGAGTCCATTTGCTTCTACTGTAGTGAACTGGAGTATAATGAGTTAAATAAGGGATGGCCATTGGTTAACACTACTCCTGGAGAACTGCCCTGGTTCCAACCCTGTTCTAACACACTGATTCTACGAAGCAGCTTCTCCTCAGGACCTTGATTAACTGAATCAAGCGTGCAAGTGTAGGGCTAGAGTAAAAGCCTACCTATTAGCTCTTCAGGAGGAGTTATATTGTATTGAAACAGAGGCAGTGTTGCAGTTTCCCAACACACATCGCCTTCAGAATCCCACCCCCTCCACTAATTTCATACTGTCATCTCCCCACGGTGTCCCACCTCATTTCAAGACTGTCAACAGAAAAATACATAAAAAGGACGGAGCTCCCATCCTCCTAAAAAAAAAAAAAAGGGAAATATTTGTGGATAGTGAATTCACTCGTTTACTGTGCACACCTGGGTCAGTGGTAAACATGGTTGTTGCTGTTTTCCCTCTATCCTCTCTTCCTATTTTCCCTCGCTCTCTTTCTCTCTCTCTCTCCAGCTGACAATAGGAACAGAAAGAAGGTGGACCCTAACAAGAGAATGCGTGACTTCTCTGCCTTTAAACACACAGAGAACGAGTGCAGGGTGAAGATCTCTCCACAGCTGATGCTGGCTGCTCATCGCTTCCTGGCTACAGGTGAGTCGACTATCACCTGAAAGGAAATAGGAAGTAGCTAGTAGTAAACATTTTACTATAGTACCATACCATGGTATTGTAGTTAAGAACTGAACACAGGTCAACCAGATGTCATGGCATTCCAGTGGAGATTTGTCAGTGACACTTGACTTAAAGCCTGAAGTTATAACGCTTTAACTTGTTTATATGCCTTTATGAGACTTTATAAAGTCATTTAAAAAATGTAATCTCTATATATCAACATAATGGTTGGTATTTAGTCAGGATAATCTTGAGATGAGTAGACATCATAAATGGGTCATAAATCCTCATAACATCCTTATGTTTATGCGTTATACAGCCTTTAAGCTTTACTGATTTGTTTGAATTGAAGGTACAATCTGTAAGTGGTTTCTGGGTGTGTCTCCCCATTCTGCCCTCACCCTCTCTCTCCCCTCACCCCCTCTCTCCGCTCTTCCACCTCTTCCCCCAACAGAGGTGAGTCTGTTCAGTCCCAGTCAAGTCACTGAGAAGGTATTACTGAGGATTCTGAGGCACCCTGACGTCATCCAGGAGATCAAGTTCAACGACAGCGACAAGCGCTCTGCTCTGCACTACATCTACCAGAGAGGCAAACCTGTCGACTACTTCATACTCATACTGCAGGTACACACGTAGTCCAACATGTAAAAACTTAAACACCAATGCAATATCTATCCTCATCTTACAGGTAGACAGTTCACTCACAGCTTTAAACACACACACATAGAGACTGGATTAAGGTCAACAGTGTGATTCCTGTGGTGTGACTCAGTCTACTGGCTTTAGCTCTTTAAGTGCACAATGTGTATATGTGTGTGTGTGTGTGTGTGTGTGTGTGTGTGTGTGTGTGTGTCAGGTGACTTCGTGTGAAGCTTGCTGGGGGGCAGACCTGTCCTTCACTAATTGATCCCTCTTATGTAAGGAGAGACTGAAAGAGGAGAGAAGAGGAAGGGGGGAGAAGGGGAGAGGTGACTAGAGTCAGGTGGAAAGGAGAAGGAAGGAGAGGAGACATAATGGGTCGAAGAGAGCGAGGATTGGAAAGAGGAGGAACATTGAATGATAATTGAAGAGAAGAAGGGAAATTAGGATAGGAGGGGAGAGGAGGATAAGAGGAGGGGGGAGAGGAGGAGAGGCCCAGTGTTTCTGCTCCCACTGCCTGTGAACTAGCATCAACTAACCCCTCCCTTCCCCTGTTCTCCTCTCCTCCCCTGTTCTCCTCCCCTCCCCTGTTCTCCTCCCCTCGCCTGTTCTCCTCCCCTCCCCTGTTCTCCTCTCATCCCCTGTTCTCCTCCCCTCCCCTGTTCTCCTCCCCTCCTCTGTTCTCCTCTCCTCCCCTGTTCTCCTCTCCTCCCCTGTTCTCCTTTCTTCCCCTGTTCTCCTCTCCTCCCCTGTTCTCCTCTCCTCCCCTGTTCTCCTCTCCTCCCCTGTTCTCCTTTCTTCCCCTACTACACCAAGATATGAGAGAGAGGGGGGAAGCTCACACATATCTAACCCTACCACTCCAGTGCCCCTGCACATTGTAAATATGGTATTGCCACTGACCCTGGATCTGACCCTGTATATAGCTACTGACCCTGGATCTGACCCTGGATCTGACCCTGTATATAGCTACTGACCCTGGATCTGACCTTACTTTTCTGTGTTCTTCTGATTTCTATTTGGGTTTTTGTTCTACTTTACTGTTTATTTTGTGTAGTACTACTGATATTGATTACTGCATTGCAGGGAAAGAGCAAGCAAGAAAAGCATTTCACTGTACTTGTGCACGTGACAATAAAAACTTGAAACTGACACACAGAGAGAGGGGGAGGGGGGCTCACATTGACACGCAGAGAGAGAGGGGAGGCTCACACTGACACAGAGAGGGGGGGGCTCACATTGACACAGAGAGAGGGGGAGGCTCACACAGGGAGAGAAGGGGGGCTCACATTGACACACAGAGAGAGAGGGGGAGGCTCACACAGAGAGAGAGGGGGGGCTCACATTGACACGCAGAGAGAGAGGGGGGAGGCTTACACAGAGAGAGGAGGGGGGGCTCACACTGACACACAGAGAGAGAGAGAGGGGGCTCACACTGACACAGAGAGAGGGGGGGGCTCACACTGACACAGAGAGAGGGGGGGAGTAGAAAGGGAAGCATACATACAGAGAGAGAGAGACATGGAGGGGAGAGAGAAAGAGGGAGAGGCTCACAGCTTCACACAGTCACTATAGCGTAATTCTCATTAACACAAAGAATCACAGTACTGCTTAAATTGGCACTGTGCTACATTACACACACATTAGTCCACTCTGACTGCAGACCGATAAAGCTTTCAGTGTTTAGGCTAGTATGTTTGCTTAACCCACAGACACACAAATACACACTGCCCCATAGAGCGCATCATTAAATCACAGCCTGGATTTCCGCTCCCTTAGTGGCGGTCGGGCCAAGGTTACCCCTCCCCCTGCTGTGTGCTGTTTCGCTGGGGGGATTACCCAGATCACCCTGGGGCAGAGATCAGGGCGATGAGTCTTAAACGACTCTGGGTTTTCCCATCAGTCATTTCACCACGCCTTTCAGTGTGGGAGGTTTGGATCCCTTTTCTGAGCAAGGTCAAAGCACTACATGTGTACATACCATAGCCTACCACAATTCACTCAAAGACAACACATCAACACAACACACAGACTTACCTAGGCTTAGCCCTCAGAACCCAATCCCCCTGTGTGTGTGATACTCTGTTGTTGACACACAAGGTGACACTGCAGATACAGTGACGGCTACATGAGCACAGCTGCTCTGGTACCACCATTCAGGAAGGTGTGGTTGTGTGTGTGTCTGCTCTAGGTGGTCATTGGGATCAGTGTTCATTTCATCAACAACAACTATGACGAAACATACTCGTCAACAACCTATTTTTCCTGACTAAAACTATGACAATAACGAGATGAGATGCCCTGGAAAAAAACGATAACCATTACAAATTACTTTTCATTTTAGTCGACGAAAATGTGATGAGGCGAGAATTCCACATGAGACTAATGGACAGTTAATTTGACATGAAGCTCCTTTTCATTTAATGCAGAATATTTCATGCAATCATTGGCAGAATCGACATCTTTCAGTTGCGCAGTCTGCTTGAGCTGATCTGCCCCGCTCTCCCACACAACTCCCAGGATGTCACTTCAGTCACTCATCAATCTTTTGAACTGATGCGAAGCCAGGTGACTTGACTTGTAACTAACCTCAACTAGAAACCATGTTTACTCTCTCTCTTGCTTTCATGTAGGCTATTTTTGCTTTGATCACATCAGAAGCTCTATTTTCCCATGTGCTCTGTTATTCGTTCATCTGTGTTGCCGCTCTCGCGACGCGGTCCACTAATGCGAGTTGCGGTTGCTTTTTCCTAAAACGAAAGCTATTTGTTGAATACTAGGAGTACAGTAATACTTCTGGTATTTTTGGAAACCATAACCCCCCCCGCCCCCCCCCCCCCCTTAACAGGTATGTTGGGGAGAAAATCAGAACTGTAAATTGTTTAACCTGTAGCCAAGGCTTTATAGCCTATGTGGTTAATTATGAATGGCATTGGTTACAATCTGCCACAATATCAATGTTGCCAGCTAATTTATACGAGGGGATAGTAGTCCTAGCTGGACAAGGCTATCTGAATGTGCACATGATGGAAGATACAGGTAGCCTACATATTCATTATTTAATAGAAAATAATGCACTGACTATTGTGACTAAAATGTCTGTGACAAAAATTGTCCAGTTTTAGTCGACTGATAATAACCAAAACTAACAAAGGATGAAATTACTAAAACGTGACTAAGACTAAAAGGTATTTTAAGACTAAAACTACATCTAAAATAGCTGCCAAAATTAACCCTGATTGGGATGTGTTGATCCAGGGCGCAGTGACATTAAACCCTCAGCGTGTGTGTGTGTGTGTGACACTGGAACCTCAGCATGCACACCTGCGCTGTGATATAATATTGATGAGATTGCCAGGGTTTTCTTTTACCCTGGATGGAGAGCTCACTCAAAGAAACATAGTAGATACAGTGAGGGAAAACATTTTTTGATCCACTGCTGATTTTGTACGTTTGCCCACTGACAAAGACATGACTTTTTTCTCAACACTTTTTTTGTTGTTGTTTATTCTTACTTTTTTTGTTTAAAATAAATGCACTGTTGGTTAAGGGCTGTAAGTAAGCATTTCACTGCAATGTCTGCACCTGTTGTATTCGGCGCATGTGACCAATACAATTTGATTTGATTTGATCAGTCTATAATTTTAATGGTAGGTTTATTCGAACAGTGAGAGACAGAATAACAACAAAATAATCCAGAAAAACGCATGTCAAAAATGTTATAAATTGATTTGCATTTTAATGAGAGAAATAAGTATTTGACCCCTCTGCAAAACATGACTTAGTACTTGGTGGCAAAACCCTTGTTGGCAATCACAGAGGTCAGACATTTCTTGTAATTGGCCACCAGGTTTGCACACATCTCAGGAGGGATTTTGTCCCACTCCTCTTTGCAGATCTTCTCCAAGTCATTAAGGTTTCGAGCCTGACATTTGGCAACTCGAACCTTCAGCTCCCTCCACAGATTTTCTATGGGATTAAGGTCTGGAGACTGGCTAGGCCACTCCAGGACCTTAATGTGCTTCTTCTTGAGCCACTCCTTTGTTGCCTTGGCCATGTGTTTTGGGTCATTGTCATGCTGGAATACCCATCCACAATCCATTTTCAATGCCCTGGCTGAGGGAATGAGGTTCTCACCCAAGATTTGACGGTACATGGCCCCGTCCATCGTCCCTTTGATGCGGTGAAGTTGTCCTGTCCCTTTTGCAGAAAAACACCCCCAAATCATAATGTTTCCACCTCCATGTTTGACGGTGGGGATGGTGTTCTTGGTGTCATAGGCAGCATTCCTCCTCCTCCAAACACGGCAAGTTGAGTTGACGCCAAAGAGCTCAGTCTCATCTGACCACAACACTTTCACCCAGTTCTCCTCTGAATCATTCAGATGTTCATTGGCAAACTTCAGACGGGCCTGTATATGTGCTTTCTTGAGCAGGGGGACCTTGCGGGCGCTGCAGGATTTCAGTCCTTCACGGCATAGTGTGTTACCAATTGTTTTCTTGGTGACGATGGTCCCAGCTGCCTTGAGATCATTGACAAGATCCTCCCGTTTAATTCTGGGCTGATTCCTCACTGTTCTCATGATCATTGCAACTCCACAAGATGAGATCTTGCATGGAGCCCCAGGCCGAGGGAGATTTACAGTTATTTTGTGTTTCTTCCATTTGCGAATAATCGCACCAACTGTTGTCACCTTCTCACCAAGTTGTTTGGCGATGGTCTTGTAACCCATTCCAGCCTTGTGTAGGTCTACAATCTTGTCCCTGACATCCTTGGAGAGCTCTTTGGTCTTGGCCATGGTGGAGAGTTTGGAATCTGATTGATTGATTGCTTCTGTGGACAGGTGTCTTTTATACAGGTAACAAGCTGAGATTAGGAGCACTCCCTTTAAGAGTGTGCTCCTAATCTCAGCTCGTTACCTGTATAAAAGACACCTGGGAGCCAGAAATCTTTCTGATTGAAAGGGGGTCAAATACTTATTTCCCTCATTAAAATGCAAATCAATTTATAACATTTTTGAAATGCATTTTTCTGGATTTTTGTTGTTGTTATTCTGTCTCACTGTTCAAATAAACCTACCATTAAAACTATAGACTGATCATTTCTTTGTCAGTGGGCAAACGTACAAAATCAGCAGGGGATCAAATACTTTTTTCCCTCACTGTAGATCAAACATTTACTCTGTAGCTAAATTGGTAGAGCATGGCGCTTGTAACGCCAGGGTAGTGGGTTCGATCCCCGGGACCACCCATACGTAAAAATGTATGCACACATGACTGTAAGTTGCTTTGGATAAAAGCGTCTGCTAAATTGCATATTATATTACATATTATATTATAGAAATAGAATAATAATAATCCATAATTATCATGTTATAATAATCCCATAAATCCATAATCCTGGGCAGAAATCCTATCATCAGATGCTCAGGCTTAACTTGACGACTGTGTAAATCATGCATGGATATTCATGGAGTTAGGATTCCGGCCTTTGTGGGTAGATCAGTGATTACACAGCACCATTTAAACAGTAGATAGAAGAGACAACACCACTGAAACAGTAGAAACTGCATTTCTCTGTGCGTTTTGTGTTCATGTGTATGACATAAAGGTAGATTCTTGCATACTGATGAATGCGCTTGAAGTTTTATTGTGCAAACTCCAGGTGTACTCATCAGCGTGAGGGTACCTATCTTTATTTAATTGGGTTACTTTTTGTACCCAGCACCTGGAAGTCACTGGGTGACGTGTGTGTACATTACTGTGTACATTACTGGTGTGTTCCTCAGGGGCGAGTGGAGGTGGAGGCTGGAAACGAGAACATGAAGTTTGAGACAGGACCCTTCTCCTACTACGGAGTTATGGCGCTTAGCACACCATCACTGGGTGAGCACACACACACAGCCGTAATGTACTGGATACAGTATATGATATGACACAAGCAATGCACACATACACACTGTTAAAGACAAACACACAGCCCCTCTCTCTCTCTCTCTCTCCCCCTCTCTCTCTCTCTCTCTCTCACCCTCTCTCTCTTTCTCACTCTCCAACTTTCTCTCTCCAACTTTCTCTCTCATACACACTGGCAGAAACACAAATAATAAACTTGGTTCAGTCAGACAGTATTTCTAGCCTTCAGTTTTTCTAGTATGGTTGTTTTATTCCTTAAACACCATCTTCACTGACCAACATCTGTAAATGTTCTACTCAAACACACATGCACCAGAGTAGATAGTGCTCCTACTAGCACTGTCCACAGCTCACAATGAGGCGTGTGTGTTGGCAAAGCTCACATGTAGGTGTATGTCACAGGAGGCTGCTGAGGGGAGGACGGCTCATAATAATGTCCTGAACGGCGCTAATGGAATGGCATCAAACACCTGGAAACCATGTATTTGATACATTCCACTGATTCCGCTCCAGTCATTACCACAAGCCCGTCCTCCCCAATTAAGGTGCCACCAACCTCCTGTGGTATAGGTGTGTAATCACTTATGTTTTAGGAGATCCAACAGCAGACAGAAATGTGACCCACAGATGGTGTAGTAAACAGGTAGAAAGAAACACACCAGTGTCACCTTTAAAGGAGGACGGGAAGGTGTGTGTGTGTTCCAATGACTGGGTGTGTGTGTGTGTGTGTGTGTGTGAGAGAGGGCTTAGTTGGCAGGAAGGTGATGATGCCATAGGGCTGGAGCTGTGATGCCAACTATGGGTAGTATCTGAACCTAACAGGTGACACACACTCACTGATACAGAGAGCAGTGTTTAGTCCCATGTGAGCTAGAGTTGTTGAAATAGGAGAGAAATGTATCTCTGAAACCAGATCTCTTTAGAAACACTGACACCTAGGGGTCAGATAGCAGTATGACCAGCAGCCTCCCTTAAAGGTTTTACAATATAATCGGTGTACTGAGAGTCATAAAATGGAGT
The DNA here is from genome assembly GCF_964263955.1 of Coregonus lavaretus. Lineage (NCBI taxonomy): Eukaryota > Metazoa > Chordata > Actinopteri > Salmoniformes > Salmonidae > Coregonus > Coregonus lavaretus. Next base: position 65,630,705 of record NC_139991.1, read on the forward strand.
TAAGTTAGGCTTTCTATGCTGTCAGTATTGTAACTAGTCCTGTAGATGGCGCTACACATGCAGACATTAGCGGAGTAGGTTCTGGTTGTCAAAAGCCTTTTAAAGTTAAACACCAAGATTACAGTTACAGGACAAACTGGTTCTCTTCTCTCTCCTCTGTCTTCCTTTCTCTTGCTCTCTCTCTCTCTCCATCTCTCTCTCTCTCTCTCTGTCTAATATCTCTCTCTGTAATAGTGTTCTCTGTGCTCTGTGTGCGCAGCATCTATGTAATGTGTGTGCATGCGCTATATTCTGTGTACTGTACTGCTGCCTACACTCACATCAGTGTCTGATGTCACTCAGTTACGCCCCTACCATTGGTCTGTCTACCTCCAATCCGACAGCAGGCCTTCGTTGACCTTTTGAAAATGACGAGTCACTCAGGACGAATCTGAAATTGCACCCTATCCCCTATGTAGTGCACTAATTTAGGCCAGAGCCCTATGTGGCTAACCCTGGCCAAAAGTAGTGCACTATAATAGGGAATAGGGTGCCATTTTGGACGCAGCCTCAAATGTTTGGTTCACTAAATGTATATGATGTATAGAGGTGATAATGTCAAAGTGCTCTGTGAAGGAGAAAGGTTTGTGTGTCTTCAGGTCAGTCTGGGCGAGAGAGGCACATTTAACTCCTACAGAGCTGTTACTGCCTACCGATGAGTAAACGACAGCGTCTCTCTCTCTCCCCCTTCTGCCCACCCCTCTCTCAGCCGTCACTCCCCCTCTCTCCCCCTCAGTGGCGTCCCCCCCTCCACGACGCCTCTCTCTTAAGAGATTCTCTCTGTTCTCTCGCTTTCCAGGTAAAGAACCAACCACCCTAAGGGGAGGGGTCACATGGGGGAGGGGGGTGGGGTCACTTTATATGCCAAGATCACGTTTAAGTTTCCCTCCCATCATCCTCTTCTTCAGAGCCCTGCTCCAGCAAGTACAACCTGATAGACAGACAGCGTGGAGATCCACTAGAATATCAATACCTTACATACAGGAGCAGTTATACTAATTGTTTGCTCTACCTCTTTTTATTTTTATTTTAAGTAGAGTAAAAGACGAAAACATTTCAACTCCCAAACGACACTTAACTCCCAAGATCTATTCCTTCTCTCACTCTCTGCTGGTTTTATTCCCTCTGGAAACCAAGAGTTACAAAGGTTTAGTAATCTAATCAGACCCTCAATCCTCTAATGCTTTTCTCCAGAGCTTGATAGCAGACTCACAGTAGCCTGGTTAAACCAGACTGATAGCAGACTCACAGTAGCCTGGTTAAACCAGACTGATAGCAGACTCACAGTAGCCTGGTTAAACCAGACTGATAGCAGACTCACAGTAGCCTGGTTAAACCAGACTGATAGCAGACTCACAGTAGCCTGGTTAAACCAGACTGATAGCAGACTCACAGTAGCCTGGTTAAACCAGACTGATGGCAGACTCACAGTAGCCTGGTTAAACCAGACTGATGGCAGACTCACAGTAGCCTGGTTAAACCAGACTGATGGCAGACTCGCAGTAGCCTGGTTAAACCAGACTGATAGCAGACTCACAGTAGCCTGGTTAAACCAGACTGAAAGCTGCAAACAAAAATAAAAAAAGGCTAACCATTGAACGCCGGTCGAGATGACAGTGGCGCTAATGCAAATTAATAACGCTATTTTAGCATAACGCGTATTTACGCTCCACTACACCCTCTGGTGGAGTAGGATGGTATTGAATTATTCATGGTTTGGTGGACAAGCCGGTCCTTTTTTTTTTTTTTTTTTTTTTTTTTTTTAGTCATTTAGCAGACGCTCTTATCCAGAGCGACTTACATGAGCAATTAGGGTTAAGTGCCTTGCTCAAGGGCACATCGACAGATTTTTCACCTAGTCGGCTCAGGGATTAGAACCAGCGACCTTTCGGTTACTGGCACAATGCTCTTAACCACTAAGCTACCTGCGGTCCTCTGCAGTCATCTTTCACTAGGAGTGACTGAGTGATGTGGAGTGGTGCAGTTCTTACTCTGCCCGGTAATTGCTGATGCTGACAGCTGAGCCCTATACAGTATGAACTGCTAACAGACTGTGTGTCACATCAGGTCACATCAGTGGGTTTGTCCCCTGTCAGCAGGACAGAGCAGAGCAGAGGAGCCTGGGACAACATTACTCAGTTTAGTGCCGATGACGGGCCCTATTCCAATAAGGTTAGGGTTTACAAGTTAGGGTTAAATGTATCTTTCCTTTCTTCCTTCATTCCTTTCTTCCTTGGAATAATAGCTGATCTGCTTCCCTCAGTACTGGTTTCACCAACCTTATCATGTTAGATCAGTGACGTGGAAGGAAGGATGGAAGGTAGGACAGTAGGAAGGAAGTATGGAAGGTAGGACAGTAGGAAGGAAGGATGGAAGGTAGGACAGTAGGAAGGAAGGATGGAAGGTAGGACAGTAGGAAGGAAGTATGGAAGGTAGGACAGTAGGAAGGAAGGATGGAAGGTAGGACAGTAGGAAGGAGGGAAATATTTTCGTGATATTGGAGCACGGCCAGGGATTTAGAAAGGGTGATAACAATTTCTTTGGACCTTTGGAATAGCTGGACTACACAGTACAGATTGAGGAAAAGGAGGAGGGAAGGAAGGGAGGAAGGAAGGGAGGAAGGAACTTGCTGGATGGGGCTCTAGATGGAACCACTGCTCCACGGCACTACCTCTCATCTCTCATCTTTAACCCCTGACTCCTTCTACCTAGTTGCCCTAACCACTGGTCCAGGTTCAGATGTTTTCTCATTGCCCTACTGGTTACATTTTGGGTAATCTGATCCTAGACCTGTGGTTAAAGGCCATCTTCTACCTTGCGCCACTACTACCTGATCCTGTCACTAGCATAGAATTAGAGTTCTATGATCACTGCTCTACTTCTGACCCTCACTACTTCCTATAACTAATAGTTCCCTAGACCCTTCCCCTAGGCACTTGTATAGATCTAAAAAGAGTAGATGGGTATAGGCAATACGATGCCAGTTTGACCCAGCCTACCAAAAGACAAGGTGGTACTATTACCACATGCCTATCCAATGTTCTTAGAAGTGTGCCTAGAAGGAACGAGCTATGGGGGGTGGATTTGGAACTGGGCATGCTTCACTCACTACACACTCCTTAACCCCAGCTCCCCTAACCAACACACATAAACACACACTCTCATAATGTCGACACCCCTTCCCGTTCCCCAAAGCCAATCAGAGCCTCATTTGCATGGCAGGCCTGTTGAGCAGATCCCAGAGCCATGAAAACTCAGGGAGATCAAACGCCACAGAATACTCAGTCTTGATCCTGGCTGTTGATTGGTCCCCATCACTCCCGATCCTGATATAATCCCTCTTTACCCCAGCATAAAATCTGTATATAACCACATCCTCCTCTAATCACCAGTCAATCGTACCCAACCTGCATCTTTGTGTGTCCATATGTTTGTGTTGCATATATATACCTGTTGCTCTCTGTGCTGCTGTGTGTAACACCACGTCTGTGTGTTGCTGTTCAGTCCTGTATTATATATATATATGTGTGTGTGTGTGTGTGTGTGTGTGTGTGTGTGTGTGTGTGTGTGACATGGCTGTAGTGGCCGCTGACGTTGGTGCGTATCATGTGTGTTTGCATGCCTGTGTGTGTTTGTGTTGTGTGTCCACTAACCTCCAGTATCCATCCAGTGATTTATACCACACTGTGGTTTCTCACTAACTTCATCTGTGTCTGAATTACTGCTGTCAGAGCCATAATATTCTACTGTACAATCATACCCTGCTGTTCTCCTCTGTTCTCCTCTCCTCTGTTCTCCTCTCCTCTGTTCTCTCCTCTCCTCTGTCTGTGAACTTGCATGTGTGTGTGTTTACCTAATATGTGTGTGTGTGTGTGCATGCATTCATGTGGGTGCGAGTGAATGTGTTTGTTCTTGTGCGAATGTGTGTAGGTGTATGTATTATCCCAAGCTCACCCTCTCTCTCCCTCTCCGTATCCCAGAGTTCCGTTCTCCTACTCACAGCAGCGGTCTGAACCGCTCGGCATCGCTGAGCTGCACTGAGCGTGGCGCTCCCGGAGAATGCAGCTCGGTAACCGCTAGCAACACGCAGCTCATCACCTGCCAGTACACACCAGACTTCTACGTACGGGCTCTTACTGACCTGCAGTATGTCAAGGTAACACTCTCACCTTTAACCCCTAACCTTGACTTTTAACCTGCTGATAACTGTACGTATGTCTTAGTCACCTTTATGCTGACAGCAGTATTCTGTCTAGTAGTCACACATACTTGGGTGAGGGTTTGTTTTTGAACAGGGCCTTAGTCTCTCTATACGCTCTCCTCCTCCTTAACACTCTGTCGCTTTCTTCTCCTCTCCTCTCCTCAGATCACTCGTTCCCAGTACCAGAACGGTCTGCTGGCGTCCAGGCTGGACAGCACCCCACAGTCACCCGATGGGAGCCATCCCCACCTTGACAGCACGTCCGCATCCCTGCCCCCAATCACCCCCCCAGCCCCTCCCCGCACCCCTCTCCCCTTGGCCACCCCACCCTTCAAACGCCCCCTTGCCCTCCCCCATCCCACCCCTCCCCCCACCGACCGTACCCCCTTACCCCAAACCACCACCCCCACCCATGCCAATCCCCGTCCGGCCCTGCCCCTGCCACAATCCACCCCTCCTCCCACAAAAGGCACACCTCTGCCCCAGACAACCCCTTCCCCCTTCTCGGCTCACCCACCTCCATCTTCCTCCTCCTCCTCTCTCCCCCACCCGCCGCCTCCCCCCACCCCCCCCCCCCCCAAATCCCCCCCTTCTGCGAGGCCAGGGGGTGAGAACGGGCCAGGTGAGACGACCTCTCTGCTCTCTGAGCAGCCGCAGAACTGCCAGGGCGGCACACGCAAGCCCAGCTACCCACAAACACACACACAACACCAACACCCGCACACACACGTGCACACCATCAGTCACGCACACACAGAGAGCACCATCTGACAACGACCCCTGCGGGGGGTTTGTTAAGATGTGTTAAAATAAATACACACTCCGTTCCCCTATTCTCCCACCCTCCCCTGTCCCCTATCCTCCCACCCTCCTCTGTCCCCTATCCTCCCACCCTCATCTGTCCCCTATCCTCCCACCCTCCTCTGTCCCCTATCCTCCCACCCTCCTCTGTCCCCTATCCTCCCAACCTCCCCTGTCCCCTATCCTCCCACCCTCCTCTGTCCCCTATCCTCCCACCCTCCCCTGTCCCCTATCCTCCCACCCTCCCCTGTCCCCTATCCTCCCACCCTCCTCTGTCCCCTATCCTCCCAACCTCCCCTGTCCCCTATCCTCCCACCCTCCTCTGTCCCCTATCCTCCCACCCTCCCCTGTCCTCTATCCTCCCCTGTCCCCTATCCTCCCACCCTCCTCTGTCCCCTATCCTCCCACCCTCCTCTGTCCCCTATCCTCCCAACCTCCCCTGTCCCCTATCCTCCCAACCTCCCCTGTCCCCTATCCTCCCACCCTCCTCTGTCCCCTATCCTCCCACCCTCCCCTGTCCCCTATCCTCCCACCCTCCTCTGTCCCCTATCCTCCCAATCTCCCCTGTCCCCTATCCTCCCACCCTCCTCTGTCCCCTATCCTCCCACCCTCCCCTGTCCCCTATCCTCCCACCCTCCTCTGTCCCCTATCCTCCCAACCTCCCCTGTCCCCTATCCTCCCACCCTCCTCTGTCCCCTGTCCCCTATCCTCCCACCCTCCTCTGTCCCCTGTCCCCTATCCTCCCAACCTCCCCTGTCCCCTGTCCCCTATCCTCCCACCCTCCTCTGTCCCCTATCCTCCCACCCTCCCCTGTCCCCTATCCTCCCACCCTCCCCTGTCCCCTATCCTCCCACCCTCCCCTGTCCCCTATCCTCCCACCCTCCTCTGTCCCCTATCCTCCCACCCTCCCCTGTCCCCTATCCTCCCACCCTCCCCTGTCCCCTATCCTCCCACCCTCCCCTGTCCCCTATCCTCCCACCCTCCTCTCAAGATGGGAGCAGAAAGAGACCAGGAACGCTGGTGAATTACGCACTAGTGCAGCGGCCATGTGTGATGTATCTAGTCTCTGTCATACGGTTATGTGTGTGTGTGTGAATACGTGTGTCTGTGTGTGAATAGGTGTGTGTGTGTGTCAGCATTACGGATGCTGCAGACACAGCCTGGGATCAGCTATGTGGGTGAGGAGGGGGTGATATACACCCCAACGTATAGCATGTTTATAATATGTGTTAATTCTTCAGGTTTTGGGTATAGTATATAATATGACCTGAAAAATATGTTTTTAAAGAGAAATGTAGCGATATTGAGAGATGTAGAGATTCATGCATTTTTAGCTTAGTGTTCACTGTGAACCCTCACCCACACACCTGTACCTGTGTGTTCTCTCTAAAACACTTTCTGTCCCACTCCCCTCCCACATGCCCACATGTTTCCATGGCAACGACCTTCAAACCCCCTCCCCCAACACAAATGGAACATTCTCATGAGGGAGTCCTAGAATCTTGGTTAGTTTTTTTTGTTCTTTCTTTTTTCCAAAGATGGCGATTTCCCAAAAAACTGAACTAGATGGTTGTGAGTAGATGATTGTTAAAGATAGCGATTGTTGTGTTTGGGGTCTGTTTACACAAGGGCTCAACAGGAGTGTAAGGATTTGTGTGTGTACCTCCTGGGCTGCACCTCATTTTGGAACATTTGTGGAATGAAACACACTAGAAGTGGTTGACCACCTGACCCTATCAGGCTGGGGTGGGGTTACTGGAAGGGAGGAGTTGGCTGACTGATTGACTGACAGGTGGGTTTGTTTAACACAGACCCACCTCCTGACCAGAGATGTGAAGTATATTATATGATTAATTATTTAAATATAAATAGTAATATATTTATTTTGCATTACTTTGTATATATAGAGAGATTTATTTGTCAAATGTTTTATATTCTATAGATTTTTATTTTGTTTTAGACTAAAACTCCATGTACTGTGACTAATGACACTGACACTCCAGAACAGACTTTACTACTGTATTGCAACCAACTCCCCCTAGCACCTACACACCTAACTGGGAACAGAGCTCAATTCCACTAAGATACTAGCTTCTTTTCCTGTTTATATCATTTCACATAAGCAGTGGAATAGCACTTGGGTGTCTGAGACACTGTGGTTTAACGTTATTGGCTGCTTTGGAGTGATGTCACAATGGAGTTTAGAGTTCAGAGTATTACTGTGTGATGTCACAATGGAATATAGAATTCACTGTTTTCAGGGGTGATGTCACAATGAACTTTAGAATTGAGAGTTTTACTATGTGATGTTACAATCAGTGAGTGGTGGTTGGCACTGCTAATGACCTGAAAAAAGGCATGCCACCTCCACTACAATGTTCCCTTCCCATTTACATTGTATGTACTCCAAAAAGGACATTCCAAAACAGGGGATCCACAATTGACCATTCAGATTCAATGTGATGTAGGTTTTATTGTGTGTTTATAAATGAAACTGTTACACGCTCTGTGCCCAGGCGTGCTCTCTATGGGTAGATATGGTGTCTATAACACATATATTTACATTTTAGTCATTTAGCAGACACTCTTATCCAGAGCGACTTACAGTTAGTGAGTACATACATTTTCATACTGGTCCCCCGTGGGAATCGAACCCACAACCCTGGGGTTGCAAACGCCATGCTCTACCAACTGAGCTACACGGGACTATATATAGAGGAACTATAGGACTGTACTCTCCTCCAGAGGAGTGGACACAGTTTAGAGATGACTATGTGTGTCTCCTTCACCATGCATTCTTTATGGATGGAGAGCAGACCAGACATATAACGCTGCTATCATGAAAATCTACATATCTTGAGCCCCAGAAATATATGAAGTAACTCAAGCAACTGTCAACATGAAGAAAAACAACTAGATAAAAGATTGATTTACACATATGAATTTGGTAAGAAAATCACAAACTGAGGTAGAACTAAGTATTTATTCCAAAGCATTTCTGTAAAATCTGTTCCACAGGGAAGAGTTCATACCTGAATTGTAAGAGTATAACACATATTAGAATGAATAGAACAGACACAAGCCCCTCAGTACAGGCTATTGAATGGGGTCGTCCATTCTAGGATTTCTAAGTCTATGGTGGGCGCAGCCTTACACACTACTACACCCAGAAACCCTAGACCTGACTGCTGGTTCACATAGGTCACTTGTAGCATTGGGTCTTACTGGTTTTGTTACAGCACTGGTCTGGTTTCAAGTCTAGCCACTGGTTGGCTGTGATGCTCCTAGTCTGTGTACTGGGAACGGTGATGTTATGAAAGCATTGTTCGACTACTTAGAAATGTATTTATTTGAAAAGTAATAATATTCAGTTATTTTTATGTGTTCTCTCGTGAAACGGGCTTCCATTTACAACAATCGCGTCTGTCAACGGGTTATTGTGACAGACGAAGAGATGTTATATATTTCTTGCTTGTATTATGTTACTGTAAATACTACTGTATATGAAGAAACTGGCATTTGTCTGCTATATTGTGTGTAATGGGAGTAAGCGAGGATGCCTATATGGAACACATGTATAAAGTAGCCTCTGTGAGAATACTTATCAGAGATAAAAATGTATATCTCCTTAGACTAAGACATTTTACTAGGAAGATATTGAAATAGCAATAAAAACATTGCTTGGATTTGACCTCAAAGAACATTTCTCTTTCTCTCCAATAATTTTTTCCCCTAGCTGAAGTAGCATTTAGTAACACTGACCATTTGACATGAATGACCAAAGTCACAGCACCGTGGTAGCATAGCTAGCTGTTAGCTAGCTGGTAGCTGTCTGTCTGGATAGACTACCATGCCTCCTTCCCCTCTTTTCCTTTCCCAATTTTCTTTCCTCTCCTCCCCTCTTCTCCCCTCCTTCCCTTCCCTCAACCCCCTTTTTTCCTCTCTTCCTCCCCTCCTTCTAGCCTATTCTCTGCTTCTTTCTTTACCCTCTCCCCCAGCTTCTACGCTCCCCTCCTCCCTCCCGCCGGTCAAGTAATGTTGAAATTCCTTGACCGCTGGTCTGAACAGTCCTATAAGCTTTTTTGTAATGTCCAGCTCCTTCTAGCTGGTGGTTGGTTCCTGGCGGGACGGCAAAGCTTAACTGGCAGCCAGGCTCTGTTGTGTGGTTGTTAGCTCAGCCCAAGTGTGGTGATTAGACCTGGGACATAGACCGGGAGGTTTAAAGATTCCTGGTGCTGTATTCTCAGACCAGAGACAGCTTTTCCACTGTGGGTGGTTGACTCACCGGTGGCTGGTAGAGGTGATGACTGAGGAGACACGAGGGTGCCATACTAGCCTGATTCCAGATCTGTTTGGGCTGTCTGCCAGCTACTATGTGGCCATTGTCACACCAATTACTTTATACTGAACAAAAATATAAACGCAACATGCAACAATTTCAAAGATTTTACTGAATTAGTTCATACAGTGGGGGAAAAAAGTATTTAGTCAGCCACCAATTGTGCAAGTTCTCCCACTTAAAAAGATGAGAGGCCTGTAATTTTCATCATAGGTACACGTCAACTATGACAGACAAAATTAGATTTTTTTTTCCTGAAAATCACATTGTAGGATTTTTAATGAATTTATTTGCAAATTATGGTGGAAAATAAGTATTTGGACAATATCAAAAGTTTCTCAATACTTTGTTATATACCCTTTGTTGGCAATGACACAGGTCAAACGTTTTCTGTAAGTCTTCACAAGGTTTTCACACACTGTTGCTGGTATTTTGGCCCATTCCTCCATGTAGATCTCCTCTAGAGCAGTGATGTTTTGGGACTGTCGCTGGGCAACACAGACTTTCAACTCCCTCCAAAGATTTTCTATGGGGTTGAGATCTGGAGACTGGCTAGGCCACTCCAGGACCTTGAAATGCTTCTTACGAAGCCACTCCTTCGTTGCCCGGGCGTTGTGTTTGGGATCATTGTCATGCTGAAAGACCCAGCCACGTTTCATCTTCAATGCCCTTGCTGATGGAAGGAGGTTTTCACTCAAAATCTCACGATACATGGCCCCATTCATTCTTTCCTTTACACGGATCAGTCGTCCTGGTCCCTTTGCAGAAAAACAGCCCCAAAGCATGATGTTTCCACCCCCATGCTTCACAGTAGGTATGGTGTTCTTTGGATGCAACTCAGCATTCTTTGTCCTCCAAACACGACGAGTTGAGTTTTTACCAAAAAGTTATATTTTGGTTTCATCTGACCATATGACATTCTCCCAATCCTCTTCTGGATCATCCAAATGCACTCTAGCAAACTTCAGACGGGCCTGGACATGTACTGGCTTAAGCAGGGGGACACGTCTGGCACTGCAGGATTTGAGTCCCTGGCGGCGTAGTGTGTTACTGATGGTAGGCTTTGTTACTTTGGTCCCAGCTCTCTGCAGGTCATTCACTAGGTCCCCCTGTGTGGTTCTGGGATTTTTGCTCACCGTTCTTGTGATCATTTTGACCCCACGGGGTGAGATCTTGCGTGGAGCCCCAGATCGAGGGAGATTATCAGTGGTCTTGTATGTCTTCCATTTCCTAATAATTGCTCCCACAGTTGATTTCTTCAAACCAAGCTGCTTACCTATTGCAGATTCAGTCTTCCCAGCCTGGTGCAGGTCTACAATTTTGTTTCTGGTGTCCTTTGACAGCTCTTTGGTCTTGGCCATAGTGGAGTTTGGAGTGTGACTGTTTGAGGTTGTGGACAGGTGTCTTTTATACTGATAACAAGTTCAAACAGGTGCCATTAATACAGGTAACAAGTGGAGGACAGAGGAGCCTCTTAAAGAAGAAGTTACAGGTCTATGAGAACCAGAAATCTTGCTTGTTTGTAGGTGACCAAATACTTATTTTCCACCATAATTTGCCAATAAATTCATTAAAAATCCTACAATGTGATTTTCTGGATTTTTATTCCTCAATTTGTCTGTCATAGTTGACGTGTACCTATGATGAAAATTACAGGCCTCTCTCATCTTTTTAAGTGGGAGAACTTGCACAATTGGTGGCTGACTAAATACTTTTTTCCCCCACTGTATGAGGAAATCAGTCAATTGAAATGAATTCATTAGGCCCTAATCTATGGATTTCACATGACTGGGAATACAGATATGCATCTCTTGCTCACAAATACCTTTAAAAAAATGGGCCTCACAATCTAGTCACTGTATTTTTTGCATTCAAATTGCCATCGATAAAATTCAATTGTGTTCGTTTTCCGTAGCTTATGCCTGCCCATACCATTACCCCACCGCCACAATGGGGGCACTCTGTTCACAATGTTGACATCAGCAAAACGCTCGCCCACACGACGCCATACACATGGTCTGTGGTTGTGAGGCCAGTTGGACGTACTGCTAAATTCTCTAAAATGACATTGGATGCGGCTTATGGTAGAGAAATTAACATTCAATTCTCTGGCAATCGCTCTGGTGGACATTCCGGCAGTCAGCATGCCAAATACACGCTCCCTCAAAACTTGAGACATCTGTGGCATTGTGTTGTGTGACAAAACTGCACATTTTAGTGGCCTTTTATTGTTCCCTAGCAAAACGGTTCTGTGTAATGATCATGCTGTTTAATCAGCTTCTTGATATGCTACACCTGTCAGGTGGATGGATTATCTTGGTAAAGGAGAAATGCTCACTAACAGGGATGTAAACAAATTTGAGAGAAATAAGCTTTTTGCGCATATGAAATGTCTTGGATCTTTTATTTCAGCTCATGAAACATGGGACCAACACTTTTTAGATGTTGTGTTTATATTTTTGTTCAGTGTAGGAGTTGGCAAGACGGCACACACAGATCTGGGAACAGGCTAGTGCCATACTGCTAGACTGAGAGCCAGACCCCCACTATGAAATAGAATAGAACTGTCCTCCAAGAAGGATGCTTTTTGTGCATTAAATTAGAATGGGTACAATGTTTCTTTAGACAGTTTAATACCGCTTACTCAGAGAGACCCATAAGCACACACTGAACAGTCTGACAGAGACTAGGGGTCTGGCCTCCAGGTTCACACTGATCTCTCTCAGTTTTCTCTCTGCTAGTCTTCCACGAGAAGCCGGTCAGAGTTGGAAATGTTATATTATTTATTACATGAAGTTAGGGTTTGGAGTGCTTGTGTCCTACAACGACTTTCATGTTTAATGACTGATCAGCAATACGTTCTGTGGTAAGCAATGTGTACTTACTGTTTTATAATAATGAATCTGTATGGAGTTTTGAAGAAGTCGATATAGGGTTAATAAACCTGAGATATATTTCTCTATGTAAACTGCTGTGTCTACTGTGCTCTTTTTGTCACAGTCTGTGTTCACTGTTTATCCCACCTAGACGTGTCAAACGTATAGAAAAGGTTAAAGAAATTCCCACAATAGTAATGTCAACAGTAGGCCACACCGATGGCAAACATCAGTGACTGTTAGCCTTACTTTTTGTCAATGCCAAGTAACAAAAGGTAAACAAAAATGCTCTCTTTGTGACGCATATAACTCCAACAGCACAAAGTCATGTAGTTCAGTTTGTCAAAGACAGTTTTTCAGAAAGTAGAAGTATGCAGGTAGCTACATGAAGATAGGAATTTAACCCTTCCACTGCACGTTTATGCTGTGTTTTCATTGGGGTTACATAACTACAGCGTTTGGCTCTGTGGCAGACCCTTAATCAGTCATGTTTTAACTTGCCTAGTCAGTGTGGTGCTGGGTGTGACTGTTTAGGCTTCTTTAGTGGTGATTGTATCCTCCAGTGGATGGCTTTGTCTCAGATGGAGCCATCTGTAGCGGTCTTAGTGTACAGAGTATAATGCATTTGGTCCTAAACTGATCTGCGATCAGGGTTAGGAGTTGAAGGAGGGTAAGCTGATTCTAAATCTGTGCCAAAAGGAAACTTCTACCTGGAGCTCTGTACTTGGACTCACAGGGATCCTGAAATAACATAGTTGAACGCTCCTTTGTAGGCCTATTGTTTTCACTGTGCAGAACAAAGCTGATGATGACAATATCCATCAAATGGAGGAAAGCAAAAGTCAGGAAAATCTGGATGACTAAATAATGCTTTAACAACATGCAGTTACATAATCTTTAGGCTGCCTAAATGGTCTCTATTATAATTTAGTCATTTAGCATTATGCGTTTATGTCTATTATGCGTCAAGGAATATTGATGAAGCCCCTTTAAGTTTTGGTCAGTGCTATCTGGGATCCTTGGGACATCCTTACCCTAAACCTTAACCATACCTAACCATTTAAAATGTTAGGTATGGGTATTGGAGGGGGGGGGACGTCCCAAGGATCCCGCATAGCAAGGACCCTTTACATTTGGCTGGAAGCTGACTGTTTTTAAGACTCCAAACAAAGATGGGCGTGGTACAACCCGCTTTCTTGATTGGGTGTCATCAGCCATAGACTCATTGGTCAATTTCCGAGAAGGTGTTTTTTTTAAAAGAGGAAACTACGTCCACTGCGGCTCCGAATGAGAGCAGTGCACGACACTAAGCTCATGCACTTTCTCCCCAAAATGGCGTCGAAAGGGAACCAGTTTCTTTCTGAGCGCTGTGTGGCTCGCAGAGCCTCGGTGGGCGGGCAGCTGCGACACCGGCAGGCAGTCACATGATTCGCGCAAAGCCCAGCTGCCCAATTCCAATATGGTGGCCAGCTTGGCAGACCTACGGTTCTTGTTGATGATATTGTTGCTCTGCTGGAGGACCAGGGACGGCGCCTGCACCCAGCAAGACCCGTGGGTTCTGGGGCTGCGACTGGAGGACCCAGAAGGCCAGGTGTATATGAAGGAGCGGATCATCTCTGCGCCGCAAGGGGCCAGTTTCAAGCTTCGGCTGTTCGGCTGGGATCTAAATGGGACCTGGCCGTGGGTGGCGTTCGCTGGGGCAAGACAGGAGGAGACCGGGGCGGTGGAGGATACAGCCGACCCGTGCGAGCAGGAGACCCGCCGTGACTCCGCCGCCTTCCAGGTCACGGGGGAGTTCACAGCGGACGAGGAGTACAGTGGGTTGATAACGGTACAGACGCGGGACAAGAGCAGCAGCTCTCCCGCTGCATCCTCCACGGGAGGAGTGGATGATGCCAAACCTACCTACCACCACCTGTGCGTGCTGAAGAGCGGAAGCTGGGTGTCGGTGGGACCGGACAGGCTGCAGATCAACAACGACACAGGTCTTCTGGCGGACTACATCCCTCCGTGGGGTCTGGCGGTGCTGATCGTGTTGCTGATCCTGGTGTGCGGGGTGCTGAGGAGCGTCAACCTCAGCCTGTTGTGGCTGGACCCCCTGGAACTCTACGTCTTCCACAGCTGCGGCTCCGAGGAGGACAAACGGACCGCCAAGCGCCTCGAGCCAATCCGGAGACGAGGCAACTGCCTGGTGGGTCCCTACTACTACTACAACTCACACACACAATGATTAGACCTGGGGTCAGAGGTGTGATGCCCATAGGGGATACATGGGCACATGCCCCTTAAGATTTTTCCTGTTTATATAAAAAATATATAATACATGTTTTTTTCTCTCTGTAATACTACTAGCCACTTAGCATTTTTATTTAGTTGGCGTTAGCTAGCCCAGATAGGTTTCCAATCTCCCAACTAGCTACCAAGTAGCAATTTAATGCTATTAATCAAGTTAGAGTAGCTAGCTTGTCTACCTTAACTGGCATGCCTGCTGTCAAGGTTGGTAGACTTTAGAAAAACAAACAATAACTAAATGTACTGAATAAAACTCGCATTCCTTTCAAAGTTTTACCCAGATTTGAGCATATTTAGCATATTTTGTTTCTTTAAAAAAAAGGACAACTCGAGAGGTATGCTTAGATATGCAGGAAAATATATATTTTTTTACATCGAATTAAGAATAATGATTATGGCTCTAGATTGCAGGAAAAAGCTGTTTCAGATGTTTGAAAAATGCTAAATTCTCACATTTTGGCCCCTCAGATAATTAGGGTGCATGGGTCCCCAATTTACACCCCTCCTGTAGAGCTATGCTATTGGGTGTAGAGGCTTTTGTTCCATCCCAGCACTAACACACCTGTTTCAAATAATCAGCTCGTGTCTGGACCTTAATTAGTTGAAACAGGTGTGTTATCAGGGTTAGGTAGGTTACTTTTTAAATGTAATCCGTTACTAGTTACCTGTCCAAAATTGTAATCAGTAACGTAACTTTTGGATTACCCCAACTCAGTAATGTAATCTGAATACTTTCAGTCACTTTGGATTACATTTCCTTTAAGAGGCATTAGAAGAAGACAAAAGGGATCCATCAAACGTATTTGGTGTGTCATCATAGTAGTCTCTGACTTGGGGTTAAACTTGCTCAGGTGGCACAAACTTAAACGTGCACCTTTCAATTGAATGTCATTGAGAAAACATTAAGGTGTCATGATGTATTTTTTCACAAACATCCTTTCTGAATTTAAAAGTAATCCAAGAAGTAATCAGTTTTTCAAAAGTATCTCATCTGATTCCAATATTTTAGCGGGTAACGCAACTGATTACAGTTAGTTTTGTTGTTGTAATCAGTTACTCCCCAACCCTGTGTGTTAGTGCTAGGTTGGAATATAAGCCTGCACATCCAAGACCAGAGACCCCTGCCCTACCCTCTTAATATTCAGATGTAAGGACATCACTCTGAAATCCACACTAACTTCACACCATCCCCACTCTCGGTTCTAGGTGTGTTCTCTGCTGTTCCTGTGCGCTCTGGGCCACTCGGTTCTCGGTGTGCTGCTCTACAGGGTCCTGGGTTCCATAGCGCCCGCCGTCTTCACCAGCGGGTTCCTCATCTTCCTGGTGTCAGAGCTTGTTCCCCACATAGTGTGTTCCGGCTACGGCTTCCAGCTAGCCCCAGGCTTCACCTGGCTGGCACAGGTCTGTATGGAACCTAACAGAAGGCAAGCGTCGTGTTCATTAGGCACCAACCGGGAGAAAACCGACTCAAACAGGGAGGAAATACCTGGACTGAAATGCTCATTTTCGTTTTCCATTTTAAAACGTTTTCTGTTGCGTGCCCTAATGAACACAACCCCATTGTCCTCTAGCATCTAGTGAGACCGGTGGCTCCTAGCAGCCCCATATACATTTTTTTCTTAACAAGAAGGTAGAATTGAACAGGTTCCATCTTCCTCTGCCAGGTGTGTATGGTGCTGACGTGCCCACTGTCGTGCCCACTGGGCCTGGTGCTGGACCTGGTGTTGAGACGTGACATCAGCACCTGCGGCGTGAGGGAGAGGGCCATGGAGATGATCCGCACCAACGTCAACGACCCCTACAGGTACGTGACACACACAAACACACACATATCTGTATGACCGTGTGTAATGTCCATGGTTGCCATACACTGCTATGTCACTGATCTATAGGACTACTGTGTGTATGATTATTCCCATACTGCAGTAAACAAAATCTACATCTAGCCATGGTGACCAACAGGGGCAGGCTTTTGTTCCAGCCCAACATATACACAACTGATCAGGTTTGCGAGTACTGGGCTGAAAAGCTTGCAGGACTGGAGTTGACTACCCCCTGTCTAGGGTTTAGGAGCTAGGGGTTGATTTGGGATTGTAAAGTTCTTTGACACCTAGTAAATGGTAAATGTTATAATCCATCGTTATCGTTTGTCATCATTGTGATTTGCAGTGAGTTTGTGAAGGAAGAGTTTAGCCGTGGTGCGCTGCGCAGGAAGACAGTGGAGGACATCCTGACTCCGCTGAAGGACTGTTTCATGCTGCCGTCCACCGCTGTGCTGGACTTCTCCACCATGTCAGAGATCATGCAGAGTGGATACACACGAGTCCCCATCTATGAAGAGGAGAAGTGGGTGGATGGGCTCAACACACACACACATAAAGGGACACACACACACTGACACACAGATACAAAGGGACACACACACACTGACACACAGACATAAAGGGACACACACACACTGACACACACACATAAAGGGACACACGCACACTGACACACAGACACAAAGGGACACACACACACTGACACACAGACACAAAGGGACACACGCACACTGACACACACACATAAAGGGACACACGCACACTGACACACAGACACAAAGGGACACACGCACACTGACACACAGACACAAAGGGACACACGCACACTGACACACAGACACAAAGGGACACACACACACTGACACACAGACACAAAGGGACACACACACACTGACACACAGACACAAAGGGACACACACACACTGACACACAAACACAAAGGGGGACACACACACACTGACACACAGACACAAAGGGACACACACAGACACAAAGGGACACACACACACTGACACACAGACACAAAGGGACACACACACACTGACACACAGACACAAAGGGACACACACACACTGACACAAAGGGACACACACACACTGACACACAGACACAAAGGGACACACACACACTGACACACAGACACAAAGGGACACACGCACACTGACACACAGACACAAAGGGACACACGCACACTGACACACAGACACAAAGGGACACTGACACACTGACACACTGACACAAAGGGACACACACACACAGACACACAGACACAAAGGGACACACACACACTGACACACAGACACAAAGGGACACACACACACTGACACACAGACACAAAGGGACACTGACACACAGACACAAAGGGACACACACACACTGACACACAGACACAAAGGGACACACACACACTGACACACAGACACAAAGGGACACACACACACTGACACACAGACACAAAGGGACATACACTTAAAGAAACATACACACACATCCCGTCTACAGAAAAGACAGGTGGGTCATTCAAACACACACATAGGAACATATACACACACACACTAACAGGTATCTAATGTAATTTACTCAGGTCTAACATCGTGGAGATCTTGTTTGTCAAGGACCTGGCTCTGGTCGACCCTGACGACTGTACTCCCATGACGACCATCACCAAGTTCTACAATCACCCTCTGCACTTTGTCTTCAACGACACCAAACTGGACGCTATGCTGGAAGAGTTCAAGAAAGGTGTGCGTGTGTTAATACGTGTGTGTGTGGTGATAGTTTTTGAAAGATAGCCACAACATCAAGTCAATTTCTTTAACGTCACACCTGCATAGACCTACCTTGTGGACTAATGTGAAAAGCCAAAGTTGTGGTTGGCTTGCGATTTGACCACTAAGGTACCCAGCTCTCCTCAACTTTGACCTTTACCCCCTTTCACCCCCCTCTCTCCAGGAAACTCTGCCCTGGCCATCGTTCAGAAGGTGAACAACGAGGGGGAGGGCGATCCCTTCTACGAGGTGCTGGGATTGGTCACCTTGGAGGACGTCATCGAGGAGATCATCAAATCAGAGATCCTGGATGAGTCAGACGGCTACAGTAAGAGAGAGAGCACGAGAGACCGAGATTGTGTGTGTCCGTATGGGCTTGCAAGTGTGTGCGCTGTGTGTGTGTGTGTCTGTGTGGGAGAGAGAGAGAGCGAGTGTGTGTGTGTCACCTAACCCCTCTCCCTGTCACCTAATCCCTCTCCCCTCACTCCTAACCGCTCTCCCTGTCCACTAACCCCTACCCCCTCTCTCTGTAGTGGACATGAAGGTGAAGCGTCCGCTGGCCCCTCTGGAGATCCCTCTGGAGCCTCGCAGCGTCCACGAAGAGTTCTCTCTGTTCAAACTCCCAGAGGGAGAACCCAAGATCCGCACTTCACCTCAGCTACTGCTGGCCACACACCGCTTCCTGTCCAGAGGTGGGTGGGTGGGTGGGTGGGTGGGTGTGTGTGTGTGTGTGTGTGTGTGTGTGCGCATGCGCGTAACACACGGAGACACACACACACACTTATGTCATTAGTCAGTGGTTTACCAGGACAGTAACAGTTTAACACCACTGGTAATATTACATCACTGTAACAGAAGTTAATGGATACACACGATAAGTCTTCATGGTGGAAAATATGCAGGAATGGATATTCAACCTGGATAGTTATTCTGTCTGCATTATAGGACTACACTTTGGATGTGGGTGGATGTTATTTGACCTTTCTCTGTCCTCTTCAGCTGCTTGACATAGATTCACCTTTAGCCACTAAGGTTTGGAATGAAAATAGAACAGAATGTAGACTACAATAGAATAGTGTAGCTAATTACAATAGAAAAGACAAGATGGAAGGTTTGTTAGACAAACTAGTATGCTTTTGATCAGTGATGAAACCATAGGCCAGGGCTCGCCAACCCTGCTCCTGGATAGTTGCAGGCTTTTGCCCCAGCCCTACACAAATGTATTGGATAACTAAAGCTCCACAGACCTGTGTATTAGGCAGCACGCTTGAGCAAAGCAATGCAATCAGTTTGTGTTCTGGAAAGGTCATGAGAAGGTGCTGTGTGTGTGTGTGTCCATGTCCCCTTATAGAGGTAGAGCACTTCAGTCCAGCCCGTGTGTCAGAGAAGGTGTTATTCCACCTGCTGCGCCACCCCAGTGTCAACCAGGAAGTCCACTTTGACCCCTCCAACCGCCTGAGCCCCGACCATTACCTCTTCACACGCAACCACCCCGTAGACTACTTCATACTGCTCCTTCAGGTCAGTGTGTGTGTATTTTGTGTGTGTGTGGGTGACCACTACCTCTTCACACACAACCACCCTGTAGACTACTTCATACTGCTCCTTCAGGTCAGTGTGTGTGTATTTTGTGTGTGTGTGGGTGACCACTACCTCTTCACACACAACCACCCTGTAGACTACTTCATACTGCTCCTTCAGGTCAGTGTGTGTGTATTTTGTGTGTGTGTGGGTGACCACTACCTCTTCACACACAACCACCCCGTAGACTACTTCATACTGCTCCTTCAGGTCAGTGTGTGTGTATTTTGTGTGTGTGTGGGTGACCACTACCTCTTCACACACAACCACCCCGTAGACTACTTCATACTGCTCCTTCAGGTCAGTGTGTGTGTTGGCACATGCGCATGTTTTATGGTACCTGACTATGTCCCTGTAGGGGCGTGTGGAGGTTGAGATCGGTAAAGAGGGCTTGAAGTTTGAGAACGGAGCGTTCACATACTACGGTGTGTCTGCACTCACAGCGCCAACCTCAGGTAAGACACAGAACTGCAGCACGCACATACGTATATACCTCACTAGTACCATTACCTGGGTCGTGCTCATTAGGGCTCTCAACGGAAAATGTTATAAAACGTTTCACAACAAGAAACAATTATAAGTTGTATGTTTTTACAACGTTTTTGATTTAGGAAATCTGTTCCCAGTATTCCCACGAATAAAACAAGATACTATATATCCAAAAGTATGTGGACACCTTCAAATTAGTGGATTCTGCTATTTCAGCCACACCCGTTGCTGACAGGTGTATAAAATCGAGCACACAGCCATGCAATCTCCATAGACAAACATTGGCAGTAGAATGGCCTTACTAAAGAGCTCAGTGACTTTCAAAGTGGCACCGTCATAGGATGCCATCTTTCCGTCAAGTCAGTTTGTCCTGCTAGAGCTGCCCCGGTCAACTGTAAGTGCTGTTATTGTGAAGTGGAAACGTCTAGGAGCAACAACGGCTCAGCCGTGAAGTGGTAGGCCACACAAGCTCACAGAATGGGACCGCCGGGTGCTGTAGCGCGTAAATAACGTCTTTCCTTGGTTGCAACACTCACTACTGAGTTCCAAACTGCCTCTGGAAGCAACATCGGCACAATAACTGTTAGTCGGGAGCTTCATGAAATGGGTTTCCATGGCTGAGCAGCTGCACACAAGCCTACGGTCACCATGCGCAATGCCAAGCGTCGGCTGGAGTGGTGTAAAGCTTGCCGCCATTGGACTCTGGAGCTGTGGAAACGCGTTTTCTGGAGTGATTAATCACGCTTCACCATCTGGCAGTCCGACAGACGAATCTGGGTTTGGCGGATGCCAGGAGAACACTACCTGCTTCAATGCATAGTGCCAACTGTAAAGTTTGTTGGAGGAGGAATAATGGTCTGGGGCTGTTTTTCATGGTTCGGGCTAGGACCCTTAGTTCCAGTGAAGGGAAATCTTAACACTACAGCATACAATGACATTCTAGACGATTCTGTGCTTCCAACTTTGTGGCAACAGTTTGGGGAAGGCCCTTTCCTGTTTCAGCATGACAATGCCCCTGTGCACAAAGCGAGGTCCATACAGAAATGGTTTGTCGAGATCGGTGTGAAAGAACTTGACTGACCTGCACAGAGCCCTGACCTCAACCCCATCGAACACCTTTGGGATGAATTGGAACTCCGACTAGAGCCAGGCCTAATCGCCCAACATCCGTGCCCGACCTCACTAATGCTCTTGTGGCTGAGTGGAAGCAAGTTCCCACAGCAATGTTCCAACATCTAGTGGAAAGCCTTCCCAGAAGAGTGGAGGCAGTTATAGCAGCAAAGGGGGGGACCAACTCCATATTAATGCCCATGATTTTGGAATGAGATGTTCGACGAGCAGGTGTCCACATACCTTTGGTCATGTAGTGTATGTGATTGTGTCTCAATGTTTGGGCCTAGTTGTGGTCAATTTGCAGTGTACAAATTATTATAATTATGTTCTGGCCCCCCGACCATCCTCTCCGTGGCTGAATCTAGCTGCCTACCCCGTTCTAGGATGAGTTCCAGACTCATTTACATTTACTCTGTTGTAATTATTGGATTACATAATGCAAAGTTAGCGTCATAATTATTTGATTACATAATGCAAAGTTAGTGTCATAATTATTTGATGCTGTATTTGAAGGCAGCACAGTTTGACAGGGGTGCACAAAATGAGCTGACACCAGAGTTCTGTCTCTTGAGTTTCCTGTGAACTTCAGTGCAACACCATCGTGGTAGAAATTTACTGGGGGTGGCACAAAAATTTGCTGCCGGCAGCATTTGTGTGTGTGCGTGTTTGATTCACCTGTGTGTGTGTGTGTCCAGTGCACCAGTCTCCAGTTTCGACCCAGCGTCGTCCTCCCAGGGATCCATTTGAGATGGGAGATGCCACCAGCCCATCCAGCTACTGTCCTGACTACACCGTCCACGCCCTCACTGACCTGCAGCTCATACGGGTCAGTGTGTGTGTGTGTGTGTGTTTGTCTTTCTCTGTGTGTGTCAGACTAACAGTACTCTTCCTCTGCCAGGTGACTCGCATGCAGTACCTGAATGCTCTGATGGCGTCGCGTGTTGGCCAGAACCCAGAATCTCCTGAGATCAAGATCCTGCCTAACAGTCAGACCAAGCTTCTCAATGAGAGGAACACCGCCACGCAAGGTAGGAGTAACACACAGATACATAGGTGCATACTGTACACACACACACCCTTATACTAACACCATGGGCTAGAATGAAGAGAAACTGAAGATGGAAGTATAATAATAGTAGTAGTAGTAATAATAATAATAATAATAATGGTTGTTCCTGTTGTGACTTCTCTCCATCATGTATAACCTGTACTCCCTTTGGGTGAACTAAGACTTCTCTCTTTCTCTTCTTTCTCTCCTCTGGCTCCTCCTCTCTGTCTCCTCCTGCTCTCCCCTGTCTCCCCCTCCTCTCCCCTGTCTCCTCCTCTCCCCTCCCCTGTCTCCTCCTCTCCCCTCCCCTGTCTCCTCCTCTCCCCTCCCCTGTCTCCTCCTCTCCTCTCCCCTGTCTCCTCCTCTCCTCTGGCCACTCCAGAGTTCCCTGTAAACTTTTCCTTCTTTGACACCATTGAGAACTACTGTTAGTGTTTTCTGTGTGCATGAGGTAAAGGAAATGCAGTGTCCTCAGTGACATGACAACTACAACACACACACACACACTGAAAGGACACCAAGGCATTGGGAGAAAATAAAATAGTATTTTTCATTTTCTTTTCAGTCAGTCACAAAGCGCCTGAGGGTCATTTAGGGCTTTATTCAGACTTGAGATATGCGCTTGAATGGTTGCTGAAGTCTCCTATTGACATCACTGAATAGTTTATGTGAAAGTTAAGCATGCAGATTTCAAGTCTGAATACGGCCTTTAGAAAGTTTTGTCTCTTGACCAGATCCTTCACAGACACTGGGATAAGGCTTTGTGTGTGGAACGTACCCAATTAGAGGGGGTTCTTTTAGACTGTTTCTTCTCTAAATACTTAGTGTTATTTATTTTAGTGCCCTTTATTTAGTACCCTTTATTTGTATCTTACAGATAGTGAGATGCAATCAGGTCAGGGTGAATGAGATGGTGTGTTTGTGGGTGCGGAATGGAAAGAGAGGTGTGTGTGTGTGTGTGTGTGTGTGTGCGCGCTTGAAAAGCTTATGTCTGTTTCCTCGTTCTATCTCTCGTCGCATCTTTCTGTCCTTTTGTGGCTGCCCTATCCCATCCCTCTCTACTGGGTACGTATGCTGCTATTCTCCCACCCTTCTCCTTCATCCCCTCCTGTGTGTACAGGAGGTAAAGACTGCATGTCTGTTGACAAAAAGAAACAAGTACCAAAATGTGTCCATTGCATTGAAACAGTCACATGTACACCAGGCTACACAAAGAGCATATTGTGATGTCACAGGGTGGTATTGTGATGTCATAGTGGGCTGCATTGTAACCTCATCAGTGCCATTGTGGAAGTCATAACGGATGGCATTATGTCATTGTGCAATGTGTGATGTCATCTCCCCACTCACGGCCTCCCCCTCTCTCTTATTGGCTGGGTTCCACAGGTGGCAGCAAATCCCAGGAAAGTTCAACGGAAGAGGAGGCTCATGGGTAATGAAGTTCTCTCTGTCAGAACTATGTGTGTTACTCAGACAACCAACCAGGAGGCTTTTTTTGTTTTCTTTAGATATATTTTTATCAGTGAATCCCTTATGCAGTGATTGGACGTGGCTGGAATGAGCGTGTGTGTGGCTACTGCACTATCCTCAGCTGTATTCCTCATTCATTATATGTTTCGCATCAATGCCAATTGTGTGTGTGTCTACGTGGTGTGTGTGTACACGGTGTGTGTGTGTGTGCCTCTCCTCCCTGTTGTAATTCAGCCTCCTTTGTCTAAACGTTACATTGCCTGTTCCTTCATTATTAGCCTATCTGTGTGCCAAAGCAAATCACTTCAACCCTGTGTGTGTGCGTGTGTTGTCAAAATCCGTCCATCCAAGCATTAGACAGAGGGTGGTCAAAAAAAGCCAATTTGCACAGAAATGTGTACACCGCTCTTGGTGATTTGCTTTAGTTGTTTGATTATACGTCCATATTTTATTTTATACACTCCCACATAGCAGTTACATACATATTTGTATGTAGAGCCAAATATTTGTAGTTTTCGTGTTGTTTTTCTAGGCCTAATGGAGGGCCTGTATACAGTATATAAGGAGACCTACGGGAAGATTGGAACTTAAAGGGCTAGATCACCCAACAGTAAAGAGATAAATATGTATTTGAAAATGTTCGCACTATCCCTTTAAGAGAGCTTATGCAACGCTTGTGTCCGTGCCTTTGCACAGTCAGACATTTAGCTGTAGGTCTGAGTTGTGATGAGAGAGAGAGGTGAGTGTCTGTGTGTCTCCTCTCCCATTTGACTTCTCTCGCGGCGTGCCAACCCTGACCCAGTCTGCTTTCATGCATTCCTTTTGTTTGGCCAAGTTGCCAAAGAGTATCAGAATCCCTTTATTCACCAAGTACATTTACACATACCCAGAATTTGCTTTGGTGAGAAGGTGCTGCTAGAAATAGACAATATACAGACAGAAGTCCAGATAGACACCATACAGAATAGACAATATACAGACACAAGTCCACGTAGACATCATACAGAGTAGACTGCGTGTGTCACATCTAAAGCACCTTGTTGATTTTCTCATCCTTGATAGCCGAGTAGGTTGAGTACCATTTAACATTCCACATCACGTGTGTGTGTGTGTGCGCGCTCCTGTGTGGCTGGCCGTGTGTGTGACTCTTGGCGCCTGTCAGTCAGTATTCAGTCTTACAGACTCTTTCAGGAAACTCCATTTCCCATGTTGCAGTGTAACTACCCATGTGTGCAGGGAATACATATGTTACCCACTGTCCTGTGGAGACAGGAAACCCCTAGATAAAGGCCTGGTCCATAATCAACCCCTTGGTCCTTCCCCTAACACCTTTCCCTGGCTCCTAGTCATCTACCCTTTGCTCCTAGGCCCTATCCCTTAGTGTAAACAGATCTGAAGAAAAGGTGATGGCACCACCTAGACTTTATGTCAGGCCTAGGGGACCTTCTGCCATGCTGTGTACACCTATCTCATTCCTTCAGATCTGCAAACAGGGGTTTGGAGTGGGGTTAGGAGTCTTTGGAGTGGGGATTGGGGCTAGGAGTCTTTGGCGTGGACCAGAGACTCCACCAGGGTCATATTCATTAGTGCACACCATAGCAAAATGTTTTGCAACGGAAAACAAAAACAAACAATTCTTATTGGACAAGTCTAGGTAGTCCCTCCCTGTTTCAGTACGTGTTTTTCCATTTGGTGCCTAATGAACACGACCCATGTTTCCTAGCGACCATGATAGGGGTCGGCTATTTTGGCGGCCATCTTGGTTGCCTCAGTCGTTCTCCACCCCTCTAAAGTGTTTTTGTTTAGTTGATCTAATTACGGACATACGCTAATTAATGACATATGCTAAGACAAGGGATTAACTATGTGATTCAAAGTAAATATTTTCCATTTGTTTTAACAATATTGTACTGTTGGTTATGTTGTGTCAAGTCAGTTTATATTGTAATTAAAGACAATGTATATTGTAAAAAAGGTCATTACTTATGCTACTTATATTGATCGGGAGAAATGTCGGGTTTTTTGATGGGGGTAGAGAACTGTATATTAATATAATATATGCTTATCTAGAGATAATATGAATCAAGGATGCAGATTTAAGCTTGTAGTTTTCAGGTACAAATTTAGAATACTGTTACCATGATAAGAACCGGACCAGCGCTACTTTCTCTCCAGGTTTTTTTTTTCTTTTTTGTATAGATTTTTTTTTCCCAATTCTTCTCTGGAATGCTGGGAGATGTGTGTGTGCAGAGAACATTGCATTACATTGCATTGAACTATTTCAATATCTGCTGTTTCTTAGTAAATAAACCCAGTCCTTGTATACATTTGTCTTTTTTTGTTTGTTTATCCTGATTTGTTACTTAGTTACAAAGCAGCTTTACTCCCTCATTTCAAGATGAAGTGGTTTTAGGGTCTGTTCACACTGCTCCCGCCAAATACTATGCCAGAAAGAAAGCCTTTGGTTTAGTTGCAGACTACATCCAATGAAATGGCTCCTTTCTGCCATGTGAACTGGTCTTCTTCCATAATAGAAATGAATGGTAAATAATGTATTGTTTAATCTTCGAGTCACTTTTATTGTAAATAAGAATAGAATATGTTTCAAACCACTTCTACATGAATGTGGATGCTATCATGATTACAGATAATCCTGAATGAATTAATGAATAATAATGAGTGAGAAAGTTAGACACACCAATACCACCCCCCCCCCCCCCCCCCCCCCCCCCCCCCCCAACAATGCTACCCTCCCCTGTTATTGTAATGAGGAGAGGTTAGCATGTCTTGGGGTTATGATATTTGTGCATCTAACTTTCTCACTCATCATTATTCACGATTCATTCAGGATTATCCATAATCATAATAGCATCCACATTCATGTAGAAGTGTTTAGAAACATATTATATTCTTATTTACAATACAAGTGACTCCAAAATGACACAATACATTATTTACCATTTAATTTCTATTGGGCAAAACAATTCTGAAACACAACCAAAACAAACAGCAAATGCATCCAACAAATGTGTTGAGTCACAAGCTTAATGTCGTCATTGCATGCTATGAATATGGGACCAAATACTAAACTTTTTATTATTTTAATACCACAGGAGGTTGGTGGTACCTTAATTTGGGTGGATGGGCTTGGGGTAATGGCTGGAGCGGAATAAGTAGAATGGTATCAAATACATCAATCACATGGTTTGATGCCATTCAATTTTTACAGTTTCAGCCATTATTATGAGCACTCCTCCCCTGTTTTAGAATGTTTTCTGCACTTCCTGGGCATCATGATGACCCAATAAACCAGTTCTGTTTTTGCATTTAAGCCTCAGTTTTGGTCCACTTTTCTGACTCAGTTTTGGTCCACTTTTTTGACAGTGTAAGTTCAAGAATTTAAAAGCTTGGATTTCGTTGGAACGTGCAATTTGTGATCAAATCTGTGTGAACAAATGTTTTATAAATGAGTCCCCAGATGATCTACTCTTACAACAGTCATGGGAATCAACATTAAAACCATGATAATTATTTCGTGGAGATTGCGCACCCACTTGTCTGAAAGAGGAAGTTGCAACATTGTGACTGATGGACAACAGAAAGTAGAGACTGAAGGGTCATGGAAATGGAGAGAGTGATGACATCAAGACGACTTCACTGCCTGCTCAGCAGATTTGTGTTTCACACGGACCCAACTGCTACTCCTGTGTGTGTGTGTGTGTCACAGGAGGTTGGTGGCACCTTTAATTGGGGAGGACAGGCTTTTGGTAATGGAATTAGTGGAATGGGATCAAATACATCAAAAACAAAGTTTCCATGTACATTTACATTCCATTAGCTCCATTCCAGACATTATTATGAGCCGTCCTGCCCTCAGTAGCCTCCTGTGGTGTGCGTGTTGTATACCCCTGAAAATGGTCAGTACTTTAAACTACTATAATGTCACATGCCTCTCTGTTTTTAAATGCGCCTTTGAATGCTGTTCCATACACATTTACGTTGTCAGAAAACATCAGGGAGCGAATTACAGGGGTGCAGGACAACTTCACCGCATCAAAGGGACGATGGACGGGGCCATGTACCATCAAATCTTGGGTGAGAACCTCCTTCCCTCAGCCAGGGCATTGAAAATGGATTGTGGATGGGTATTCCAGCATGACAATGACCCAAAACACACGGCCAAGGCAACAAAGGAGTGGCTCAAGAAGAAGCACATTAAGGTCCTGGATTGGCCTAGCCAGTCTCCATACCTTAATACCATAGAAAATATGTGGAGGGAGCTGAAGGTTCGAGTTGCCAAACGTCAGCCTTGAAACCTTAATGACTTGGAGAAGATCTGCAAAGAGGAGTGGGACAAATCCCTCCTGAGATGTGTGCAAACCTGGTGGCCAACTACAAGGAACGACTGACCTCTGTGATAGCCAACAAGGGTTTTGCCACCAAGTACTAAGTCATGTTTTGCAGAGGGGTCAAATACTTATTTCCCTCATTAAAATGCAAATCAATTTATAACATTTTTGACATGCGTTTTTCTGGATTTTTTTGTTGTTATTCTGTCTTTCACTGTTCAAATAAACCTACCATTAAAATTATAGACTGATCATGTCTTTGTCAGTGGGCAAACGTACAAAATCAGCAGGGGATCAAATACTTTTTTCCCTCACTATATCTTACAGTGAGGGAGGCCCCGCTCTCTCGCTTTCCCAGATGTTTAGTTAATTTTATTCTGATCTCTCCTGCATTATTGTAGCCTTTTCTGTAGCCTGTCAACTATGTGTGTCTCTCTATCCCTGTTCTCTCCTCTCTACACAGGCCAGAGTTCATCTCAGCTTATGCTACCCTCCAGTCCCTCGACTTCTTGGCACTGACGGAAACATGGATTACCACAGGAAACACTGCTACTCCTACTGCTCTTTCCTCGTCTGATCATGTGTTCTCGCATACCCCGAGAGCATCTGGTCAGCGCGGCGGTGGCACAGGAATCCTCATCTCTCCCAAGTTGACATTCTCTCTTTTCCCCCTGACCCATCTGTCTATCTCCTCACAGTTCTGGGTGACTTTAACCTCCCTACGTCTGCCTTTGACTCATTTCTCTCTGCCTCCTTCTTTCCTCTTTTGACCTCACCCTCACCGTCCCCCCCTACTCACAAGGCAGGCAATACGCTTGACCTCATCTTTACTAGATGCTGTTCTTCTACTAACCTCACTGCAACTCCCCTCCAAGTCTCCGACCATTACTTTGTATCCTTTTCTCTCTCGCTCTCCTCCAACACTACTCAGTCTGCCCCTACTCAGATGGTAATGTGCCGTCGCAACTTTCGCTCTCTCTCTCTCCCGCTACTCTCTCCTCTTCCATCCTATCATCTCTTCCCTCTGCTAAATCCTTCTCCCTCCGATCTCCTGATTCTGCCTCCTCAACCCTCCTCTCCTCCCTTTCTGCATCTTTTGACTCTCTATGTCCCCTATCCTCCCGGCCGGCTCGGTCCTCCCCTCCTGCTCCGTGGCTTGACGACTCATTGCGAGCTCAAAGAACAGGGCTCCGGGCAGCCGAGCGGAAATGGAGGAAAACTAGACTCCCTGCTCATCTTTTCACTCCCTCCTCTACATTTTCTTCCTCTGTTTCTGCTGCTAAAGCCACTTTCTACCACTCTAAATTTCAAGCCTCTGCCTCTAACCCAAGGAAGCTCTTTGCCACCTTCTCCTCCCTGCTGAATCCTCCTCCTCCTCCTCCTCCCCCTCCCTCCTCCCTCTCTGTGGATGACTTCGTCAACCATTTTGAAAAGAAGTTTGACGACATCCGATCCTCATTTATTAAGTCAAATAACACCACTGGTCCTGCTCACACTGCCCTACACTATGCTTTGACTTCTTTCTCCCCTCTCTCTCCAGATGAAATCTTGCAACCGGCCGCCCAACAACCTGCCCGCTTGACCCTATCCCCTCCTCTCTTCTCCAGACCATTTCCGGAGACCTACTCCCTTACCTCATCTCGCTCATCAACTCATCCTTGACCGCTGGCTATGTCCCTTCCGTCTTCAAGAGAGCGAGTGTTGCACCCCTTCTCAAAAAACCAACACTCGATCCCTCTGATGTCAACAACTACAGACCAGTATCCCTTCTTTATTTTCTCTCCAAAACTCTTGAGCGTGCCGTCTCTAGCCAACTCTCCTGCTATCTCTCTCAGAATGACCTTCTTGATCCAAACCAGTCAGGTTTCAAGACTGGTCATTCAACTGAGACTGCTCTTCTCTGTGTCACGGAGGCTCTCCGCACTGCTAAAGCGAACTCTCTCTCCTCTGCTCTTATCCTTCTAGACCTATCTGCTGCCTTTGATACTGTGAACCATCAGATCCTCCTCTCCACCCTCTCCGAGTTGGGCATCTCCGGCGCTGCTCACTCTTGGATTGCGTCCTACCTGACAGGTCGCTCCTACCAGGTGGCGTGGCGAGAATCTGTCTCTGCACCACGGGCTCTCACCACTGGTGTCCCCCAGGGCTCAGTTCTAGGCCCTCTCCTATTCTCTCTATACACCAAGTCACTTGGCTCTGCAATATCCTCACATGGTCTCTCCTATCATTGCTACACAGACGACACACAATGAATTTTCTCCTTTCCCCCTTCTGATAACCAGGTGGCGAATTGCATCTCTGCATGTCTGGCAAACATATCAGTGTGGATGTCGGATCACCACCTCAAGCTGAACCTCGGCAAGACTGAGCTGCTCTTCCTCCCGGGGAAGGACTGCCTGCTCCATGATCTCGCAATCACGGTTGACAACTCCATTGTGTCCTCCTCCAAGAGTGCAAAGAACCTTGGCGTGACCCTGGACAACACCCTGTCGTTCTCCGCTAACATCAAAGCGGTGACCCGATCCTGCAGGTTCATGCTCTACAACATTCGCAGAGTACAACCCTACCTTACACAGAAAGCGGCACAGGAATTGAGTGGTTGTCCCACTGGCTATCATAACACCAATTTGTAAGTCACTCTGGATAAGAGCGTCTGCTAAATGACTTAAATGTAAAAATGTAAATGGTTAACCTCTACGGGATCGGTCTCCCGTATACGAGACGGTTGAGCTAACGTGCGCTAATGTGATTAGCATGACTGTTGTAAGTAACAGCAAACTTTCTAGGACATAGACATGTCTTATATGGGCAGAAAGCTTAAATTATTGTTAATCTAACTGCACTGTCAAATTTACAGTAGCTATTACTGTGAAAAAATACCATTGTTTGAGGAGAGTGCACAACAACAAAAAACTTACCACGGTTTGATACATTCACCTCTGAAGGTCAATAATGTACTTACATTTAGTAATCTTGCTCTGATTTGTCATCCTAAGGGTCCCAGAGATAAAATGTAGCACAGTTTTGTTTGATAAAATCAATTTTTATATTCAAATGTAGGAACTGGGTTCTACAGTTTGAACCCTTGCTGTCTCTGGCGCCACGCCCAACCATCTAGATGTGTGGAAGTTAGTGTATAAGCTAATGATCCATCATGTATGACATTCCTGGGAGTGTGTATTACCATATCATTTTTGTATGTTCTCTATGGTTATGTACTTGAAAATGTATCAATTGACCAATTCGGCACATTTGGGCAGACTTGATACAAAATAGTCCAGTATTGCAATGCTTCACTGGTTCAATCTGAAACTTTGCACACACACTGCTGCCATCTAGTGGCCAAAATCTAAATTGTACCTAAACTGCAATATTACATTATGGCCTTTCTCTTGCATTTCAAAGATGGAACAAAAAAAAATAGAAAACGTATGTTTTTTTGTTTGTATTATCTTTTACCAGATCTTATGTGTTATATTCTCCTACATTAATTTCACATTTCCACACACTTCAAAGTGTTTCCTTTGAAATGGTATCAAGAATATGCATATCCTTGCTTCAGGTCCTGAGCTACAGGCAGTTAGATTTGGGTATGTCATTTTAGGCGAAAATTGGAAAAAAAGGATCTGATCCTTATGAGGTTAAATAGAAAATAGCCTAATTAATAAAATAAAAAAGTGCTTTATCAACAATGGCATTCTTTTCAATTGACTCTGCAGCTCCTCCAACTATTGAAGTTTTTCACAACTGCCACCAGTTGGACGCCAAAACATTGACAACAAATACATACTGACAGTAAAATAAATGTGTGTGATTTTTGTTTTTATATGTCATGCTGAAACCATCATATTAAACACCAATGATATTCATTAAGTTTGTTTATATTTAGGATAATGTTTTACAGCTTTGTCATTCTAGTTTTGATTTCAAAACCATCTTATTTTATTACTTCATATATTTCACATGAGGGCCAGAGATAATTACAGACACCTGTAAAAATCTGAAGTACCCAGTTTACCGGTAAACTTTAAACGTTTCCAGTAATATACCCTCCCTTTGCAACTCTATACATAATAATAATAATAATAATAATATGCCATTTAGCAGACGCTTTTATCCAAAGCGACTTACAATGGTTAATATGAAAATAAAACCTTATTCCAAATTAAGCTAACATCCCCACCTCTGTCATGATTTCAATGGTGGAAAAAATACTCAATTGTCATACTTGAGTAAAGGTAAAGATACCTTAATAGAAAATTACTCAAGTAAAAGTGAAAGTCACCCAGTACAATACTACTTGAGTAAAAGACTAAAAGTATTTGGTTTTAAATATACTTAAGTATTTTTTATTTATTTCACCTTTATTTAACCAGGTAAGCCAGTTGAGAACAAGTTCTCATTTACAACTGCGACCTGGCCAAGATAAAGCAAAGCAGTGCGATAAAAACAACAATACAGAGTTACATATGGGGTAAAACAAAACATAAAGTCAAAAAAATACAACAGAAATTATGTATACAGTGTGTGCAAATGTAGCAAATTATGGAGGTAAGGCAATAAATAGGCCATAGTGTAAAATAATTACGATTAGTATTAACACTGGAATGATAGATGTGCAAGAGATTATGTGCAAATAGAGATACTGGGGTGCAAATGAGCAAAATATATAACAATATGGGGATGAGGTAGTTGGGTGGGCTAATTTCAGATGGGCTGTGTACATGTGCAGTGATCGGTAAGGTGCTCTGACAACTGATGCTTAAAGTTAGTGAGGGAGATAAGAGTATCAGCTTCAGAGATTTTTGCAGTTCGTTCCAGTCATTGGCAGCAGAGAACTGGAAGGAATGGCGGCCAAAGGAGGTGTTGGCTTTGGGGATGACCAGTGAGATATACCTGCTGGAGCGCATACTACGGGTGGGTGTTGCTATGGTGACCAATGATCTAAGATAAGGCGGGGATTTGCCTAGCAGTGATTTATAGATGGCCTGGAGCCAGTGGGTTTGGGGACGAATATGTAGTGAGGGCCAGCCAACAAGAGCGTACAGGTCACAGTGGTGGGTAGTATATGGGGCTATGGTGACAAAACGGATGGCACTGTGATAAACTACATCCAATTTGCTAAGTAGAGTGTTGGAGGCTATTTTGTAAATTACATCGCCAAAGTCAAGGATCGGTAGGATAGTCAGTTTTACGAGGGCATGTTTGGCAGCATGAGTGAAGGAGGCTTTGTTGCGAAATAGGAAGCTGATTCTAGATTTAACTTTGGATTGGATATGCTTAATGTGAGTCTGGAAGGAGAGTTTACAGTCTAACCAGACACCTAGGTATTTGTAGTTGTCCACATACTCTAGGTCAGACCCGCCGAGAGTAGTGATTCTAGTCGGGTGGGCGGGTGCCAGCAGCGTTCGATTGAAGACCATGCATTTAGTTTTAAAAGTCAATGGAATTGCTAAAATGTAGTTAAGTAACAAGAGTAAAAGTAAAAGTATAAACCATTTCAAATTCCTTATATTAAGCAAACCAGACGGCACAATTGTTATTACTTTTTTTTTTATTGACGGATAGCCAGGGGCACACTCCAACACTCAGACATAATTTACAAACTAAGCATTTGTGTTTAGTGAGTCCGCCAGATCAGAGGCAGTAGGGATGACCAGGGATGTTCTCTTGATAAGTGTATGAATTGGACCATTTTCCTGTCAAAATGTAACGAGTACTTTTGGGTGTCAGGGAAAATGTATGGAGTAAAAAGTACATTATTTTCTTTAGGAATGTAGTGAAGTAAAAGTAAAAGCTGGCAAAAAGAGAAATAGTAAAGTACAGATACCCCAAAAAACGACTTAAGTAGTACTTTAAAGTATTTTTACTTAAGTACTTTACACCACTGCATGATTTAAACCAGTGACAGTTGGTTCCAGATCTTTCAATGTCATTAATCTCTCTACTCCGCCTGTCTGCTAGACTGGCTAACACCTAACTCTCAAAATCCTCCTGACCTCAGAGTCTGGAATTGCTCTTTGATGTTGTCGGTATAATGTGTCCAATTTGTAAGTCGCTCTGGATAAGAGCGTCTGCTAAATGACGTAAATGTAATGTAAATGTCGATAATGAAGGGGGCTGTGCTTTTACTGGTTGGCTCTCCTCTGCATCTTTCTCACTCAAACACCAACATGCACAGCCACACACAGCCCCCTACTGCTGCCCCCTTCAATTACAACGGTTGGATTTTCTAATCCAAACAATGAGAGGTCTCAACCCAGAGGAAAGAAAAACATTTGAAAGAATCAATCAAACCCTTTGCTCAATTTCTGAGAGAATGTTGCATTAACAAACAGCCTCCTTTCCAGACCAATGTTTCACAGCTCTCCATGCGCTGTGAGTTACGTGGGTCGCGTCAGCCATGCTAGCTGTCTGCCACAGGAGGCTGCTGAGCGGAGGACGGCTCATAATAATGTCTGGAATGGAGTGAATGGAATGGTATCAAACACAAGGAAACCATGTGTTTGATACCATTCCATTAATTCCGTTCCAGCCATTACAATGAGCCAGTCTTCCCCAATCTGAGCTTTCTGTAGTGAACCTGCAACATTGTATATACTGGGTCCAACCCAAATGGAGGGTGCACGGTGCACTCTTTGGATGCTGGAGTTATTGGAGTGTGCAGGTAGTCTACTTTTTGAAGTGTTTTGTTTGACAATCAGATGAAAACAGCATGACTGGTTGTGTTCATGCCACATTAAATGGTAATACATTCTTACAGTTAAAATACATGTCATTACTATTAGGCTCATAAAAAATGTTGCGCAAGAGCAAATAGTTATAATTATAATTTGCACTATGTACAGTGGGGGAAAAAAGTATTTAGTCAGCCACCAATTGTGCAAGTTCTCCCACTTAAAAAGATGAGAGAGGCCTGTAATTTTCATCATAGGTACACGTAAACTATGACAGACAAATTGAGAAAAAAAATCACATTGTAGGATTTTTAATGAATTTATTTGCAAATAAGTATTTGGTCACCTACAAACAAGCAAGATTTCTGGCTCTCACAGACCTGTAACTTCTTCTTTAAGAGGCTCCTCTGTCCTCCACTCGTTACCTGTATTAATGGCACCTGTTTGAACTTGTTATCAGTATAAAAGACACCGGTCCACAACCTCAAACAGTCACACTCCAAACTCCACTATGGCCAAGACCAAAGAGCTGTCAAAGGACACCAGAAACAAAATTGTAGACCTGCACCAGGCTGGGAAGACTGAATCTGCAATAGGTAAGCAGCTTGGTTTGAAGAAATCAACTGTGGGAGCAATTATTAGGAAATGGAAGACATACAAGACCACTGATAATCTCCCTCGATCTGGGGCTCCACGTAAGATCTCACCCCGTGGGGTCAAAATCACCACAAGAACGGTGAGCAAAAATCCCAGAACCACACGGGGGGACCTAGTGAATGACCTGCAGAGAGCTGGGACCAAAGTAACAAAGCCTACCATCAGTAACACACTACGCCGCCAGGGACTCAAATCCTGCAGTGCCAGACGTGTCCCCCTGCTTAAGCCAGTACATGTCCAGGCCCGTCTGAAGTTTGCTAGAGTGCATTTGGATGATCCAGAAGAGGATTGGGAGAATGTCATATGGTCAGATGAAACCAAAATATAACTTTTTGGTAAAAACTCAACTCGTCGTGTTTGGAGGACAAAGAATGCTGAGTTGCATCCAAAGAACACCATACCTACTGTGAAGCATGGGGGTGGAAACATCATGCTTTGGGGCTGTTTTTCTGCAAAGGGACCAGGACGACTGATCCGTGTAAAGGAAAGAATGAATGGGGCCATGTATCGTGAGATTTTGAGTGAAAACCTCCTTCCATCAGCAAGGGCATTGAAGATGAAACGTGGCTGGGTCTTTCAGCATGACAATGATCCCAAACACACCGCCCGGGAAACGAAGGAGTGGCTTCGTAAGAAGCATTTCAAGGTCCTGGAGTGGCCTAGCCAGTCTCCAGATCTCAACCCCATAGAAAATCTTTGGAGGGAGTTGAAAGTCCGTGTTGCCCAGCGACAGCCCCAAAACATCACTGCTCTAGAGGAGATCTGCATGGAGGAATGGGCCAAAATACCAGCAACAGTGTGTGAAAACCTTGTGAAGACTTACAGAAAACGTTTGACCTGTGTCATTGCCAACAAAGGGTATATAACAAAGTATTGAGAAACTTTTGTTATTGACCAAAAACTTATTTTCCACCATAATATGCAAATAAATTCATAAAAAATCCTACAATGTGATTTTCTGGAGAAAAAAAATCTCATTTTGTCTGTCATAGTTGACGTGTACCTATGATGAAAATTACAGGCCTCTCTCATCTTTTTAAGTGGGAGAACTTGCACAATTGGTGGCTGACTAAATACTTTTTTTCCCCACTGTATGTCTCACACTTCTTCAGAGTGATGTTGGAGTGATCTTAGTAGAGCCTAGAGGTGCTACCCTCCAGTCCCTCGACTTCTTGGCGCTGACGGAAACATGGATTACCACTGAAAACACTGCTACTCCTGCTGCTCTCTCCTCGTCTGACCATGTGTTCTCGCATACACCGAGAGCATCTGGTCAGCGGGGTGGTGGCACAGGAATCCTCATCTCTCCCAAGTGGACATTCTCAATTTTTCCCCTGACCCATCTGTCTATCTCCTCATTTGAATTCCATGCTGTCACAGTCACTAGCCCATTTAAGCTTAATATCCTTGTCATCTATCGCCCTCCAGGTTCCCTTGGAGAGTTCATCAATGAGCTTGACGCCTTGATAAGTTCCTTTCCTGAGGATGGCTCACCCCTCACAGTTCTGGGGGATTTCAACCTCCCTACGTCTACATTTGACTCATTTCTCTCTGCCTCCTTCTTTCCACTCCTCTCCTCTTTTGACCTCACCCTCTCACCGTCCCCCCCTACTCACAAGGCAGGCAATACGCTTGACCTCATCTTTACTAGATGCTGTTCTTCTACTAATCTCACTGCAACTCCCCTCCAAGTCTCCGACCACTACTTTGTATCCTTTTCTCTCTCCCTCTCCTCCAACACTACTCACTCTGCCCCTACACAGATGGTAATGCGCCGTCGCAACCTTCGCTCTCTCTCTCCCGCTACTCTCTCCTCTTCCATCCTATCATCTCTTCCCTCTGCTCAATCCTTCTCCCTCCAATCTCCTGATTCTGCCTCCTCAACCCTCCTCTCCTCCCTTTCTGCATCCTTTGACTCTCTATGTCCCCTATCCTCCCGGCCGGCTCGGTCCTCCCCTCCAGCTCCGTGGCTTGATGACTCATTGCGAGCTCACAGAACAGAGCTCCGGGCAGCTGAGCGGAAATGGAAGAAAACTAGACTCCCTGCAGACCTGGCATCTTTTCACTCCCTCCTCTCTACATTTTCTTCATCTGTTTCTGCTGCTAAGGCCACTTTCTACCACTCTAAATTCCAAGCATCCGCCTCTAACCCTAGGAAGCTGTTTGCCACATTCTCCTCCCTGCTGAATCCCCCCCCCCCCCCCCTCCTCCCTCTCTGTGGATGACTTCGTCAACCATTTTGAAAAGAAGGTTGACGACATCCGATCCTCGTTTGTTAAGTCAAATGACACTGCTGGTCCTGCTCACACTGCCCTACCCTATGCTTTGACGTCTTTCTCCCCTCTCTCTCCAGATAAAATCTTGCGACTTGTGACGGCAGGCTGCCCAACAACCTGCCCGCTTGACCCTATCCCTTCCTCTCTTCTCCAGACCATCTCCGGTGACCTTCTCCCTTACCTCACCTCGCAGATCAACTCATCCTTGACCGCTGGCTATGTCCCTTCCGTCTTCAAGAGAGCGAGAGTTGCACCCCTTCTCAAAAAACCAACACTCGATCCCTCTGATGTCAACAACTACAGACCAGTATCCCTTCTTTCTTTTCTCTCCAAAACTATTGAGCGTGCCGTCTTTAGCCAACTCTCTTGCTATCTCTCTCAGAATGACCTTCTTGATCCAAACCAGTCAGGTTTCAAGACTGGTCATTCAACTGAGACTGCTCTTCTCTGTGTCACAGAGGCTCTCCGCACTGCTAAAGCTAACTCTCTCTCCTCTGCTCTTGTCCTTCTAGACCTGTCTGCTGCCTTTGATACTGTGAACCATCAGATCCTCCTCTCCACCCTCTCCGAGCTGGGCATCTCCGGCGCGGCTCACTCTTGGATTGCGTCCTACCTGACCGGTCGCTCCTACCAAGTGGCGTGGCGAGAAGCTGTCTCCGCACCACGTGCTCTCACCACTGGTGTCCCCCAGGGCTCAGTTCTAGGCCCTCTCCTATTCTTGCTATACACCAAGTCACTTGGCTCTGCAATATCCTCACATGGCCTCTCCTATCATTGCTACGCTGACGACACACAACTAATCTTCTCCTTTCCCCCTTCTGATAACCAGGTGTCGAATCGCATCTCTGCATGTCTGGCAGACATATCAGTATGGATGACGGATCACCACCTCAAGCTGAACCTCGGCAAGACTGAGCTGCTCTTCCTCCCGGGGAAGGACTGCCCGTTCCATGATCTCGCCATCACGGTTGACAACTCTGTTGTGTCCTCCTCCCAGAGTGCGAAGAGCCTTGGCATGACCCTGGACAACACCCTGTCGTTCTCCGCTAACTTCAAGGCCGTGACCCGATCCTGTAGGTTCATGCTCTACAACATTCGGAGAGTACGACCCTGCCTTACACAGGAAGCGACACAGGTCCTAATCCAGGCACTTGTCATCTCCCGTCTGGATTACTGCAACTCGCTGTTGGCTGGGCTCCCTGCCTGTGCCATTAAACCCCTACAACTCATCCAGAATGCCGCAGCCCGTCTGGTGTTCAACCTTCCCAAGTTCTCTCACGTCACCCCGCTCCTCCGCACACTCCACTGGCTTCCAGTTGAAGCTCGCATCTGCTACAAGACCATGGTGCTTGCCTACGGAGCTGTGAGGGGAACGGCACCTCCATACCTTCAGGCTCTGATCAGTCCCTACACCCAAACGAGGGCACTGCGTTCATCCACCTCTGGCCTGCTGGCTCCCCTACCTCTGCGGAAGCATAGTTCCCGCTCAGCCCAGTCAAAACTGTTCGCTGCTCTGGCACCCCAATGGTGGAACAAGCTCCCTCACGACGCCAGGACAGCGGAGTCACTCACCACCTTCCGGAGACATTTGAAACCCCACCTCTTTAAGGAATACCTGGGATAGGATAAAGTAATCCTTCTACCCCCCCCCCCCCAAAAAAAAGAGCGTCTGCTAAATGACGTAAATGTAAATGTAAATGTGGTACACAGCATCACTTACTCTTATGAAGTTACACAAAGGTAACTTCCCCTCAGATTAGGATTTCCCAAACTCGGTCATGGGGCTCCCCCTGGGTGCACATTTTGGTTTTTTTGCCCTACCACTACACAGTTGATTCAAATAACCAACTTATCATCAAGCTTTGATTATTTGAATCAGGTGTGTAGTGCTAGGGCAAAAAACAAAACATGCACCCGGACCGTGTTTGGGAAACCAAGCCTTAGAGCATGGCGCCTTTTGCTGCCCCCAAGCGTGTGATTTGTGGGTTTATTTGTGTGTATATGTATGTGTGTGTGTGTGTTTCCGTGTGTAGACCAGACCACAATCATGGTTTTCAGAATTGAAACTATGAGACTGAGACTCTATGCTGTATAGATGCCCGAGTAGTTCTAAGTGAACTGACAATTTCACTTCTCCAATAAAGTACCTCAAAATAAGTTTCACTTGTAGTTCCACAACAAAAAGCGGTTCTCCATAAGTTCAATATTGTTCTGGGAAAAAGTGGGCCATATAGTTGAAGGTAAAATAACAACAGGTGTCTCTGGTGAAGAGAAGGGAAGGCCCCCATTGGTTTAGCCTCTTTATAAATTAACAGAGGAAGAGAAGAGAGGTGTGGGGGAGTGACCTGTGTGTGTATACACAAACACACACACAAAAACACACTTACCTCATGTGCACTGCATTGACCTTGTCAGTGGAATTCCCAGCGTGGTAAGAGCACGCTCCGCAGAGGTGATGAAACACACAGGTTACATAACCAGCCTAACTTTCCCCTTACCTCTGGTCTGATAGAGCAACACACTTTAACCTGCACCTTTTACCGTTACTGGCTAGTCTATGAAATCCCAGACCTAGAGCAGCAGCACAACATTCTTAATGTGGGAGGCAACCCGTCTGCGAAGGGCCACTCCCTACTGGGCACACACTGGTTGAATCAATGTTGTTTCCACGTCATTTCAATTAAATTACATTGAACCAACGTGGAATAGACATTGAATTGACGTCTGTGCCCAGTGGGTAATTACTGGCTAATTCTCATTATTACAAAACCACTGTTGTGAGCCAATAGGGAATATAGTGCAGGGTTCTGCCATTTTCCAAAATCCTCTATTGCATAGTGTCTTTGGCACCTGCATCAAAAATACCAGTGTTAGAATGATTTAGTTTTTTTTCTTGTTAAACATTCAAATGTGCATCACAAAAAATCCACTAGAAAAACCCACCCTCCCCCCTAACCCCAAACTTCCTGCTAATGGCAACCCTTGTCCCACGTTACACTTAATTGAGTCAGCTGAACAAGGAACTGCGTATGTCTCCTTATGTTTTGCCATGTGAACATAACTTTAATCTTTACACCTCACACCTCTGCTATGCGTTTGAAATCCCCTAGAGTCAATGTATGCGCCCACGCATAAATCGAATTAGCATAATACAATAATTCCCATCACAATCAATCTGTTTAAGATAGAGATACAGTGCCTTGCAAAAGTATTCATCCCCCTTGGCATTTTTCCTATTTTGTTGCATTACAACCTGTAATTTAAATGGAT
The DNA here is from genome assembly GCF_964263955.1 of Coregonus lavaretus. Classification (NCBI taxonomy): domain Eukaryota; kingdom Metazoa; phylum Chordata; class Actinopteri; order Salmoniformes; family Salmonidae; genus Coregonus; species Coregonus lavaretus. The sequence goes on from NC_139991.1 coordinate 65,671,775, forward strand.
TTTTATTTGGATTTCATGTAATGGACATACACAAAATAGTCCAAATTGGTGAAGTGAAATGAAAAAATAAATCTAAAAAATAAATAACGGAAAAGTGGTGCGTGCATATGTATTCACCCCCTTTGCTATGAAGCCCCTAAATAAGATCTGTAGCAACCAATTACCTTCAGAAGTCACATGATTTGTCACGACTTCCTCCGAAGCTGCCTCCTCTCCTTGTTTGGGCAAAATTCGGCGTTCGTCGTCACCGGCCTTCAAGCCACTGCCGCTCCTCATCTCATCATTCCATTTGTTTTGTCTTGTTTTTACACACACCTGGTTCATATCCCCTCATCAGTACCTGTATAAGTATTCCCTCTGCCCCCCATGTCTTTGTGTGTGATTGTTTATTGTGGAGGTGACGATAGCTCGGTGGAGCTTTATATATTTGTATCGCCGGGATATTCACCCGTGTGTTTTGTTTTCTCCAGTGCGCCGTTATACCGCACTGTATTGTTTTACGCATTGCTGCGTACCGCTGTATTTGCTGAATAAACGATTTATTCTGTGATTTACCCTCCTGCGCCTGACTCCGTCCAAATCACCCGCTACATAATTAGTTAGATTGCACACAGGTGGACTTTATTTAAGTGTCACATGATCTGTCATATGATCTCAGTATATATACACCTGTTCTGAAAGGCCCCAGAGTCTGCAACACCACTAAGCAAGGGGCACCACCAAGCAAGCGGCACCATGAAGAACAAGGAGCTCTCCAAACAGGTCAAGAACAAAGTTGTGGAGAAGTACAGATCAGGGTTGGGTTATAAAAAAATATCAGAAACTTTGAACATCCCACGGAGCACCATTAAATCCATTATTAAAACATGGAAAGAATATGGCACCACAACAAACCTGCCAAGAGAGGGCCGCCCACCAAAACTCACGGACCAGGCAAGGAGGGCATTCATCAGAGAGGCAACAAAGAGACCAAAGATAACCCTGAAGGAGCTGCAACGCTCCACAGCGGACATTGGAGTATCTGTCCATAGGACCACTTTAAGCCGTACACTCCACAGAGCTGGGCTTTACTGAAGAGTGGCCAGAAAAAAAGCCATTGCTTAAAGAAAATAATAAGCAAACACGTTTGGTATTCGCCAAAAGGCATGTGGGAGACTCCCCAAACATATGGAAGAAGGTACTCTGGTCAGATGAGACTAAAATTGAGCTTTTTGGCCATCAAGGAAAACGCTATGTCTGGCGCAAACCCAACACCTCTCATCACCCGAGAACACCATCCCCACAGTGAAGCATGGTGGTGGCAGCATCATGCTGTGGGGATGTTTTTCATCGGCAGGGACTGGGAAAGTGGTCAGAATTCAAGGAATGATGGATGGTGCTAAATACAGGGAAATTCTTGAGGGAAACATGTTTCAGTCTTCCAGAGATTTGACACTGGGACGGAGGTTTACCTTCCAGCAGGACAATGACCCTAAGCATACTGGTAAAGCAACCCTCGAGTGGTTTAAGGGGAAACATTTAAATGTCTTGGAATGGCCTAGTCAAAGCCCAGACCTCAATCCAAATGAGAATCTGTGGTATGAAAAAGGATTCTACTGCTTGCATCAGTTACCTGATGTGGAATAGAGTTCCATGTAGTCATGGCTCTATGTAGTACTGTGCGCCTCCCATAGTCTGTTCTGGACTTGGGGATTGTGAAGAGACCTCTGGTGGTATATCTTGTTTGGTATGCATGGGTGTCCGAGCTGTGTGCTAGTAGTTTAAACAAACAGCTCGGTACATTCAGCTTGTCAACACTTCTTACAAAAACAAGTAGAGATGAAGTCAATCTCTCCTCTACTTTGAGCCATGAGAGATTGACATGCATATCATTAATGTTAGCTCCCCGTGTACCTTTAAGGACCAGCCGTGCTGCCCTGTTCTGAGCCAATTGTAATTTTCCTAAGTCCCTCTTTGTGGCACCTGACCACACTACTGAACAGTAGTCCAGGTGTGACAAAACTAGGGCCTGTAGGACCTGCCTTGTTGATAGTGTTGTTAAGAAGGCAGAGCAGGACTTTATTATGGACAGACTTTTCCCCATCTTAGCTACTGTTGTATCAATATGTTTTGACCAAGACAGTTTACAATCCAGGGTTACTCCAAGCAGTTTAATCACCTCAACTTGCTCAATTTCCACATTATTCATTACAAGATTTAGTTGAGGTTTAGGATTTAGTGAATGATTTCTCCCAAATACAATGCTTTTAGTTTTTGAAATATTTAGGACTAAATTATTCCTTGCCACCCATTCTGAAACTAACTTCAGCTCTTTGTTAACTGTTGCAGTCATTTCATTCGCTGTAGTAGTTGACGTGTATAGTGTTTAGTCATCTGCATACGTGGACACACTAGCTTTACTTAATCTGGAACGCACCTGTTGTCTTGGGTGTAGGCAGTAGTATATAGCCTATTTAGAGAAACAGGAAGTTGTGTAGGTGCGTGTCTGTGTTGTTGCTCACCTGTACAGGTAATACCACAACCCCACAGGTGCACCTGACTGACCTAACAGACGGAAAATGTCCTGACTGTCTAATGTTTCATCTGCCCATGTCTCTCTCTCTGTATATCCTCCAGTAATCATGGTAGGGCTGGTGTCAGTCTCCACCCACATGCCCACTCACCACTAACTCACCTGCCTTATTATTGCAGAGCCTAGAGGCCCTCCTGGCATGTGAGGCTGGAATAGGGCAGGGCAGGAAGACTTCAACCCTTTAGGAAACACATAAGATCGGGATTCCCATGATGCATGGAGGAGGTGAGGAGCACACCTCATAGACGCAACATTCACCAGCCAGTTTCACTCACATTAGCATACTAGCATGTTAGCAGCATTGGTGAAACCAAAAACTCATCCAGAACCATGTTTTTAGGATTATATGCATATAATGTATTTTTTTTTTTTTTGCATGAACTTTACAAGGTGTCGAAAGCGTTCCACAGGGATGCTGGCCCATGTAGACTCCAATGCTTCCCACAGTTGTGTCAAGTTGTCTGGATGTCCTTTGGGTGGTGGACCATTCTTGATACACACGGGAAACTGTTGACCGTGAAAAACCCAGCAGTGTTGCAGTTCTTGACACAAACTGGTGCGCCTGGCACCTAGTACTATACCCCGTTCAAAGGCACTTCAATATTTTGTCTTGCCCATTCACCATCTGAATGGCACACATACACAATCCATGTCTCAATTGTCTAAAGGCTTAAAAATCCTTCTTCAACTGGATTGCTACAGTACAGTAAAGTAGGGTGGTAGTGGATGGAGTAGGATATGAGTGATTTGGCGTGGATAGTGGTCAGGGAGGCCGGCCCCCGGTCGTGGACTGAGGTTGGAGCTGCACTTCCAGCAGGATCAGCCCCCAGTGGTGGACTGAGGTTGGAGCTGGCCTTCCGGCAGGATCAGCCCCCAGTGGTGGACTGAGGTTGGAGCTGGCCTTCCGGCAGGATCAGCCCCCAGTGGTGGACTGAGGTTGGAGCTGGCCTTCCGGCAGGATCAGCCCCCAGTGGTGGACTGAGGTTGTGCTGAACCTGCTGGCAGGGCCAACCCCCAGCCATAGGCTGAGGTTGTGCTGGCCTTCCTGCTGGCGAGGCCAGCCCCTGGTCATGGACCGGGGTTGAGCTGGCCCACCATTGTGCAGGAAGTCTGGTTGGGCAAGACAATGGGGAGGAGAGCGGGGTGGTGGTGGGTCAGTTGAATCGGCAGCACGCACTAAAGGTGTACGCCAGGGGTTCCCAAACTTTCTTGGCCCAAGACCCCATTTTGATATCTGAAAATTCTCGCGACCCCAACCATGTATGTAATTAACAGCCAATGTTTACTTTTTTATTTGGGGCAATGGCAGTCAACTTGAAAACATTGTAACAGTATTTCTGATTGTCTTCTCAACTCGCCATCACATACTTTTGATGTGTACTTTTAATGTGGGCTATGCAAATTAGTCTGACATAATGTATCTTATCTCACCACCACTAATGAGATGGGTGTGTTTGATACATGTCGCATCGGAGCTTCTCAAAGTCAGTGGGTCGACAGTGCGGACCTTATCTCTGCTGTCACATCCAACCTGGATCGATATTTGGTTTTAATGCAGACGAGAGCACTGAATCCAGCTTCACACAGATATGAGCTGGTGAGGGGTACCATGAGTTTTATGGTGCTTTCAAGACAACTGGGAACTCTGAAAAATACGAGGTCAAATCATGACGTCGGTGATTTTCAGGTTGGAAAGTCGGAGCTATAGAAAGAGGCCAGAGATTCCCGAGTTGGAATTCCGAGTTGGACAACCGTTCAAACCGATTTTTCCCAGTCGGAGCTAGTTTTTTTCAGAGTTCCCAGACACCTGTAAAAATCTGAAGTACCCAGTTTACCGGTAAACTTTAAACGTTTCCAGTAATATACCCTCCCTTTGCAACTCTATACAGTGGTTAATATGAAAATAAAACCTTATTCCAAATTAAGCTAACATCCCCACCTCTGTCATGATTTCAATGGTGGAAAAAGTACTCAATTGTCATACTTGAGTAAAAGTAAAGATACCTTAATAGAAAATTACTCAAGTAAAAGTGAAAGTCACCCAGTACAATACTACTTGAGTAAAAATCTAAAAGTATTTGGTTTTAAATATACTTAAGTATTTTTTATTTATTTCACCTTTATTTAACCAGGTAAGCCAGTTGAGAACAAGTTCTCATTTACAACTGCGACCTGGCCAAGATAAAGCAAAGCAGTGCGATAAAAACAACAATACAGAGTTACATATGGGGTAAAACAAAACATAAAGTCAAAAAAATACAACAGAAATTATGTATACAGTGTGTGCAAATGTAGCAAATTATGGAGGTAAGGCAATAAATAGGCCATAGTGCAAAATAATTACGATTAGTATTAACACTGGAATGATAGATGTGCAAGAGATGATGTGCAAATAGAGATACTGGGGTGCAAATTAGCAAAATAAATAACAATATGGGGATGAGGTAGTTGGGTGGGCTAATTTCAGATGGGCTGTGTACATGTGCAGTGATCGGTAAGGTGATCTGACAACTGATGCTTAAAGTTAGTGAGGGAGATAAGAGTATCAGCTTCAGAGATTTTTGCAGTTCGTTCCAGTCATTGGCAGCAGAGAACTGGAAGGAATGGCGGCCAAAGGAGGTGTTGGCTTTGGGGATGACCAGTGAGATATACCTGCTGGAGCGCATACTACGGGTGGGTGTTGCTATGGTGACCAATGATCTAAGATAAGGCGGGGATTTGCCTAGCAGTGATTTATAGATGGCCTGGAGCCAGTGGGTTTGGGGACGAATATGTAGTGAGGGCCAGCCAACAAGAGCGTACAGGTCACAGTGGTGGGTAGTATATGGGGCTTTGGTGACAAAACGGATGGCACTGTGATAAACTACATCCAATTTGCTAAGTAGAGTGTTGGAGGCTATTTTGTAAATTACATCGCCGAAGTCAAGGATCGGTAGGATAGTCAGTTTTACGAGGGCATGTTTGGCAGCATGAGTGAAGGAGGCTTTGTTGCGAAATAGGAAGCTGATTCTAGATTTAACTTTGGATTGGATATGCTTAATGTGAGTCTGGAAGGAGAGTTTACAGTCTAACCAGACACCTAGGTATTTGTAGTTGTCCACATACTCTAGGTCAGACCCGCCGAGAGTAGTGATTCTAGTCGGGTGGGCGGGTGCCAGCAGCGTTCGATTGAAGACCATGCATTTTGTTTTAAAAGTCAATGGAATTGCTAAAATGTAGTTAAGTAACAAGAGTAAAAGTAAAAGTATAAACCACTTCAAATTCCTTATATTAAGCAAACCAGACGGCACAATTGTTATGACTTTTTTTTTTATTGACGGATAGCCAGGGGCACACTCCAACACTCAGACATAATTTACAAACTAAGCATTTGTGTTTAGTGAGTCCGCCAGATCAGAGGCAGTAGGGATGACCAGGGATGTTCTCTTGATAAGTGTATGAATTGGACCATTTTCCTGTCAAAATGTAACGAGTACTTTTGGGTGTCAGGGAAAATGTATGGAGTAAAAAGTACATTATTTTCTTTAGGAATGTAGTGACGTAAAAGTAAAAGCTGGCAAAAAGAGAAATAGTAAAGTACAGATACCCCAAAAAACGACTTAAGTAGTACATTAAAGTATTTTTACTTAAGTACTTTACACCACTGCATGATTTAAACCAGTGACAGTTGGTTCCAGATCTTTCAATGTCATTAATCTCTCTACTCCGCCTGTCTGCTAGACTGGCTAACACCTAACTCTCAAAATCCTCCTGACTTCAGAGTCTGGAATTGCTCTTTGATGTTGTCGGTATAATGTGTCCAATTTGTAAGTCGCTCTGGATAAGAGCGTCTGCTAAATGACGTAAATGTAATGTAAATGTCGATAATGAAGGGGGCTGTGCTTTTACTGGTTGGCTCTCCTCTGCATCTTTCTCACTCAAACACCAACATGCACAGCCACACACAGCCCCCTACTGCTGCCCCCTTCAATTACAACGGTTGGATTTTCAAATCCAAACAATGAGAGGTCTCAACCCAGAGGAAAGAAAAACATTTGAAAGAATCAATCAAACCCTTTGCTCAATTTCTGAGAGAATGTTGCATTAACAAACAGCCTCCTTTCCAGACCAATGTTTCACAGCTCTCCATGCGCTGTGAGTTACGTGGGTCGCGTCAGCCATGCTAGCTGTCTGCCACAGGAGGCTGCTGAGCGGAGGACGGCTCATAATAATGTCTGGAATGGAGTGAATGGAATGGTATCAAACACAAGGAAACCATGTGTTTGATACCATTCCATTAATTCCGTTCCAGCCATTACAATGAGCCAGTCTTCCCCAATCTGAGCTTTCTGTAGTGAACCTGCAACATTGTATATACTGGGTCCAACCCAAATGGAGGGTGCACGGTGCACTCTTTGGATGCTGGAGTTATTGGAGTGTGCAGGTAGTCTACTTTTTGAAGTGTTTTGTTTGACAATCAGATGAAAACAGCACGACTGGTTGTGTTCATGCCACATTAAATGGTAATACATTCTGACAGTTAAAATACATGTCATTACTATTAGGCTCATAAAAAATGTTGCGCAAGAGCAAATAGTTATAATTATAATTCGCACTATGTATGTCTCACACTTCTTCAGAGTGATGTTGGAGTGATCTTAGTAGAGCCTAGAGGTGGTACACAGCATCACTTACTCTTATGAAGTTACACAAAGGTAACTTCCCCTCAGATTAGGATTTCCCAAACTCGGTCATGGGGCTCCCCCTGGGTGCACATTTTGGTTTTTTTGCCCTACCACTACACAGTTGATTCAAATAACCAACTTATCATCAAGCTTTGATTATTTGAATCAGGTGTGTAGTGCTAGGGCAAAAAACAAAACATGCACCCGGACCGTGTTTGGGAAACCAAGCCTTAGAGCATGGCGCCTTTTGCTGCCCCCAGGCGTGTGATTTGTGGGTTTATTTGTGTGTATATGTATGTGTGTGTGTGTGTTTCCGTGTGTAGACCAGACCACAATCATGGTTTTCAGAATTGAAACTATGAGACTGAGACTCTATGCTGTATAGATGCCCGAGTAGTTCTAAGTGAACTGACAATTTCACTTCTCCAATAAAGTACCTCAAAATAAGTTTCACTTGTAGTTCCACAACAAAAAGCGGTTCTCCATAAGTTCAATATTGTTCTGGGAAAAAGTGGGCCATATAGTTGAAGGTAAAATAACAACAGGTGTCTCTGGTGAAGAGAAGGGAAGGCCCCCATTGGTTTAGCCTCTTTATAAATTAACAGAGGAAGAGAAGAGAGGTGTGGGGGAGTGACCTGTGTGTGTATACACAAACACACACACAAAAACACACTTACCTCATGTGCACTGCATTGACCTTGTCAGTGGAATTCCCAGCGTGGTAAGAGCACGCTCCGCAGAGGTGATGAAACACACAGGTTACATAACCAGCCTAACTTTCCCCTTACCTCTGGTCTGATAGAGCAACACACTTTAACCTGCACCTTTTACCGTTACTGGCTAGTCTATGAAATCCCAGACCTAGAGCAGCAGCACAACATTCTTAATGTGGGAGGCAACCCGTCTGCGAAGGGCCACTCCCTACTGGGCACACACTGGTTGAATCAATGTTGTTTCCACGTCATTTCAATTAAATTACATTGAACCAACGTGGAATAGACATTGAATTGACGTCTGTGCCCAGTGGGTAATTACTGGCTAATTCTCATTATTACAAAACCACTGTTGTGAGCCAATAGGGAATATAGTGCAGGGTTCTGCCATTTTCCAAAATCCTCTATTGCATAGTGTCTTTGGCACCTGCATCAAAAATACCAGTGTTAGAATGATTTAGTTTTTTTTCTTGTTAAACATTCAAATGTGCATCACAAAAAATCCACTAGAAAAACCCACCCTCCCCCCTAACCCCAAACTTCCTGCTAATGGCAACCCTTGTCCCACGTTACACTTAATTGAGTCAGCTGAACAAGGAACTGCGTATGTCTCCTTATGTTTTGCCATGTGAACATAACTTTAATCTTTACACCTCACACCTCTGCTATGCGTTTGAAATCCCCTAGAGTCAATGTATGCGCCCACGCATAAATCGAATTAGCATAATACAATAATTCCCATCACAATCAATCTGTTTAAGATAGAGATACAGTGCCTTGCAAAAGTATTCATCCCCCTTGGCATTTTTCCTATTTTGTTGCATTACAACCTGTAATTTAAATGGATTTTTATTTGGATTTCATGTAATGGACATACACAAAATAGTCCAAATTGGTGAAGTGAAATGAAAAAATAAATCTAAAAAATAAATAACGGAAAAGTGGTGCGTGCATATGTATTCACCCCCTTTGCTATGAAGCCCCTAAATAAGATCTGTAGCAACCAATTACCTTCAGAAGTCACATGATTTGTCACGACTTCCTCCGAAGCTGCCTCCTCTCCTTGTTTGGGCAAAATTCGGCGTTCGTCGTCACCGGCCTTCAAGCCACTGCCGCTCCTCATCTCATCATTCCATTTGTTTTGTCTTGTTTTTACACACACCTGGTTCATATCCCCTCATCAGTACCTGTATAAGTATTCCCTCTGCCCCCCATGTCTTTGTGTGTGATTGTTTATTGTGGAGGTGACGATAGCTCGGTGGAGCTTTATATATTTGTATCGCCGGGATATTCACCCGTGTGTTTTGTTTTCTCCAGTGCGCCGTTATACCGCACTGTATTGTTTTACGCATTGCTGCGTACCGCTGTATTTGCTGAATAAACGATTTATTCTGTGATTTACCCTCCTGCGCCTGACTCCGTCCAAATCACCCGCTACATAATTAGTTAAATAAAGTCCACCTGTGTGCAATCTAAGTGTCACATGATCTGTCATATGATCTCAGTATATATACACCTGTTCTGAAAGGCCCCAGAGTCTGCAACACCACTAAGCAAGGGGCACCACCAAGCAAGCGGCACCATGAAGACCAAGGAGCTCTCCAAACAGGTCAAGAACAAAGTTGTGGAGAAGTACAGATCAGGGTTGGGTTATAAAAAAATATCAGAAACTTTGAACATCCCATGGAGCACCATTAAATCCATTATTAGAACATGGAAAGAATATGGCACCACAACAAACCTGCCAAGAGAGGGCCGCCCACCAAAACTCACGGACCAGGCAAGGAGGGCATTCATCAGAGAGGCAACAAAGAGACCAAAGATAACCCTGAAGGAGCTGCAACGCTCCACAGCGGACATTGGAGTATCTGTCCATAGGACCACTTTAAGCCGTACACTCCACAGAGCTGGGCTTTACTGAAGAGTGGCCAGAAAAAAAGCCATTGCTTAAAGAAAATAATAAGCAAACACGTTTGGTATTCGCCAAAAGGCATGTGGGAGACTCCCCAAACATATGGAAGAAGGTACTCTGGTCAGATGAGACTAAAATTTAGCTTTTTGGCCATCAAGGAAAATGCTATGTCTGGCGCAAACCCAACACCTCTCATCACCCGAGAACACCATCCCCACAGTGAAGCATGGTGGTGGCAGCATCATGCTGTGGGGATGTTTTTCATCGGCAGGGACTGGGAAAGTGGTCAGAATTCAAGGAATGATGGATGGTGCTAAATACAGGGAAATTCTTGAGGGAAACCTGTTTCAGTCTTCCAGAGATTTGACACTGGGACGGAGGTTTACCTTCCAGCAGGACAATGACCCTAAGCATACTGGTAAAGCAACACTCGAGTGGTTTAAGGGGAAACATTTAAATGTCTTGGAATGGCCTAGTCAAAGCCCAGACCTCAATCCAAATGAGAATCTGTGGTATGACTTAAAGATTGCTGTACACCAGCGGAACACTTCCATCTTGAAGGAGCTGGAGCAGTTTTGCCTTGAAGAATGGCCAAAAATCCCAGTGGCTAGATTTGCCAAACTTATGAAGACAAACCCCAAGAGACTTGCAGCTGTAAATGCTGCAAAAGGTGGCTCTACAAAGTATTGACTTTGGGGGGGTGAATAGTTATGCACGCTCAAGTTTTATTTTATTTTTTTGTCTTATTTCTTGTTTGTTTCACAATAAAGAATATTCTGCATCTTCAAAGTGGTAGGCATGTTGTGTAAATCAAATGATACAAACCTCCAAAGAATCCATTTTAATTCCAGGTTGTAAGGCAACAAAATAGGAAAAATGCCAAGAGGGGTGAATATTTTCGCAAGCCACTGTATCTGTTCCATACCCTCTATGGAAAGACTCTCACGAACACGATGGTGTTCTCCGTTTTGCTCTACGACACCTACAAGCATCACGGGACTCGTCTGAAGTCTGTGCTGCCGATCTGCCAACTTCTGTCTGTTTGGTCTACACACTAATATATATTTATTTAACCTTTATTTAACTAGGCAAGTCAATTAAGAGCAAATTCTTATTTACAATGACGGCCTACCAAAAGGCAAAAGGCCTCCTGCGGGGACGGGGCAGGGATTTAATTGTTTTTATATATATACAGTTGAAGTCGGAAGTTTACATACACTTAGGTTGGAGTCATTAAAACTAGTTTTTCAACCACTCCACACATTTCTTGTTAACAAACTATAGTTTTGGCAAGTCGGTTAGAACATCTACTTTGTGCATGACACAAATCATCTTTCCAACAATTGTTTACAGACAGATTATTTAACTTATAATTCACTGTATCACAATTCCAGTGGGTCAGAAGTTTACATACACTAAGTTGACTGTGCCTTTAAACAGCTTGGGAAATTCCAGAAAATGATGTCATGGCTTTAGAAGCTTCTGATAGGCTAATTGACATAATTTGAGTCAATTGGAGGTGTACCTGTGGATGTATTTCAAGGCCTATCTTTAAACTCAGTGCCTCTTTGCTTGACATCATGGGGAAATCAAAAGAAATCAGCCAAGCCCTGAGAAAACAAATTGTAGACCTCCACAAGTCTGGTTCATCCTTGGGAGCAATTTCCAAAATGCCTGAAGGTACCACGTTCATCTGTACAAACAATAGTATGCAAGTATAAACACCATGGGACCACGCAGCCATCATACCGCTCAGGAAGGAGATGCGTTCTGTCTCCTAGAGATGAACACACTTTGGTGCGAAAAGTGCAAATCAATCCCAGAATAACAGCAAAGGACCTTGTGAAGATGCTGGAGGAAACAGGTACAAAAGTATCTATATCCACAGTAAAACGAGTCCTATATCGACATAACCTGAAAGGCCGCTCAGCAGGGAAGAAGCCACTGCTCCAAAACCGCCATAAAAAAGCCAGACTACGGTTTGCAACTGCACATGGGGACAAAGATCGTACTTTTTTGAGAAATGTCCTCTGGTCTGATGGAACAAAAACAGAACTGTTTGGCCATAATGACCATCGTTATGTTTGGAGGAAAAAGGGGGGATCTTGCAAGCCGAAGAACACCATCCCAACCGTGAAGCACGGGGTTGGCAGCATCATGCTGTGGGGGTGCTTTGCTGCAGGAGGGACTGGTGCACTTCACAAAATAGATGGCATCATGAGGAAGGAAAATGATGTGGATATATTGAAGCAACATCTCAAAACATCAGTCAGGAAGTTAAAGCATGGTCGCAAATGGGTCTTCCAAATGGACAATGACCCCAAGCATACTTCCAAAGTTGTGGCAAAATGGCTTAAGGACAACAAAGTCAAGGTATTGGAGTGGCCATCACAAAGCCCTGACCTCAATCCTATAGAAGATTTGTGGGCAGAACTGAAAAAGCGTGTGCGAGCAAGGAGGCCTACATACCTGACTGTTACACCAGCTCTGTCAGGAGGAATGGGCCAAAATTCACCCAACTTATTGTGGGAAGCTTGTGGAAGGCTACCCGAAACGTTTGACCCAAGTTAAACAATTTAAAGGCAATGCTACCAAATACTAATTGAGTGTATGTAAACTTCTGACCCACTGGGAATGTGATGAAAGAAATAAAGGCTGAAATAAATCATTATCTCTACTATTATTCTGACGTTTCACATTCTTAAAATAAAGTGGTGATCCTAACTGACCTAAGACAGGGAATTTTTACTAGGATTAAATGTCAGGAATTGTGAAAAACTGAGTTTAAATGTATTTGGCTAAGGTGTATGTAAACTTCCGACTTCAACTGTACGTGTGTGTAGAGTGCGTGTGCTAGCGCTTGTGTGCCTTTGCATGTGTGTCTGTACCTTTGTGTGTGTCTCTTCACACTCCCCGCTGTTCCACAAGGTGTATTTTTATCTGTTTGAAAAAGAAAAAGGATTCTACTGCTTGCATCAGTTACCTGATGTGGAATAGAGTTCCATGTAGTCATGGCTCTATGTAGTACTGTGCGCCTCCCATAGTCTGTTCTGGACTTGGGGATTGTGAAGAGACCTCTGGTGGTATGTCTTGTTTGGTATGCATGGGTGTCCGAGCTGTGTGCTAGTAGTTTAAACAAACAGCTCGGTACATTCAGCTTGTCAACACTTCTTACAAAAACAAGTAGAGATGAAGTCAATCTCTCCTCTACTTTGAGCCATGAGAGATTGACATGCATATCATTAATGTTAGCTCCCCGTGTACCTTTAAGGACCAGCCGTGCTGCCCTGTTCTGAGCCAATTGTAATTTTCCTAAGTCCCTCTTTGTGGCACCTGACCACACTACTGAACAGTAGTCCAGGTGTGACAAAACTAGGGCCTGTAGGACCTGCCTTGTTGATAGTGTTGTTAAGAAGGCAGAGCAGGACTTTATTATGGACAGACTTTTCCCCATCTTAGCTACTGTTGTATCAATATGTTTTGACCAAGACAGTTTACAATCCAGGGTTACTCCAAGCAGTTTAATCACCTCAACTTGCTCAATTTCCACATTATTCATTACAAGATTTAGTTGAGGTTTAGGGTTTAGTGAATGATTTCTCCCAAATACAATGCTTTTAGTTTTTGAAATATTTAGGACTAACTTATTCCTTGCCACCCATTCTGAAACTAACTTCAGCTCTTTGTTAACTGTTGCAGTCATTTCATTCGCTGTAGTAGTTGACGTGTATAGTGTTTAGTCATCTGCATACGTGGACACACTAGCTTTACTTAATCTGGAACGCACCTGTTGTCTTGGGTGTAGGCAGTAGTATATAGCCTATTTAGAGAAACAGGAAGTTGTGTAGGTGCGTGTCTGTGTTGTTGCTCACCTGTACAGGTAATACCACAACCCCACAGGTGCACCTGACTGACCTAACAGACGGAAAATGTCCTGACTGTCTAATGTTTCATCTGAGCTTCTGATTGCCCATGTCTCTCTCTCTGTATATCCTCCAGTAATCATGGTAGGGCTGGTGTCAGTCTCCACCCACATGCCCACTCACCACTAACTCACCTGCCTTATTATTGCAGAGCCTAGAGGCCCTCCTGGCATGTGAGGCTGGAATAGGGCAGGGCAGGAAGACTTCAACCCTTTAGGAAACACATAAGATCGGGATTCCCATGATGCATGGAGGAGGTGAGGAGCACACCTCATAGACGCAACATTCACCAGCCAGTTTCACTCACATTAGCATACTAGCATGTTAGCAGCATTGGTGAAACCAAAAACTCATCCAGAACCATGTTTTTAGGATTATATCCATATACTGTATTGTTTTTTTTTTTGCATGAACTTTACAAGGTGTCGAAAGCGTTCCACAGGGATGCTGGCCCATGTTGACTCCAATGCTTCCCACAGTTGTGTCAAGTTGTCTGGATGTCCTTTGGGTGGTGGACCATTCTTGATACACACGGGAAACTGTTGACCGTGAAAAACCCAGCAGTGTTGCAGTTCTTGACACAAACTGGTGCGCCTGGCACCTAGTACTATACCCCGTTCAAAGGCACTTCAATATTTTGTCTTGCCCATTCACCATCTGAATGGCACACATACACAATCCATGTCTCAATTGTCTAAAGGCTTAAAAATCCTTCTTCAACTGTAATGCTACAGTACAGTAAAGTAGGGTGGTAGTGGATGGAGTAGGATATGAGTGATTTGGCGTGGATAGTGGTCAGGGAGGCCGGCCCCCGGTCGTGGACTGAGGTTGGAGCTGCACTTCCAGCAGGATCAGCCCCCAGTGGTGGACTGAGGTTGGAGCTGGCCTTCCGGCAGGATCAGCCCCCAGTGGTGGACTGAGGTTGGAGCTGGCCTTCCGGCAGGATCAGCCCCCAGTGGTGGACTGAGGTTGGAGCTGGCCTTCCGGCAGGATCAGCCCCCAGTGGTGGACTGAGGTTGTGCTGAACCTGCTGGCAGGGCCAACCCCCAGCCATAGGCTGAGGTTGTGCTGGCCTTCCTGCTGGCGAGGCCAGCCCCTGGTCATGGACTGGGGTTGAGCTGGCCCACCATTGTGCAGGAAGTCTGGTTGGGCAAGACAATGGGGAGGAGAGCGGGGTGGTGGTGGGTCAGTTGAATCGGCAGCACGCACTAAAGGTGTACGCCAGGGGTTCCCAAACTTTCTTGGCCCAAGACCCCATTTTGATATCTGAAAATTCTCGCGACCCCAACCATGTATGTAATTAACAGCCAATGTTTATTTTTTTATTTGGGGCAATGGCAGTCAACTTGAAAACATTGTAACAGTATTTCTGATTGTCTTCTCAACTCGCCATCACATACTTTTGATGTGTACTTTTAATGTGGGCTATGCAAATTAGTCTGACATAATGTATCTTATCTCACCACCACTAATGAGATGGGTGTGTTTGATACATGTCGCATCGGAGCTTCTCAAAGTCAGTGGGTCGACAGTGCGGACCTTATCTCTGCTGTCACATCCAACCTGGATCGATATTTGGTTTTAATGCAGACGAGAGCACTGAATCCAGCTTCACACAGATATGAGCTGGTGAGGGGTACCATGAGTTTTATGGTGCTTTCAAGACAACTGGGAACTCTGAAAAATACGAGGTCAAATCATGACGTCGGTGATCTTCAGGTCGGAAAGTCGGAGCTATAGAAAGAGGCCAGAATTCCCGAGTTGGAATTCCGAGTTGGACAACCGTTCAAACCGATTTTTCCCAGTCGGAGCTAGTTTTTTTCAGAGTTCCCAGTTGTCTTGAACGCACTGAAGTTGGAAGTTGGAGATTTCAGTTACTACTTCCCAGTTATATTGCATTAATGCTCAGAGGGAGACGGCAGGGTATTCCCTTTGAGTCAAGAACCAAAACTCCTCCTTAGTGACCAATGAATGCATTCGGTCACATGACAGCTCGATCAGCTGTTTGATTTAATTTACTGGCATGTTAACTGAGCCAGGATCACAGTCAAATGGATTGGGAAGTAGGTCCCAAAGTGCTCTTCCAAGTGTTGGAGGTGAGCAGTCATCACTCGTGTGGGACACTTACTGATGCTGTTTTCTGTTAGTAACATACACAGCCGAGGGAAGAAGGCATGGTTCGCTTTTGAAAGACTCTCTCTCCAATGAGAATTATTTCCTCTGAATCCACTGATTCGGTAACTCATCTGTAGAATGTTTTTGTATTTCCCCTGCATGCTTGCATTCAGTTCGTTCAGTTTCCCAAATATGTCTGTTACATATGCAAGGAGTCACATTTTATTTTCATTACACAGAAAGTCCGTTTTTTACATACATTGTGAATGACAACAGTTCCTCTCTCAATGCGAAAAATCTTTCCAACACTCCCCCTCGATAACCACCAAGCCTGTGAAATAGAACCGACATGCGCACAGTGGATGTTGTTTGATATAGTTTACAATCAAAGTTACCTGCTGCAGTATATCTCCGAGTTCTGTACTCAGCTCTTTTGTTGCCAGTTGCTCTCGGTGTAACATACAATGCGTCCATATGGCAGAGGGAGACACATTCCTAACTAGAGTGCAGAGGCCTGCCTACCGTCCAGACATTGATGGAGCCCCATCTGTGCAAAAGCCCACCATTAGATCCCATGGAATCAGTTTTTCGTCAATATAGCCACGCAGCACACTGAACATCCCCTGTGCCGTTTCATCCTCGGGAATCGTGAGACAGAACAATATGTCCTCGTAAATAGCATCCCCCGACATGTATAGCCAACAAAAGTCAATGCATGGGCATCTTGGCCCTCACAGCTAACGTCCATTTGGAGAGCATAAGCTGGGGAGTTTTTGAGTCTTTCAGTCAGTTTCCACTTGATTGCTAGCAATAGCATAAGTTCTTTGTTTAACAGTGTTATCTGACAAAGGTACTAATGTGAGTTTCTGTGCCTCTGCCTCCCCACACATTGTTTTCACCATATCAATTGCGGCCGGTAACGTCAAAGTCTCTCCAATAGTGTGTGGTTTCATAGTGTAGAGGGCCTAGCCATTCACTATGCACTATCGTGGCTCGCAGTCGCCTTCCAATTCATCCGAAAAGATTGATGGGGTTGAGGTCACGGCTCTGTCAGGCCAGGCAAGTTCTTCCACACCAATCTCGACAAACCATTTATGTATGGACCTCACTTTGTGCACAGGGGCAATGTCATGCTGAAACAGGAAAGGGCTTTCCCCAAACTGTTGCCACAAAGTTGGAAGCACAGAATCGTCTAGAATGTAATTGTATGCTGTAGCGTTAAGATTTCCCTTCACTGGAACTAAGGGGCCTACCCTGAACCATGAAAAACATCCCCAGAACATTATTCCTCCTCCACCAAACTTTACAGTTGGCGCTATGCGTTAGGGCAGGTAGCGTTCTGCTGGCATCTGCCAAACCCATATTCATCCGCCGGACTGCCAGATGGTGAAGCGTGATTCATCACTCCAGAGAACACGTTTCCAGTGCTCCAGAGTCCAATGGCGGCGAGCGTTACACCACTCCAGCCGGCGCTTGGCATTGCGCATGGTGATTTTAGGCTTGTGTGCGGCTGCTCGGCCATGGAAACCCATTTCATGAAGCTCCCGACGAACAGTTCATGTTGAAGTTGCCTCCAGAGGCAGTTTGGAACTTGGTAGTGAGTGTTGCAACCAAGGACAGACGATTTTTAAGCGCTATGTGCTTCAGCACTCTGTGGTCCCATTCTGTGAGCTTCTGTGGCCTACCACTTCCCCTCTGAGCTGTTGATGCTCCTAGACATTTCCACTTCACAATAACACTACTTACAGCAGACAAGGGCAACTCTAGCAGGGCAGAAATTTGACGAACTGACTTGTTGGAAAGGTGGCATCCTATGACAGTGGTGCCACTTTGAAAGTCACTGAGCTTTTCAGTAAGGCCATTCTACGGCCATTGTTTGTCTATGGAGATTGCATGGCTGTGTGCGCTATTTTATACACCTGTCAGCAACGGGTGTGGCTGAAATAGCCGAATCCACTAATTTGAAGGGTCCACATACTTTTGACCATGTAGTGTAATTTATTATAGTAGTAGTGGGAGGACCACACACCATATGCGTGACTCTACAGTGAGGGAAAAAAGTATTTGATCCCCTGCTGATTTTGTACGTTTGCTCACTGACAAAGAAATGATCATTCTATAATTTTAATGGTAGGTTTATTTGAACAGTGAGAGACAGAATAACAACAACAAAATCCAGAAACACGCATGTCAAAAATGTTATAAATTGATTTGCATTTTAATGAGGGAAATAAGTATTTGACCCCCTCTCAATCAGAAAGATTTCTGGCTCCCAGGTGTCTTTTATACAGGCAACGAGCTGAGATTAGGAGCACACTCTTAAAGGGAGACCTCCTAATCTCAGCTTGTTACCTGTATAAAAGACACCTGTCCACAGAAGCAATCAATCAATCAGATTCCAAACTCTCCACCATGGCCAAGACCAAAGAGCTCTCCAAGGATGTCAGGGACAAGATTGTAGACCTACACAAGACCCCAAGAACACCATCCCCACCGTCAAACATGGAGGTGGAAACATTATGCTTTAGGGGGGGTTTTCTGCTAAGGGGACAGGACAACTTCACCGCATCAAAGGGACGATGGACGGGGCCATGTACCGTCAAAAGCCAGGGAATTGAAAATGGGTCGTGGATGGTTATTCCAGCATGACAATGACCCAAAACACACGGCCAAGGCAACAAAGGAGTGGCTCAAGAAGAAGCACATTAAGGTCCTGGAGTGGCCTAGCCAGTCTCCAGACCTTAATCCCATAGAAAATCTGTGGAGGGAGCTGAAGGTTCGAGTTGTCAAACGTCAGGCTCAAAACCTTCATGACTTGGAGAAGATCTGCAAAGAGGAGTGGGACAAAATCCCTCCTGAGATGTGTGCAAACCTGGTGGCCAACTACAAGAAACGTCTGACCTCTGTGATTGCCAACAAGGGCTTTGCCACCAAGTACTAAGTCATGTTTTGCATAGGGGTCAAATACTTATTTCCCTCATAAAAATGCAAATCAATTTATAACATTTTTGACATGCGTTTTTCTGGATTTTTTTGTTGTCTCTCACTGTTCAAATAAACCTACCAATTAAAATGATAGACTGATCATGTCTTTGTCAGTGGGCAAACGTACAAAATCAGCAGGGGATCAAATACTTTTTTCCCTCACTGTATATCAATAATTGCGCATAAAGGCGTTTCCACCGCCAATTCTCACATAATTAATTTTACCGACACTAAAAGATCCCACCATGTCGAACGAACAAATTATATTTTTGTATTTCTACAATTGTCCTAAACTTTCTGTTTCCATCACAGCTGTCGTGATTTTTTTTTTATATGGTATGACTTTCCTCGCACTGTGGATGGAAACGTTGTTACAGGTGGGAAAATAGGCATATTTTCTACACGCGGATTTGTGAATATTCGCATGAAAATCTGTGCCAATTGGAAACCTAGCTAGTGATTAAACTGTGGAAGTGCTCTTACTTTTTCAACCAAGTTTAGGGCAGGTGCGGGAGTTTCCCATGCGCTAGAGACGAGTGGTATATAAAGAGCGTACAAAGGCACAGTTGGCATCCTGTTCACGCTTCAACGCCACTAGCCAACTCCCCTAAGAGTTAAACGATCACTCTAAAGTTAGAGTATTTAGAAAAACGTACTAAACTTTTCAAAACACATTTTAGAAATATAGAAAATAGCATACAATTAATTTCAGGTATTTTATGGTTGGCTAATCTCATTTTTGTTCTCATTTTGTCTCAGAATCATGGACTTCGATTTGGCGGATGCTCTGCGGAGGTAGGCTGTCTCCTGAATTGATTCCTGAGGAATACTGTATTTTTTGTTTGCATGTATTTGTTAGCCTTAAACCTATTTCCAATTTGCATGCTGATGTATAGGCTACAGTTTGCACAAACCTTTGTTAGACCCACCTCGATATAAAAATAACTTGTTTATCTGAGCTTGAAGAGGAAGATGAGATTTAAGGCTAACACCTTTTGTGTTTTTTCCCTGAAGCTCTTATTCGGAGAGTATGGGGTTTGATGCGGAATGCAGCCTGTCTGGTGCGAAGGTAAGACATTTTGCTACACATTGTATAAAAAAGGATGGCAAGCGCTACAAGGATTAGGATACACTAGTTGTAGAACATTAAAAACGTAGGTTGAGTCAGTGTGCTCATGCATAAAGAGGACCAATAAGGCACTCTGATATTAAATTGCCTTAATAGTGGTGGCATGTTCAATAGAACAGTCTTTAAAATCTCTTTAAACCTCAAACCTTTAAAACTGAGGGAAACCTGGGACAACTCCAGAAAATAGATATTTTTTTCTTTTCTTGACAGAATGTATTTATTTTTTTCTACTTGGACTCTCATTCTAATTACTTGTATGTGTGTAGGGTGGACCAGAAATGGAGCTGCACCTGGGCCTGAGCTTTGAACTGGAGGTTCTCCAGCAGCGTCAGGGAGGCATGAGACAGGTGGCTCACCTGGTGATAGCGATGCACAGGATGAAACACACCTTCCAGAAGTCCGACTCCATACACACTCCCCTGGGCATGGAGTGCACCGACGAACAGCTTTGCAGCATCATCATGGACAACCTGGTGGAAGGTACATAGACTGCCATGCCGTATAGTCACCAATAGACAATCTATATTATTTGATTAGACTGTACTCTGGACTGATTTTCTGTTTCTTTAGGCCCAGGTCACTGTTAACAATTCAGTTGATTGATAGTCCCTGTCCCATGTCCCCCACACTCCCCTCTCCCCACTTGTCTTTTCCCCTACTGCTACCCCCTCCCTCCTCCTCTGTGTAGATTGTGTGATGGAGCGGGTCCAGGAGCCAGAAGGAGCGATGGCTAAAAAGGCTGAGGGGACCTTCAAGCGGATGGACAGCCCCGAGCAGTGCACCCTGCGTGACCATTACCAGAAGAGCGTGGTGCACTACCCTGAAACCATGGTGCTACAGGCCGTTACACTGCAGGGAGGCAACAACCACCTGAGAGGTAGGCTAACTGCCAAACTACACTGCAAGCACAGTGTAAGCATTCCGTAAGCGTCGTTTTTTTGGCAGCCTTTACCAAAATCGGCAACATCACAGTTGAGTGTTAATATCACAGTTGAGTGTTAAAAATGACTAAAATAGTGAAAATGCCCTTTAACTCTCTCTCTCTCTTTCTCTCTCTGTCTCTCAGCGAGGTTCAACCTCTCCATGTATGATATTAATATGGACTCCTCCACTATCCATGCCAAGCCAGTTGTCTTGGGGATTGCCAGTAGCAACTTCAACTTGTCCTGCTCCATGCAGACAGACAGCACAACTCCTATCCTACAGTTGGAGGTGTGTTTCACTCTCTCACTTTCACAAACACACACACACTTACCTCTACATACTCAATTCACCTCTCATCATCCTAATCATTTCTCCTCCCCTCCCATTCTCTCTTTCTCAGCTGTGTTCTGAGGACCAGTTGAAGACCATCAGCGCTCAGGGAGACACAGTTCGCTTCCTCTTCTACAAGACAACCCAAGGCATCTCCCTGACAACCTTCGAGTCGGCCAAGTACCCCGGCTGGTTCATCAGCACCTCACTGGAGCAACGCAAGCCCGTAGAGATGTGTCAGAAAGAGGACGTCAGAAATATCAACTTCTCAGTCAAAAACTAAACACACACACACACCCCATCCCAAGAGTGTATGTACCAGGTACAGCCAGAGAGAGAGTTCAGACAGATGGATACTGTAGACATCTTGAATTGATAGACCCTTGTACCACCACACTCTTAGAAAAAAGGGTTCCAGAAGGGTTCTTCGGCTATCCCCATAGGAGAACCCTTTTTGGTTCCAGGTAGAACCCTCTGTGGAAAGGATTCTACATGGAACCCAAAAGCATTCTACCTGGAAACCAAAATGGTTCTACTTGGAACCAAAACGGGTTCTTCAAAGGGTTCTGCTATGGGGACAGCCGAATAACCCTTTCATATCTAGATAGCGCCTTTTTTTCTGAGCGCACCAATGTCAATTGAAAGTGGTTTGGTTGTAGTGAGTGTGCGTGCGTGCGTGACCAGCAGGTGGTGCTGTGTGTTCATTCTCTCCTTTGCAGTGTCGCGTTGTGCCTCAGTAGCCCGGGCTCGCTCTCTTTCAGGGACCGCCCAGTAACTACTGATCACGCTGTAGGCTAGAGACAGGATCAAGAAACCCTTGCTCTAGCTTCGCAACGTTTTAGTCACAGACCGTAAATGCTCAAAGTGTGAATTTAAAAAAAAAAAAATAGTTACTTCATATTGAATTATTTCTCTTATGGTTGCAGTTCCACGGGCTAAGTAGAGTATGGCAATATTACAGTATAGTATAATCATTAATCGTCCTCCAAGCAGGACAGTTGTGATTTGTTTTTATTTTGTCTACTTTTTGGGTAATATATCGTTTTGGGAAAATCGTTTTTGAATGTGTCTGTTTGTGCTCTGACTGAATGATATGCTTCATATTAGTGAAGATTAGATTTTTAAGCTATTTTGTTTTATTTCCTATAAGAAAGTTAATCATTATTTTTCCTTGTCTAACATTGCAGATGTCATTTGTATTTGAAGTATTATCAACTGTGAAATTGTGACATGTAATGCTATTTTGTTTATTTTCTATAAGAAAGTCAATCATCCCTTTTCTAATATTATGATTAATTATATATTTATGTATTACGTATTTAAAAAGCTAAGCTAATATACTATATTACTGCTAACATCAACTAATATGTAATAAACTATGTTCTTTGTCATTTTTCTTTTTAAAGCAAATATTGTAGTATTTCAATGATTCAAGACTGTTTTTATTTTACATTTTTTTAAACATTTTCAATGATTATATGATGATGTCTTTTGCTGTATGTTGGAAGTACAGTTAATAAATGGTATTAAATTCAATGCATTTGGATGTTTTTGTGAAGATGTAAGAGCAGAACAAACAGTAACATGAGGTTGGACTGCACCTCAAACACATCTACATGCGGTAGTGACTTCTGAGTTGGTCATTCTGTCAATATTTAGTCAGAAATAGGCTTGGTGTAGCGCTCTGCATCGACTCTTACACACACACACACAGCGTGAATCAGGACTCTGGAGCTCTGTGTTCATCAAACACAAACCCATAAGCCTAGAATCTCGCATGGCGGGATGAAATGGACCCAGCCAACCAGAGGAGGTGTAGAGGAGGAAGAGGCCTCCTCATTGGTCGTCGGTATGCTGGTTTGCATAGTGATATCTCTGAACGCCATGTGGTTGGCTCCTATGCTGTAGCTGTGCATAATGTATGTGGGGTAGTAGAGAGATGCAGGTTGTGGGGTGATGTGCGGTTTTGGTCTAGGAGGGTAAAAATAGGACAGATTCATATCAGGGGTGGAGAGAGGATTCTAAAGTGCAGAGAGAGATGTTGTGTTACCATTAGACACTGAACACAGAGAGAGATGTTGTGTTACCATTAGACACTGAACACAGAGAGAGATGTTGTGTTACCATTAGACACTGAACACAGAGAAAGATGTTGTGTTACCATTAGACACTGAACACAGAGAGAGATGTTGTGTTACCATTAGACACTGAACACAGAGAGAGATCCTGTGTTACCATTAGACACTGAACACAGAGAGAGATCCTGTGTTACCATTAGACACTGAACACAGAGAGAGATGTTGTGTTACCATTAGACACTGAACACAGAGAGAGATCCTGTGTTACCATTAGACACTGAACACAGAGAGAGATGTTGTGTTACCATTAGACACTGAACACAGAGAGAGATGTTGTGTTACCATTAGACACTGAACACAGAGAGAGATCCTGTGTTACCATTAGACACTGAACACAGAGAGAGATCCTGTGTTACCATTAGACACTGAACACAGAGAGAGATCCTGTGTTACCATTAGACACTGAACACAGAGAGAGATGGTTCTCATCTGATGATGTTCATTCCTGTCTCTGTGTGGCACGCATACATTCACACACACACACACACACAGACACACACACACGGGTGTGTTTGCATGTGTATGTCTGAATCTGTGTGTGTGCCTCTGCCATGGACATTCCGGGCACATGGCAACACAAGCTAAATATAGCCCGGCATCACAGCAGGATCACCGCTTCCTCCTGCAGGCATGGATCCCTCCGTCATACTACTCTCCATCCCTCCCTCCCTCCTTCCCTCTCTCTTTCTCCTTCCAGCCATCATGGTACTCCCTCCCTCCCTCACCCACCCGCTCGCCCTCTCTCACTTAATCGCACGCCCTCTCTCTCTCTCCTTTGTCATGCAACTCCCTCTCCTTCTCCTGCTCTCTCTCGGTCCCTCATTCTTCCCTCGCTCCATCCCCTCTGTTTGTGAGCATGCTCAGTGGGCTTCCTCTCTGGGTCACTAGGGAAGCCCATAGCAGCAGTAGAATTATAAACACACTACAGTATAAATGGTACAGTAGCGCCAGCATATGTTGTATTTCTCTCTCTCTCTCTGCTTGTGTATCTTTATTTTGTTGTAAATAGACTGCTATATTCTGTTGCTGACACAAACAAACACACACAGCTGTTTTTAGCACTTCTCTAATACTGAAAACACATGACCCCATTTGCTCCCACAGTACTCCCGGGTATGGATGCCATCCTACATTTGCCCTCTAAAACTCTGAATCATGCAATACACACACCGACCAACACGCACACACCCGCTCACATGCATGTACGCATTCACACACGCACAGACACACACGAACACATACACACTGGACCCTCACATTATGATAAAACATGGTTGCAGGAAGTGACCCAGCTGACAGTGACTACAGTTGGTGTAGGCCTATTATTGCTAGCTACCATTCTGATCTAATCATACAGGGATAATAGTGATGATTCTATCTTTATAAAAAGTGTTTTTATACACACTGGCCAACACTATGATGTCATACAGTCACACTTGGTTCCAAGCCAAAGTGTTCTACAGGCTTCCTCAATTGCTCAAGTGTTGAAACCACACACACACACTTAGCGTGATGGCAGAGAGCTGCTGGGAGCATGTGGAATAATCCCAGCTTGATCTGGCACAGAGCCCAGTGTAGTATGACATGGCTCATAGTCTCACTACTTCCACTTCTCTCTCTCTCTCTCTCTCTCTCTTGTACAAACACAAACTTCTCCCATGCTTGAAGAAGAGAAGGTTTGTGTGTGTGTGACGTTGGAGGGGAGGCTGTCAGTCAGAACAGAAATATTAGTAGGACAGTAGGATTTCATTGCCCCTAGACACTGATTTAAGGTCAGTATTGCGTTTCCCCCCATAATTATTAAGGTCAGGATTTGGGGAGGGTAAGCAGATCCTAGATCTGTGCCCAGGGGATGACTTATAATGCAAAAATTACCATAGATTTGTTTCTAATGGTAAATCCATCGTTCTCCCATCTAAGAGAAATAGGAAGTCAAATTTGTCATCAAGGGGAATCTGATTGGTGGAGAGCCCAGCAGGAAATGTTCTCATTTGCCATTCCCTCTGTGTGTGAAAGATGTTTCCTGTCGATCTGTCCACACACTGACATGGGGTTTAGAGCTAACTCCTCCCTCCTTCTTCCTTCCCTCCCTTAACTTCCTTACTTCCTCCTCCCTCTCTCCCTCTCATGTCCCCTCCTCATCCTCCACCCAACCCTGTGTCGTTTGCTAAAAAGGGCATTTGCCAGCTTTTTGTCTGCACCTATGCCTCTCTGTGTGTGTGCGTGTGTGTGTGTGTGTGTGTGTGTGTGGCGGGTGACATCATCAATGCTGCGCCATATGGTTGTGTCAGGAGCTCTGGGTAAAACTCTAGCCTAAGGAGTAACAGAGATATTACTGATCTAGGAGCAGTTTATACTTAAAACTGACCTCATAACAGTGTCAATGGGGAATTTTATCCGGCTCCATATCATAGCTTGCACAGACTGAAGGAGTAACAGAGTAAACCCATACTGCACTGCAGGAAGCTGGTAGTAAAACACATTATCAGCTTCGGGGGGGGTCATCCACAACCCTTTTACTAACCCTCAACACACATGCTCACACACTCATTCTCTAAACCTAAGATCTTAACGTGGTAAAAGTGTGTCAGGTGGTGCAAACACACACCCTCAAACCATCACAGGGTAGGGTGATGTAGTCATACTGTGTTCCTCCCCTCCTCAGGCCACTCTCTCTCTCTCTCGCTCACACGCCAGAGTCGTGAGTAATGAGAAACTCAGAGAGCCAGTTAACTTCTCTTCTCTGCCTCACAAAAACAGTTTGCCAGAGGACATGAGAAGAAGGAGGAGAGAGAGGAAGAGGAGGAGAGAGAGGAAGAAGAGAGAGGAAGATGAGGGGAGAGAGGAAGAGGAGGGGAGAGGGGAAGAGGGGAGAAGGCGAGAGAGGAAGAGGAGGGGAGAAGGAGGAGGAAAAGCAGGTGAGTGTGTGTGTAAAAGAGAGAGAGAGAGAGCTTTCATGCTTTCAGTTGATTCACAGGCCAAACCATGCCAACTCTTGGAGACACACACACACACTGACTACCAAAACGACACACATACCACCAATTCCATCAGTGACTCACCAACTTCTACACAACCAACACATCACAGCCCACCAGAGCACTAACAGCTGGTAGAGCAGGCAGGCAGAATGGTTGACTACAGTGAGGGAAAAAAGTATTTGATCCCCTGCTGATTTTGTACGTTTGCCCACTGACAAAGAAATGATCAGTCTATAATTTTAATGGTAGGTTTATTTGAACAGTGAGAGACAGAATAACAATAAGTATTTGACCCCCTCTCAATCAGAAATATTTCTGGCTCCCAGGTGTCTTTTATACAGGCAACGAGCTGAGATTAGGAGCACACTCTTAAAGGGAGTGTTCCTAATCTCAGCTTGTTACCTGTATAAAAGACACATGTCCACAGAAGCAATCAATCAATCAGATTCCAAACTCTCCACCATGGCCAAGACCAAAGAGCTCTCCAAGGATGTCAGGGACAAGATTGTAGACCTACACAAGGCTGGAATGGGCTACAAGACCATCGCCAAGCAACTTGGTGAGAAGGTGACAACAGTTGGTGCGATTATTCGCAAATGGAAGAAACACAACATAACTGTCAATCTCCCTCGGCCTGGGGCTCCATGCAAGATCTCATCTTGTGGAGTTGCAATGATCATGAGAACGGTGAGGAATCAGCCCAGAACTACACGGGAGGATCTTGTCAATGATCTCAAGGCAGCTGGGACCATAGTCACCAAGAAAACAATTGGTAACACACTACGCCGTGAAGGACTGAAATCCTGCAGCGCCCGCAAGGTCCTCCTGCTCAAGAAAGCACATATACAGGGCCGTCTGAAGTTTGCCAATGAACATCTGAATGATTCAGAGGAGAACTGGGTGAAAGTGTTGTGAACAGATGAGACCAAAATTGAGCTCTTTGGCATCAACTCAACTCGCTGTGTTTGGAGGAGGAGGAATGCTGCCTATGACACCAAGAACACCCTCCCCACTGTCAAACATGGAGGTGGAAACATTATGCTTTGGGGGGGGTTTTCTGCTAAGGGGACAGGACAACTTCACCGCATCAAAGGGACGATGGACGGGGCCATGTACCGTCAAATCTTGTGTGAGAACCTCCTTCCCTCAGCCAGGGCATTGAAAATGGGTCGTGGATGGGTATTGCAGCATGACAATGACCCAAAACACACGGCCAAGGCAACAAAGATGTGGCTCAAGAAGAAGCACATTAAGGTCCTGGAGTGGCCTAGCCAGTCTCCAGACCTTAATCTCATAGAAAATCTTTGGAGGGAGCTGAAGGTTCGAGTTGCCAAACGTCAGGCTCGAAACCTTAATGACTTGGAGAAGATCTGCAAAGAGGAGTGGGACAAAATCCCTCCTGAGATGTGTGCAAACCTGGTGGCCAACTACAAGAAACGTCTGACCACTGTGATTGCCAACAAGGGTTTTGCCACCAAGTACTAAGTCATGTTTTGCAGAGGGGTGAAATACTTATTTCCCTCATTAAAATACAAATCAATTTATAACATTTTTGACATGCGTTTTTCTGGATTTTTTTGTTGTTATTCTGTCTCTCACTGTTCAAATAAACCTACCATTAAAATTATAGATTGATCATGTCTTTGTCAGTGGGAAAACGTACAAAATCAGCAGGGGATCAAATACTTTTTTTCCTCACTGTATGTTGAACCATCACATCACAGCTGCTTAGACCAGACAGTATAAATAACCTGTCTGCTAGGATGATCCGGGTGAGGTATACTGATAAACTACATCGCTGTGTGTGTGTTCACACACTATCTGAGACACTGAGCATCTGTGCTAGTCCTGTCCAGCCAGGCTCCATCTCTCTGGATGTGCTGTCTGTCGTCTGTCTGTAATTGGGTTTGTGTACTGTGTGTGAACAGGCTTTAACACCATCAAACCCTGAGAGTGTGAGAAAATGTGTGTATATGAGCATGCTTGTGTGTGTGTGTGTGTGGGGGGGGGGCACTCAGGATCTAATGGCACAGCTGACTCCTAGGCAGGACAGGAGGAATGTTAGTCTGTCCAGGCCTTCAACATTAAAATAGCACCTGCTGCCCTGTCAGCACACACACTCAAACACACACACGGCTGTCCTCACTCCAGATTTACAGAAAGAAAGAAAGAAAGAAAGAAAGAAAGAAAGAAAGAAAGAAAGAAAGAAAGAAAGAAAGAAAGAAAGAGACAGAGAAGGGGAAAGAAGCCATGTGAGGAACAAGGGAGAAAAAGATGCAGTGCATGAGAGAGAGAGAGTAAAGGGGAGGTAGAAAGAGGGCGAGAGACCTGATAGGCCCAGAGAACAGAGGAAGAGACCACTGCAGGGGAGGAGGAGTCAGGTTACCCCTACAGTAGTCTTCCTACTGCTTTGTATGACAGAGCTCACCCTCCCCTCAGCCGACATGGCATGTGCTTTCACCACGCCATATGTAGGTAGATATTACCCCTAACCTCAGATATAGGGTCAGATATTTTTTCAACCCCCAGAATGGTAAAGGTTGGGATTGGGGGTAAAGTAATCTGCGAGACCTATGGTTAAGGACAACTTCTAAGGTACCTCAAACATGTTAACCCTAGTTTAATTTGGTCTGATGGAGACATACTTGTTAGAGATAAACAGATTATACAAATCAACAGATATTTTGCTGTTGATAATGATCCGATCATCTGTGCAGACATATTAGAAGACGAATCTGTGTATCTCAAACACACTCATTTATTTACTGTGTTGATTTGAACAGTTGTGACAAATGTGTAGATCAAAATCTGAAAGATATGCCTTCTAGTTCCTATTTCTACTGTATATTTGAGACATTTACCTGGTGTTGTGTTGATGTAAATGTTCAGGCCGGAGAATCAGTTTTCCTAAGTAAAGAGCTACTTTATTGACTGATGAAGAGAGGAGGGTCTAGATATGGTGCAACAGCAGAGCACACGTCTATGACAGCTGCCGTGTCACTGAGATTGTGCTGGGGAGAAGACTGGAGACACTCCCCCCCCCCCCCCCCCCAAACTGGCTGAGTCTAAGAAATAATATGACATTGTGTTTGCTATCTTAAAGTGCAACAACAAAGTGGCAAAGAATCCAACACCACACATTCTTAGTGTCAGAAAGCAATTGGTTTACTACGCATTTTAAATACCTAACTGAGCCCTGAATGTCAGTCAGTGCATTGTTTGCCTTCTCATGTAATTATCGTACACTATTTGGTAGTCTTTTCCAATAACAAAAATAAAACCTAATTGCCTTGATGGCACTGGCAACATAGTTAAAGGAGAATATGGAATAAGTTAAACAGAAGGCGACTTCAAGCTTGGAGTTGAGAACGTGTAATATGAAGAAGGTTCCTTCACATTGACAATGCGTTGGGTAGTTTTCCCCCCAACTCAGACCAACTGCCTGTGACTGGTTCTACATGTTAAATTGGGAACAACTACAAGCAACAGAGACCAGCTGGGACTACAATTATTTGAACTGATTGTAGTAGGAGCTTTAAAACTAATACGACCTAAGAAGAGTAAGTTAAAATGGAGAACTATGGACTGCCTTTCAGCAGCTGCTGGTTGTTGAGGGGGGAGAGAAAGCGGTTTTCTAAAGTATACAATCACAATATCTATTGCATTTATATTATTTTTAATCACAGAAGTGTTATTTCTTTCACTCTCTGGGAGAAAACCAACAAATGAAAATGAAAGTGAAAATAAAGAAAGAACTAAAAGAAAACATCAACATCATGGACTATTCAGTCACATCCCAGCTATGTTTCATGAAATAAGCCTCCGTTCTACTTAGGCTATATAATTCATATACATTTTTCCTTCTCTTAAGGTATTTAAAAAATATTGTATGCTGGTTTGTTCAGTATCTTCTCTTTTATACGTATAATCTTCTTTCAATATAGTTCTCTTTCGAAATAAAAAGGAAACCATCCATCCATTTGTTACTGTCCAGAGGCGTAGTGTGATGCCAGTGGTGTGGTGGTGCTGAGGCCTGGGCTCTGAGAGACAGAGTGTGTGTGTGGTCTCTCCTGGCTGGGCCTTAGCAGAGGAACTGGTGGTACGTTATCATTGACGCCCCACACACACTCTTGGCTGGCTGGGTGACAGTAGTAGTAGCTCTGGGTTTCACCCAGTGATCACTTGCAATGGCCTGGTCACAAGGCTCCTGCAGTGTGTTGGTGTGTGTGTGTGTGTGTGGATACGTGGGGGTCCCATCCGTGTGTCAACGCTGAGAGGGCAGGCTCCCACGGGACTCACACAGAAGGACGATACTGTCCTTTCTGGTTGCCGATTGGATAACAGGCCTGCCAATCTCTTGACACCAGGCCACATTGCGTGAGGACTGAGGAGACACACAGCTCCCCTCTTACAGAAACGTACAGATTACTTTCAAACCCATTAAGTCTGAGGAAACAGACTTTGTAAATATTGCCTGGCATTTCTATGTAAAAATTAAAAAAGCATTCACTCTGCCACCATGTTTAGGTCTATTTGTTTGGAGGGTGACGTGATACTGCGAGCTAACTATGTTAGCACAAGGCTCCAATTTAGTCTCTGAGGCCTTTAGATAGGCCTGCAGATATAGTTCTCTCAGTAACGTTTCTCATCATAATCGTCTGTTAAGGGGCCTGCCTGTGTTATATTGCTATCTCTCTCTCCATCAGTTAACACACTAAATATAAACCTCTACAAAATGACAGCAGCATTCTAGACATTCCTTCCTACAACTTTCACTAATTTATAAGGATCCCACACACACTGCCCACATAGGAGAGGCCTAAAACAGGAATACAATGGATGCTGGTTATCTCCTTACACGGAGAAATTGAAATAATAGCTAAATTAATGGGGTCAAGGTACACTCCTTACTCTTTTAAATATATATCTATATTTGAAAGGGAACATTTATTATAAAGATGTCATTGGCTTCTTAAATTGTTATGAAAACCAAGTTGCTGGTTTTAGGTATATTTCTTTTTCTACAAAACATCATTGCAATCTTTTTTAAACCCATGAGAAAAGTCTCATTTACACACTACTAGTCCCATAACTTTAACTTTTTGTTTTACTTCCCACCCCATCTAACCCTCATAAACAAACTCCAGGTGTTAAATACATCAATAGTTCCCCTGTCAAATGTACTTTTTTACACCACGATATTTTCTAGTATTAAAGTTCGATTCGTCATGCACTTAAATCTGTCATTTCTGCATTTTTCTGCCACATACCCTATTGCTGATCTTACGGTGTGAACTGAACTATATAAGCAGTTTCAACTACTCAGTCGTCATCCACCTCCTCTCCCTCCGACTCCTCTCTCCTCTCGTAAGTTTTATCCCGCTGTCGTTCCTGGATCTCTTTCATCTCCTCCGCGTAGCGGTTGAAAGCTCCTCCGAACTTCCCCCACGCTTTGAACGGGATGGTGATAGAGTTCCTGTAGCTCGGTTTGACCTCGCTCACTCGCAGGAACACGCCGTATTTGTTGGACCCGACGTCGAAAAAGAACCGTTTAGAGTCCACCATGATGGATGTGCCCTCGGGAAGCTCCCCATAGCCCCCAGCCGCCGTTCCACCCGCCAACTCCTCGTCGTCTCCACCGTAATCATCTATATGCTTGGCAAGGGCGTCTCTAAACTCTATTAAGCCTTGGGCCGGAAGGGCTATGGTCTGGCCGGCCTGCATGCCTCCTCCAGGCCCCCCTACACCGAACCCGGGCCCTCGGTTGACGGTCTGTCGGATCCGCAGGAACCTCCCCCGCTGGTTCTCCTTCAGATCGAGGTAGTATTTACGGTTCTCACGGACCAAGAACTCGCTCTTCAGGGCTCGCCTGGGCCCGCCGTCCTCTCCGACCAAGGACTGGGCGATCTGCTCCGGGCTGCTAGGCCCCAGTTGGGCGTAGTGCTCTATGAAATCCCCCAGGTAGTCGCGAAACTCCGCCGCAACTGACATGGACAGGGTCAGGCGACTTTTGGAGCCCCCGGCCCCGACCTCCGCGATTTTGATGAACCTGCCCTTGTTGTTTTGCTTGACGTCCAAGTAGAAGCGCTTGTTCTGGATATCCAGCCGCTTGGACGCCAGCTCCTGGGTCTCCTGCTCTCTCTGGGAGTGCTGAAACCCGCTTCCACCTCCCCCTCCTCCGCTGCTGCCACCGCCGCGCTCGCTCCCACTGTCACCATCCGCCATCTTCAGCACCGCCAGCCAGCTTCACTCTCTCCTGCGTATCTCCCTCTCCGCTTGCACACCCCTTTCACGGTCACCACCAAAACCCGCCCCGAGCGCTCCCGCATTGGCCTTGGGTCTGCCAATCACTCCAGGTTCAACTAATTCGCTTTCCCTCATTGGTCAATTTCCGCTGCCAATCACGCATACATCGTAACCTTGTAACATGTAATTGGTTCAGATTTCGGTTCTGTTGACGTAATTCTCGTGGAGCTTTTACCCTACTGGACACCGGGATCCACACTCCATCATTCACGACCACACCGCCGTCCAATCAACGGGCCAATATTGTTACAACTATTTTTACTATGAAGTGCCAATAAATTGTAGCTGATCCTTTTCTGTGCAGTTGCTATGGCATTTAAGGCAAAACTGGGCACGCGTGAAATTCTACACTACAGACAAAAGCAGTAATAAAAGCAATTCCTTATTTACATTTACATTTTAGTCATTTAGCAGACGCTCTTATCCAGAGCGACTTTACAGTTAGTGAGTGCATACTTTTTTTTTATATATATATATATATATTTTTTTTTTAAATCATACCAACTGTTACACTTATACTATACAGTGACAGTCATTTTACAATG
The DNA here is from genome assembly GCF_964263955.1 of Coregonus lavaretus. Lineage (NCBI taxonomy): Eukaryota > Metazoa > Chordata > Actinopteri > Salmoniformes > Salmonidae > Coregonus > Coregonus lavaretus. The sequence continues at coordinate 65,705,012 of NC_139991.1, forward strand.
TCACAAAAGACCAGCCATTTACACTGAGATGAATACATTTTACCTTGCACATTTTCATAAACCTAGGCTTTGGTACTAAAATATTTAGCCATGTAACTCCTAATAATTTCCCTGTCACCCAGATATGAATATTACTATTAATTTCACCACAGTGGTGCCCATGTAATTTAATTTTTTTGTCATTTAGCAGATGCGACTTACAGGAGCAATTAGGGTTAAGTACCTTGCTCAAGGTCACATCTGCAGATTTTTCACCTAGTCGGCTCAGGGATTCGAACCAACGACCTTTCAGTTACTGGCCCAAGGTGCTTAACTGCTAGGCTACATGCCGCCCATGACACTAATCAACCAATTAAACCACGATCAGTCAGATAGTATTGTAGCCAATTCAGAGGGGTTGTACACTGGGACTTGAACACGGGTCTCTGATTCAGAGGCAAGCACCAAAGATCACTACACTATACATCCCTCTTCCACTATCTCACTTCTGACACCAGTGTAACGAATTCAGCGGTGGATTGGTCAAGACTCGAACTCAGGGCCCAGTTTTTCAAAACATTTAATCCAGATAAAAACATATAATGTGTTAAATTCTGTTCCTCCTTCAGATGTGGTCCCTCGTTTTTTTATGTAGTTTAAAAGACAAAAACAGAACCAAACCATAACATTCCACATCATATGCTACAACAAAGATCATGTTATATGATCCCATGAAATTTGGTCTAAATATTTTCTGAAATGAAGGGGGAACAAAATGGAATGGGGTAACAGGGTTGAGACAACACAGCGTCATTTTGATCAGGATTTTTTTTAAACTGGGCCCAGGCCACTCTGGTTCCAAAACAAGCACGCTACAGTATATTGATAATGTGGCAAAGAGGCCCTCTTTACATTGAACTCATATACATTGAGTGTACAAAACATTAGGAACATTACACATAGATTGACCAGGTGAATCCAGGTGAAAGATGTGATCCCTTATTGATGTCACTTGTTAAATCCACTTCAATCAGTGTAAATGTAGGGCAGGAGACAGGTTAAAGAATTAATTTTAAAGCCTTGAGACAATTGAGACATGGATTGTGTATGTGTGCCATTCAGATGGTTAATAGGCAAGACAAAATATTTAAGTGCCTTTGAACAGGGTATGGTAGTAGGTGCCAGGTGTACCGGTTTGAGTGTGTTAAGAACTGCAACGCTGCTGGGTTTTTCACGCTCAACAGTTTCCCGCGTGTATCAAGAATGGTCCAACGCCTAAAGGACATCCAGCCAACTTGACACAACTGTGGGAAGCATTGGAGTCAAAATGGGCCAGCATCCCTGTGGAACGCTTTTGACACCTTTGTAGAGTCCATGCCCCGAAGAATTGAGGCTGTTCTGAGAGCGAAAGGGGGTGCAACTCAATATTAGGAAGGTGTTCCTAATGTTTTGTACACTCAGTGTACATCCAGCAGGCAGGCAACACCCATGCCGAAGTTTTATTCCATTATATTTCACCTTTTACCACGTAAGTCAAGGGTACAAATTACACATTGAATGTTGGGGTGCCCAACATATTCTTGACAGTGACACTTATAGGGGTGCTCAAACCACAGTGATATTTAATATCCTACATAGGTGCCCTGATTTGTAATGCCCAACAGTCCAGTCCAGTTCCAACCACAGCAGCACTGGCAGCAGGGGAGACTCGCTCCAGCACTGAGGAGGCCTGACTGGGATGGGCTTCTCTCACGAGGAAGAGGGGCCAGCCAGAGGCTTTCTCAGGAGGGCATAATGCTACAGAAAGTTCAGATAGTAGAATACATACATGCTTCTCTCTGTCAATTAGATAAGATTAGAGTAAAGAATCATTAAAGCCACGGTCTAGGTTTTACATTACATGTTGTTGTTTTTTCTTTGCAAAACAATTTTTATCCTAACATGACAATATTAATCAAATAATCTACATTTCTATTTTAACGTTTTGTAAAGATGCATCCTTTTGAATACACCCCAGGTGGAAGGGCAGCAGCCAACACAGTGCCTAGCCTGCTCACCTACTACTTAGGTTGCAAACATCAATGTCCACTGGTACAGGGTTTTTAATTGACATTTTAGTCATTTAGCAGACGCTCTTATCCAGAGCGACTTACAGTTAGTGAGTGCATACATTTTTCATACTGGCCCCCCGTGGGAATCGAACCCACAACCCTGGCGTTACAAGCGCCATGCTCTACCAACTGAGCTACACGGGACTAAATATTTTGAATCTACTGGCAGATAACATTGGTCAAATACTGTAAAGTAGGCTAGGCTAGTTGAGGGGCACATCATTTACTAGCTTGGAGTTTGCACTTTTGTGACATTTTTATTGCTTCGATTGTGCCAGCCAAACTAAATTACATCACTCATGCATTTGACCCGGGTCTGGCAGCATCAACGTTGAACAAGTGAGAGATGGGGAACAGAGAGACATGGGATTCAGGTAGGTCAGAGTCATTGGTAGTGTGGTGGATGAGAGGAGTTTTTCTCATACAATGTAACGCTCTGACCAACTGGAAAAGCACAATATAAATCCCATCATTATTCATTTATTAAAAAACCTAAGTACAAATGTAGCCTATTCATTCGTTCTATCTGAATGATCCTTCTGAGTATCACTGGAAAAGAAGATTAAACAATGAGACAGTCATTATTTCTAAAATTAATAAATCAACTCAGTTACATGGATTATGTAGTCAAAATGTTGTCCATGTGACAGAATTTTTGGTATTTCATCTTATTCTGCATGTAGGCCTACTTGTGTGACCATACCTTCAATTAATTTGAAGTGCAGTAGTATTTCTCTGGTATTTCTACTATCCCAAAGCGTCCAATCCACTTGCAGGAATGAGTAAACACTGTACAAACACGATTACAATTGGCTGAAGAGACCGTTCGAACCAGCAAGCAGAAAAGCTATTGGTTGGCTCTGGAAGCTCCGGGAATCCTCATTCATCGGGTTTGGCTTTGCTTCGGGGTTTATTGTTTCTCTCCGTTTGGAAATAGAACAGGGAAAACTCACCGGCGACATGGTAACGAGTTTTTGATTATTTTATGCACATTTTGTGTGTGCACTCTGTATTATAGGACAGATTATAGTACATTTGATTAAATGTAATTGATATGCTAAACTGGCTTGTAGCATTCACGAATGCAAGCTTGCGTGCGAAATAACGTTAGGACGTCGTCGACTGACACTCGAAAGCTAGCTAACGAAAGAGCGCCATCTACATTTAGCTACAACGCCATCTGGTTTACAACCGACTCGCTTCTCCTACTTATTTCAAACATAGCTTAACTATATCTAATACGTTACCTCCCGTCTCTGTCTGATTTATATTATGTTAATAGTCCAAGATATTCGCAAAGTTTGGGTTGTATCTTGAAGTAACGTTACGGTAGCAAGTTTCCACCGAGCTAGCTAGCTAAACCAGGTTAGCACTAATCCGCCTAGCGAGCGCAGATACTACTGGCGAGCAGCCAAGAAAACCTGTGCTAACGTTAGTTAGCAACAAGTTTACCAATATTTCACAGTTTTAGTTAACTATTGTAAAACCATTCTTCCTGCGTATTTATGCATATTTTGAATTTTTGTTTGCAAAATTTGAATGATTTATCTTCAATAAATCAAATGACAGTTTACCAGTTACCTAACTATCTACCGGAAATTGTGCATTATCTTCCAGTTGGCGGGATAAGTGTGTGATTGTAATGACAGGTTGCATGTGCCGCCTTCGATTTGCTTGAAGTTGTAAACAAAAATAACATTAAGAGAATGCTTGTGATTTAATACTTTTTCTTTTGTACATCCACACCACATTTAGTCTTTTTCACCCTGGCCACAGTTCGGCATGGCTTTGAGAAGTAACAAAAACAACATTTGATCAAGTTGATGCATCAAAAGTAATTTCACTGAATTTCTGTTTGTCCCCTTCCAGGCAGGAGGAAAAGCTGGAAAGGACAGTGGTAAAGCCAAGGCGAAGGCCGTGTCTCGCTCCCAGAGGGCTGGACTCCAGGCATGTACCCACTCTCTTTTACCTGGTTTTCTGTGGTCACATCAGTCGCAAGTAATAATAATAATAATAATAATATGCCATTTAGCAGACGCTTTTATCCAAAGCGACTTACAGTCATGCGTGCATACATTTTTTGTGTATGGGTGGTCCCGGGGATCGAACCCACTACCTTGGCGTTACAAGCGCCGTGCTCTACCAGCGTGTTTTCCCTGTTGAATTAGTCACAAGTGAATCCTACATCACAGATAAATAGGCAACTTCTACCTAGAGTGTTTCTGATTGTGTTTATGTTTCTCCTTGTGTAGTTCCCGGTGGGTCGTATCCACAGACACCTGAAAACCAGGACCACCAGCCATGGCAGAGTGGGAGCCACCGCAGCCGTCTACAGCGCCGCCATCTTGGAGTACCTCACCGCTGAGGTGAGATGTTTTATTTTTTTTAAACACAAAAAAAGGACTCATTGAGGGTTCTGACGAAGGTCAATAGAGCAGGCTTTTGCTCCAACCCTTCCCTAACGCACAATGACTGAACCTATTGTTGTGGTTCCCTTTCAGGTGTTGGAGTTGGCAGGGAACGCCTCCAAGGATCTGAAGGTGAAGCGTATCACTCCACGTCACTTACAGCTGGCCATCCGCGGAGATGAGGAATTGGACTCCCTCATCAAGGCTACCATCGCTGGAGGAGGTGAGTTGTAAATGAATGGATTGGGTTTATGTATTGTTCTTCCAGGAACTCAATGCACTTTATATTACATGGGGTAGGGCAAATTCACCTCTTCACCCACCAATTTGTAGCACTAGCACCCATTCGTAATTTCATTTTTTCTCCCTCCTGCAGGTGTGATCCCTCACATCCACAAGTCTCTGATTGGAAAGAAGGGCCAGCAGAAGACTGCATAGAGGAAGTGACCTCCCACACCACCAGGAAGGAATGGGCAGCCATGTTCTTTTTGTTTCTCATATTTTTGGGGGGTCATTTTGTAACCGTAGTTGTAGTCTCTCGAGGGAGATGTGTAGTCTTTGAGGTATGTGTTGATTTGTACTGTTTTAAAGGGGAAAAGGGGTGTGTTTAGGGTAGGGGTTTTTTCAGACAAGAAACTTGTGCAATAACCACGTTTCCATCCACAGTTTTTATGCGAGTAAAGTCATAGTGTATAAAAAAAAAAAATAGAATAACAAATCAAGACAACTGTGATGGAAACAGGAAGTTTCGGTACAATTTTATAAATGCCAACAGACAATTTGTTAGTTCGACATGGTGGGATCTTTTAGTGTCGGTAAAATGTATTATGAGAGAATTGCCGGTGAAACGCCTTTATGCGCAAATATTGATATAATAACCATCATATCGAAGTAAACTTGGAGTCACGCAATGATATGCTGTGTGGTCCTCCCACTAGGACTCTGGAAACCATGTAGTTTATTAGGCAATAGATGAAATGTTATGATGAACGTCACAGGGTGGTGAAAGTGCACGGTGATGAGCTTGATGCTCCTTTCCAATAAATACGGAGTTGGCACATTTGCTATTTAATGCAACAATTTTTGTGACAAAACTATTGATAGAGTTGAAAATGCGATGGAAACACAACTTTTGATTTTTTTTTTTTCAGTACATGAAAACGTAAGCAAAAAAGTACATTTTGTGTGCACTACGTCATCACGCACTGATTTCTATCTGCTCAAAGTCAGTTGGGTGGAAACTCCACTGATGGTAAAATGTGCATATTTTCTTTATGTACATTTGAGTATTCGCATGAAAATCTGTCGCCAATTGGATGGAAACCTAGCTACTGACCAACAAATGCTGAAGTTCTTGTCTTGTTCTGAAAAACTTTGAGTTTATTGGATTTTGCTCCAAACTTGTTTTATACCTACAAAAGTTAAAGTCTTTAAAAAAAACTATCTGTGTGTGTTATTCAAATTTTAGCCAGAATATGATTTAGTGATTTTCTATGTAGCTTTGACCTCGCTCACCTAGAGATACAGTAGTTTAGATATTATGTAATTATATTCAATGGAGAATGAAGGAAGGTCGGCACTCATGAATTTGAGGTGGGGGAAAAAAATTAGTTCAGTTTGATGAAACGTTTGTTCTGAGAAATCTTATCAATTTTCATTTTTTCACGACACATTCATTAGTGTGGACCTTCTCTCTATTACAGATGTTTTTATTTCATTTTTTGTATTCAAACTTTATTTTATCAGGGAGTCATATTGAGACAATGGTCTCTTTTACAGATGAGCCTTGAATTAGGCAGTAGGTGGCCCTCAACAATTTGTAAGCTGGTCAGAGATATTGAGGTGTTTGAAATCATCAGACATTCTATCACAGTACAACAAAATCCAGTCTATATTCAGGCATTATGTTTTTGTTTCATTTTATTTTTACACAGTACTTCCAAATATATCAATCAAGTGGAGGAACAGAGATTATCTGATTATAATGCAATTGAAGAAAGAAAGAAAATATATTTCTCACTTCTTTAGAACACAGCAGCCACACAGATTCATTAAAAGTTTTTACAATTTTATACTTGAATAGAACTTACAATATGACAATACAAAAGAAAGCAGGAACACATTCATTATTGCACTCTACCCTGAGTGGAAAACTTCACAATTTCACCTCTCCTTTAAGTAGCTTTTTTAGTAAGTCAATACATTAGAATAGTATAGAAGCTAGTGAAGAGGTAGTGGGATACATCTCTATAGTCTAAAGTAGCTTTCTACCCTCATCTCGCTTCCTTAAAATCCCTTCAGACTATTGTGAACCACCCTATATCATCCAAAAGTTCTAATACAGGTGAGCGTGAGGCTGGTAGGCCCCCATCAGTGGGTTAGACCCGGTAGTGGGCATCACAAGGCTGGGGAGGCTTGCATATTGGTAGAAAGAGTCCAGGGGGGTGGCAGGGAGGTTGGGCAGGGCTGGACCGGCCGTGGAGGAGCTGTAGTGGGGGTGGAGGTATGGGGTGGAGGCGCCCCCCTCGGCTCCTGTGTGATGGGGGTGGTAGGTGGGGTTGGGGCCAGGGCGGTAGGCCTGTAGCTCGGTGTAGTGCAGCAGGTGAGAGGTTACTTTAGCTTGGCAGAGAGCGTCCTGGACCATCCTCTTCATCCTCATACGCCTGTTCTGGAACCAGTTACGGATCTGAGGAGAAACAGAGGAGTTAGAGCAGGGAGGGGCAACCCCTTTTTCTCCCGAATTTTGATCTTGTCTCATCGCTGCAACTACAACAGGCTCAGGAGGCCATGCGTCCTTCAAAACATGACCCGCCAAACCGCGCTTCTTAACACCCGCCGGCTTAACCCAGAAGCCAGCCGCACCAATGTGTCGGAGGAAACACTGTTCATCTGACGACCGACGTCAGCCCGCAGGTGCACGGCTCGCCACAAGGAGTCACTAGAGCGCGAAGAGCCAAGTAAAGTAAATGTATTTTTTGGGGGAAATTGATCCGCTGGCCTACACAAAAGGAACGCCAGTTGACCATCCCTGAGTTAGAGGCATGAACGATCACACAAACTGCTGCTAACCTGTGTATGTGCGTCTGTGTGTGTGTGGTGCCTACCTGTTTGTCTGTAAGGTTGAGTCTCTTGCAGAGCTTGGCCTTGTCCTGAGTGCCCAGGTAGGCGTTCCCCTTGAAGGCCATCTCTAGACTGTTGATCTGCTCCGCTTTGTAGGCTGTACGTGGCCGCCTCCCCGTAGGGAGAGAGAGAGAGATGGGAGACAAGGAGGGAGAGGTGAAGGTGCCGTCCGTGGGGGCGGTGGGGGAGAGGGATTGCCCGCCTTCGCTCTCGTACCCTGACGTTTCCTCCTCTGTTCCACTGAGGAGGCCAGTCTCAGCCACTTCTGAGGAGAGAGGGGGAAGAAATGGAGAGAGGTTGGATTTCAAATCCATCCATATGTCACATCATAGTGGTTCCCAAAATGTTTGTGTGCTCTGAACCATACAAACAAATTCTCCAGACAACAACTCATTCTGAGGTGCGTCCTAACTATGGAGCTTTCAGCACTATAAGAGCCAAATTAGATGTAGCTATTCCTTATGAATTCTGTATCTCTGAGACAATTATTATTTATTATTATTATTATTGCAATTAATTCCACCAATACCTAGCTCAAAAAACACCCAAAAACAACAAGACAATATTTAAATGAATTTATGTCCCCCATCTAAGCTCAGATCCTGAGATGAGTTCATTTGAGGGAGAGTGAACCTACCTTGGTGGTTGTGGTGGAGGGGGCTACTCCTCTTGGTATGTGTACCTGTCTCAGGGCCTGCCAGGCAGGGATGGATGCATGGGTTGAGCCCCTGTCCTCTCCTTGCCTGGTTCGCCTGATTCTCGGGTCTCAGTCGGCAGTAGAACCCAGGTAGGCTCTCAGGTTGGGTCCCAGAGGTGCTGTTCGGTCCAACAGAGGTCCAGGAAGAGGAGAGAGGCGAGGGTCTCGTGCTTCCCAACGCCTGGCTACTCTGGGCAAGCCACTCGATGGAGAAATGTCGCCTCATGGTTGGACGATGGAGATATCCAATAGAATAAATCAAAAATGTGTCCTTTTGGAGGAATATAATCTAATGTTATCCTTTGGGTTCCAGAAATGCAAACAATGTTTTCTCAGAGCTGGGTAAGTCCAGTGAAGAGTGTGTTCTTCTCTCTCAGCGGGTCAGTGTCCTGGTAAATGGAGTAATGATCTGAGTCTCAGGAGTAGAGTCAGTATTTATCCAGGGAATCCCTCCTCATTTACAACTCACTCAGCTAAGGATCAAAGAACACATCCTCCCCTCTTCCCTCCCTCCTTCAGTTTTCACAACTGCAGTAATTAAGACGTCTCAATCAGCCTGAATGAGGCCATTACCCTCTGGCTCCAGTGAGTCTGGAAAGGTTACCCCCCTCCTCACACACACACACACACACACACTGACACACACCATCCCATCCGTACTGTCCTCACTTCCCCTCTCAATACAGCCCTATCTGTGTGTATGAGTGTGTGTGTGTGAGAGAGAGCTCATTATTTCATCCTGTACATGTATTCTCAAATAACATATTGTGTTCTTATCAGGGATAGCTCACCCAAATAACAAAATTACACATTGGTTTCCTTACCCTGTAAGCAGGGAAACTCAACCAAAGCATGGATTGCTGTCATACCTCTCCATTAAGCAGAGTAAGAAAAAAATGTCATTTTGTAATTTGGGTGAACTATCCCTTTAACACTGAAGCATTTCCTCCTGCTCCTCAGCTCTACCCATGGAATAAAAATATAATGTTTCACTATATTTATGAATATCATTAACGTCATTTAGCGACTTACATTAGTGAATATATTATTTTTTTCATACTGGCCCCCGTGGGAATCGAACCCACAACCCTTGCGTTGCAAACGCCATGCGCTACCAACTGAGCTACATCGCTGCCGGCCATTCCCTCCACCTACCCTGGACGACTTGTGCACCGCTCCATTGGTCTCCCGGTTACAGCCAGCTATGACAGAGCCTGGATTCGAACCAGAATCTCTAGTGGCATAGTGCCTTAGACCACTGCGCCACTCGGGAGATAATAACTGATCCAATAACACCCATTATTGTGTATTTCATCATATCAAATTACAACTTCATACATTCCATGATCTGCTGACCCGGTATAGGCCTACTGGGAAGTCATTCAATCCTTGAATATGTCTTTAACCAGTTGAATGGTGACCAGCCTTGATTGATTGGCTCAACATAATGAAATAATGGCTGATCTGCCTGATCCCGAAAGACATTGTTGTCTAATAATGATCAGTCTCATTGGATCTGTCTCCACTGGTGAGCGGGAGGACTAACAGCTCTGATTTTATAATTGGATTGTTGTTTGGGTTGTTTGCGCAAAAATGTATTGAACCTCTTGGTCTATTGTATGTAGGATTTAGGCTTTCTATAGTGTTGAAATGTAACGGCCATCTCGCCAAAAGCGTTGTACCCGTGTAGCTCAGTTGGTAGAGCATGGCTCTTGCAACGCCAGGGTTGTGGGTTCGGTTCCCACGGGGGGCCAGTATGAAAAAAATAATGTATTCACTAATGTAAGTCGCTCTGGATAAGAGCGTCTGCTAAATGACGTAGATGTTGATGATATTCATAAATATAGTGAAACATTATATTTTTATTCCATGGGTAGAGCTGAGGAGCAGGAGGAAATGCTTCAGTGTTAAAGGGATAGTTCACCCAAATTACAAAATGACATTTTTTTCTTACTCTGCTTAATGGAGAGGTATAACAGCATTCCATGCTTTGGTTTAGTTTCCCTGCTTACAGGGTAAGGAAACCAATGTGTAATTTTGTTATTTGGGTGAGCTATCCCTGATAAGAACACAATATGTTATTTGAGAATACATGTACAGGATGAAATAATGAGCTCTCTCTCACACACACACACTCATACACACAGATAGGGCTGTATTGAGAGGGGAAGTGAGGACAGTACGGATGGGATGGTGTGTGTGTCAGTGTGTGTGTGTGTGTGTGAGGAGGGGGGTAACCTTTCTAAAACTGTGTATGCACTATAAACTATGTATGCACTCACTAACTGTAAGAGCGTCTGGTAAATGTCATTGTTTTACATTTATGGAAACTATTTCCTATTTAATAGTATCCCATTGGAGTTCTGATAAGCTACATTCGGGTTTGTGAGTATCAAAGATCCACGTTCCTCTGAAGGGACCGGTCTCCTTTAATGACCGATTAGCACGACTACACGGAGCGCTATCGCGTGGAGACAGCCGTCTGGAGGCGGAGAAGTGGAGCCAGCCCACCCGTCCGAATAACAGCCCTTCATTAGTTTATCAATGGGTCGGTTTGTGATTAAACCGATTTTGGATTATTATGTGTGTATTGTTATTTTATTGCTAGATATTGTTGGAGCAAGAAACATAAGCATTTCGCTGCACCTGCAATAACATCTGCAAAACTGTCTATGCGACCAATAAACTGTGATTAGAGTGTGCGTGAGTGGCGCAGCGGTCTAAGGCACTGCATTTCAGTGCTTGAGGCGTCACTACAGACCCCCTGGTTCATTCCAGGCTGTATCACAACCGGCGTGATAGGGAGTGCCATAGGGCGGCGCACAATGGACCCGGCGTCGTTCTGGTTTGGCTGGTGTAGGCCGTCATTGTAAATAAGAACGTGTTCTTAACTGACTTGCCTAGTTAAATAAAGAAAAAAATTGATTTAATCCCTAACACAATATATCACTTACTCTGCATAATACCTCTCCCTCCCCGCCCCTGTCTACCCGAGACGCAGTGGAGGAGATAGCCTACTTTGGTCTTTTAGAAAAGACAGGACTGTTTAGTTTGTTATCGGCTGTAAAGACGACCGATTGACTTGTTCCCCTGATCCTTATTGTAACATTGAATGGGAGGGAGACAATGGGCTGAATGAGGCTGGCAGAAACCCACTGGGACGAGAGGCGCCAGTTGAACCACGAATCCACAGCAGCGCGTCACCGCTCCTGTCTCCAAACCCATCTGCATCTACACTGTGCAGCGCGCATTTGGCCAAAGTCTCCAAACCCATCTGTATCTACACTGTACAGCGCGCATTTGGCCAAAGTCGCTCCATGCCTTTATTTTTTTTAATTAAATGGCATCAGATATTTGACTGATTTAAGTGGATAGATGGCCAGTTGGCCAATCAATAGGCAGGCATGGCCACTATAGGCTACAGCACCACAGGAGCTGCATTGCTGTACAAAAAGGCTCTTATTAATGCAAGTAATAACTGCCTATAGTCACTCTGTGGTAAATAATCATTCAAAAATAAAATAAAATAAAATAAATAAATGTGGGGTTCCTGGGAAGGAGGACTATTATATTATATAGAGAGTCACACACAGACACACGCAATCAGGGTCTTTGATGGCATCTGTTTGGCAGTGGTATGGGAGAGATGGCTGTGCTGTCTCCTGCAGTACCTCTCCCGTCTGAGACTCCTGTCTCCTGTCTCTCTCTTTTCTCTCTCTTTCTTGCTCAACAGGCCCCAGATCAAAGCACAGCACCCAGCTCACTATCACTGATCAGGATGACAGAGGGGAGACAGACAGGCGGGCTAGGCTGACACCCATCCCACTCTACAGTATGAAGAGACTGAGGGCCTAGCAGTGAAAGAGAAAGAGAGACAGAGAGGGAGAGAGATAGAGATAGAGAGATAGAGAGATAGGGGTGGAGATATGGAAGGAGAGAGTAAAGAAAAATATCAGGATCTTTTGAAGTCTTAACTGTAATCAATAGGCCTGTATGCAAATTCCTCAGTGTGTGTGTGTGTGTGTGTGTGTGTGTGTGTGGACGGCAGATCACTTGAGGAAATGAATCCTAGGAATCTCTGCACTACTACTTCTAATCTTAATGTACTTTATTTCATTTACTTCATTTATTTCCTTACTAATTAATACATACAGTCCTTGCAGAGTGTGGAGTGAGGGTTCTATTGGGAACCACTGCTGTCTGTGTAAGATGGAACTTTAGAATGAGTTCTTATTTTATTGATGGAAGCTCCCGGAACATTCTAATCTACAGTTACCAAACAGGTTATGACATTTTATTCATGACTATGCCCTACTTCCAGAATATTAAAGCCTGGTATGTGAGTGACACATTGCATTGAGTTAGTCAACCCAACACACACTCATAAATACATTGCTAAGGCATATTCCTGGTTCTGTGATTGCCTTGTTTAAAGGCCCATTCCATTTGGACTCTGTTAGTGTAGTCACTGAAAGGCCCATTCTATTTGGACGCTGTTAATGTAGTCACCATTTCATTTGGACTCTGTTAGTGTAGTCACTGAAAGGCCCAATCCATTTGGACTCTATTAGTGTAGTCACTTTTTATTTTATTTTTTATTTCAACTTTATTTAACCAGGTAAGCCAGTTGAGAACAAGTTCTCATTTACAACTGCGACCTGGCCAAGATAAAGCAAAGCAGTGCGATAAAAACAACAACAACACTGAAAGGCCCATTCCATTTGGACTGTTAGTGTAGTCACTGAAAGGCCCATTCCATTTATGGACTGTTAGTGTAGTCACTGAAAGGCCCATTCCATTTGGACTGTTAGTGTAGTCACTGAAAGGCCCATTCCATTTGGACTGTTAGTGGAGTCACTGAAAGGCCCATTCCATTTGGACTGTTAGTGTAGTCACTGAAAGGCCCATTCCATTTGGACTGTTAGTGTAGTCACTGAAAGGCCCATTCCATTTGGACTCTGTTAGTGTAGTCACTGATTGGTCTTTCGTGGTGTGTGTGTGTCTTCAACTGTATTAGCTATAGCTCAGGTAGTTTGTTTGCTCTGCCATTACCCTTATTTATGGACCACACTGTTTCCAACTAGGTCAAGCCCTACTACAATGTGTGTTAGTTTGTGCATATGTGTGTTGGGCACATAACTGGGCCCTATTTGACCTTTATGTCAAATTCCACTCCCGATTTGAGCTAGACCCCTTTGTCTTTTCTCAAATTCAACTCTTGACAAAACGAAATGGACCAACACTCTGCTGTGTGTGTGTTCAACTGTATTAACTCACATGGTTACATTTTTAGCTCACCATTATTAGTTGGTTTGTGTGTGTGTGTGTGTGTGTGTGTGTGTGTGTGTGTGTGTGTGTGATCCAAGGAGAGGCCATTCTGTCTGTGGGCTGACGGTCTCCAGCTGTGCTTCTCTTTGATTGGCTCCATTCACAGCCTTTCATCTCTAATGGCCCTGTTTGCTGCTCTGTTATGGACACAAACACTCCCCCTGCCCCCTCAGGACACACACACAAGCATGCAGGGGTGCACGCACACACACAGGCACGCACACACACACACACACAGGCACACACACACTTGCACACATGCACACACGCAGACACACAAACACAAACAGAAGTTGCCCCTACTAGACACTGATCTAAGACCAGTTTAGCACTTTCACCCACAAATGGTTATGGTTAGGATTTGGGGAGGTTAAGCTGATCCAAGATCTGTGCCCAGTGGGGGATTAGGAGAGACAGAGGACAGGAAGCAGTCCAACTGGCAGCATTGATACATCAGCCCAGCATGGAAAGGGGGACTGGTAAAATACTGTAACACATGTCCAAATACCACACATACAGTGGTGCCTTTTAATTGATTTCAATACATGCACAGTATCATCAGACCAATCCGTTGAAGGACACCTAAACACTGCTGATATAAACCCTCTGATTGAAGTTTTATATCAGTAAATCTGCCAGTCATGCCCTGTTTGTTCATGTTAGTTAGTCTGTGATGTAATGATTATTAACCTGTTTGGCTCCTGTTGTCCTCTAGTGTCCCGCCCTGTGTGGTGTATAACAGTCAGCTAGTCAGTCAAAACTCTTCTCCTTGTCTTATAGAACCCCATCAGCTCCTTCAAAGGCTCCTGGGGCCTCCTGATAAACTGGTCTTGGAGGAAAAGCAGGCACTGCGACCCCTATGATCAAAAGGAGGATGAGCCTTTAGTCATGACCCCCCCCCCCCCCCCCCAACAAAACTATTATTACCTACAGTAGGCAGGCCTGCAGTCTGGCCCCACAGACAGGCGGTCTCCTTTTCAGTCTCTATAGAGGTGAGGCATGGGAGACACACACACCCTCTTACATACACACACATACACAAGTGCATGAACACACACACCAGTAGTGATGTGTTCAGTATGCCCTGATGAACACGAAGGTGTTGTTGCTGTGTGTCCCTCCCTCCCTTCCAGTCAGTCAGTGAGTAACTTTTGTTTCACACGTGTGGTGTCACTGGCGTGGGAACAGGTGACGTGCCAACGAGGAGCAGGCGTCGTGGAGGAAAACTGCTGCTCCGCCTCTCTCTCACACACACACACACGCACGCACACACATTCTGAGATTGACAAGCCTCTTTACATGCTTATCTGTTTAAATAAATGTTTTATTTGAACTCATGATAACTAGTTTGACTGTCAGAAATGCCTTTAGGAGAACGCTATCCTAGGGGTCTTTCACTAAGCTCATCCTGTCCCGTTGAGTTTGGTGTGACAGAGCGGTCTGAGGTGTGTGTGTGTGAGGGGTGTAACTGAGGAATTGTGAGAATACCTTTTGAAGTTGAACGGCATTTAGAGGTTATTGAGACTGTTAGGAAGAGGTGCTGGAAACGCCTGCGGAGGCACACACACAATATGAGAAATGACCCTGTTTGTTTCCAATAAACCTTTAAAACCCTGTAGGAAGAGGTGGGGATTGTGTGAACATGAGATATAAGGCAGGGTTGCAGAGTGAGGAGCTTTTAGTTATGACACCCCTGTGTTTAAATGTTGAGCAAAATAACTGAAAGTTCACTTGTATATCATTTTCTACAGCAAGTTTGAACCTTGGGTGCATTTGTGTCATATTTATTTTTGGTAGTTCAGCAGTCTGAGAAAGCAGACATTTAATGAAAAAATATATATATTCTCAAGACTGAAGAGTGTAATTGTATCTAATGCTGATTTAAATCAAATCAAACTCAAAATTCAAAATGTTAGGCAATTCTTGATTGTTGGTTGGTTGGTTGGTTGACTGTCTGGGGTAAAAACAGGCGTGTTATTATAGCCCCGTGTAGCTCAGTTGGTAGAGCATGGCGCTTGCAATGCCAGGGTTGTGGGTTTGATTCCCACAGGGAGCCAGTATGAAAAAAGTATGAAAATGTATGCACTCACCAACTGTAAGTTGCTCTGGATAAGAGCGTCTGCTAAATAAATGTAAAAATGAGTGGCTTTCATTTCATACCATGAGTATATTAGTCATGGTACATCACTGGGGCTGAGCTCCCTGCCATCCAGGACCTCTATACCAGGCGGTGTCAGAGGAAGGCCCTAAAACTGGTCAAAGACTCCAGCCACCCAAGTCATAGACTGTTTACTCTGCTACCGCACGGCAAGCGGTATCTATGCACCAAGCCTGGAACCAACAGGACCTTGAACAGCTTCTACCGCCAAGCTATAGGACTGCTAAATAGCTACCCAGACTATCTGCTTTAAAGCCATTATTTTACTCATCACATACGCTGCTACTACTGTTTACTGTCACTTTATACCTAGTTATATAGTTACACAAATATGAATGCAACATGTAAAGTGTTGGTCCCATGTTTCATGAGCTGAAATAAAAGATCTCTGAAATTTTCCATACGCACAGAAAGCTTATTTATCTCAAATTTTGTGCACAAATTTGTTTGCATCCGTTAGTGAGCAATTCTTCTTTGCCAAGATAATCCATCCACCTGACAGGTGTGGCATATCAAGAAGCTGATTAAACAGCATGATCATTACGCAGGTGCACCTTTTGCTGGGGACAATGAAAGGCCACTCTAAAATGTGCCGTTTTGTCACACAACACAATGCCACAAGTTTTGAGGGGTCATGCAATTGGAATGCTGACTGCATGAATGTACACCAGAGCTGTTGCCAGATAATTGAATGATCATTTCTCTACCATAAGCTGCCTCCAATGTCATTTTAGAGAATTTGTCAATACATCCAACCAGCCTGACAACCACACGTAACGCAGCCCTTCACATCCAGCTTCTTCACCTGCGGGATTGTCAGGGGGGAATGGGGGGGGGGGGGGGGGGGGGTTGCTGAGGAGTATTTCTGTCTGTAATAAAGCCCTTTTGTGTGGAAAAACTCAGTATCCCCCCATTTATTAAGTCAAATGACACCGCTGGTCCTGCCCTACCCTATGCTTTGACTTCTTTCTCCCCTCTCTCTCCAGATGAAATCTTGCGACTTGTGACAGCCGGCCGCCCAACAACCTGCCCGCTTGACCCTATCCCCTCCTCTCTTCTCCAGACCATTTCCGGAGACCTTACCTCACCTCGCTCATCAACTCATCCTTGACCGCTGGCCATGTCCCTTCCGTCTTAAAGAGAGCGAGAGTTGCACCCCTCCTCAAAAAACCAGATGTCAACAACTACAGACCAGTATCCCTTCTTTCTTTTCTCTCCAAAACTCTTGAGCGTGCCGTCTCTAGCCAACTCTCCTGCTATCTCTCTCAGAATGACCTTCTTGATCCAAACCAGTCAGGTTTCAAGACTGGTCACTCAACTGAGACTGCTCTTCTCTGTGTCACGGAGGCTCTCCGCACTGCTAAAGCTAACTCTCGCTCCTCTGCTCTTATCCTTCTAGACCTATCTGCTGCCTTTGATACTGTGAACCATCAGATCCTCCTCTCCACCCTCTCCGAGTTGGGCATCTCCGGCGCTGCTCACTCTTGGATTGCGTCCTACCTGACAGGTCGCTCCTACCAGGTGGCGTGGCGAGAATCTGTCTCTGCACCACGGGCTCTCACCACTGGTGTCCCCCAGGGCTCAGTTCTAGGCCCTCTCCTATTCTCTCTATACACCAAGTCACTTGGCTCTGTCATATCCTCTCTCCTATCATTGCTACGCAGACAACACACAATTAATTTTCTCCTTTTCCCATTCTGATAACCAGGTGGCGAATCGCATCTCTGCATGTCTGGCAGACATATCAGTGTGGATGTCGGATCACCACCTCAAGCTGAACCTTGGCTGACAACTCCATTGTGTCCTCCTCCCAGAGTGCAAAGAACCTTGGCGTGACCCTGGACAACACCCTGTCGTTCTCCGCTAACATCAAAGCGGTGACCCGATCCTGCAGGTTCATGCTCTACAACATTCGCAGAGTACGACCCTACCTTACACAGAAAGCGGCACAGGTCCTAATCCAGGCACTTGTCATCTCCCGTCTGGATTACTGCAACTCGCTGCTGGCTGGGCTCCCTGCCTGTGCCATTAAACCCCTACAACTTATCCAGAACGCTGCAGCCTGTCTGGTGTTCAACCTACCCAAGTTCTCTCATGTCACCCCACTCCTCCGCACACTCCACTGGCTTCCAGTTGAGGCTCGCATCTACTACAAGACCATGGTGCTTGCCTATGGAGCTGTGAGGGGAACGGCACCTCCTTACCTTCAGGATCAGACCCTACACCCAAACGAGGGCACTACGTTCATCCACCTCTGGCCTACTAGCCCCCCTACCTCTACGGAAGCACAGTTCCCGCTCAGCCCAGTCAAAGCTATTCGCTGCTCTGGCACCCCAATGGTGGAACAAGCTCCCCCACGACAGCGGAGTCACTGACCACCTTCCGGAGACACTTGAATCCCTACCTCTTTAAGGAATACCTGGAATAGTATAAAAGTAATCCTTCTACCCCCCCCACCCCCCCATAAAAAAATAAAGTGGTTGTCCCACTGGCTATCATAAGTTGAATGCACCAATTTGTAAGTAGCTCTGGATAAGAGCGTCTGCTAAATGACATAAATGTAAATATTACTGGTCCCTAATCAACTTTTACGCCCCCCTCTGGTCGTATATAAAGATTTATAAAAAAAGAGTGCACAAAAACAACACAATGCATAAAATGGTACACTAAATATACATATATCAATGTACAAACTATATGCTCAGACATGTCATGAGCGGTAATAGGGAGAGAGCGTGAGTTGGATGGTGGTGTGTGTAGTGTACACCTGCTGTGTAAGTAGGCCACTGCTGTCATCATGCAAAATGGAACGGAACCACACACACTGCATGAGGGTATGCATATAGAAAGCACTTTCCCTCAGAATGCACACACTTACAGTTTTAGGCCTACATTATATCTAAAATTGATATAATTTTTATTCACATAGTTTAACTGCTTTCTCAATTGTGCAAACAAGCTGATATATTGCAGTAAATATTAAAAAATGATTAAATAACAAGGCACCAATGAAGGAAAATGATTTAATATGTCAGATATGAAAAAAAGCACACTGTACAATTAATAAGAGTTAACTAAATAAAAATGATTTAAGTTAACTAAATAAAACACATCTATAGATTTGGTACTTTACAACATCCTGGGTCCGGATGTTCTCTATGATTTTCAATTTAATAAAATACAGCTATGTAACGATCTATCCACCGCTCTCTCACCCCCCCCCCCCCCCTTCTAGTCTACCCTGGGCTGTATCTGGCCTGTGTGTTGTGCTCAGGATTAGGCCTAGTTTGATTTGGCTTATGTTTAGGTTTAAGTTAAGTCAGGTTAGCTTGGGTTTGCTTAGCTTAGCTCTTAGACTATATCTGTATGCGTTATCAGTCCAGTATGTTGTCATCAGGCGTTCCGGTCACAGGGAGGGATGTATTCCAGACCCAGATGAGTAAAGATCTCCTCCTCTGAACTAGCCCTTAGATACTGCGTCTGATCAGACAGAAAAAGAGAGAACACAGAGAGAGAGACAGAGAGAGATAACACAAACAGAGAGAGAGATAACACAGAGAGAGCGAGACAGAGAACACAAACAGAGAGAGAGAGAGACAGAGAGAGAGAGATATAACAAACAGAGAGAGAGAGAGAGATAACAGAGAGAAAGAGAGAGACAAAAAGAGGGAGAGAATAAGAGAGAGATAGAGGTAGGAAACAGATAAGACCACAGTTTAACCCTCAGATCACTGTAACTGATCGTCAGCATCATGTCTTTGTGCAGGTGCCAGCCCTTCGGAGTACCGCATGCTTACCTGCTAAGTGAGCAGTGTGTGCATGTGTATGACTTTTGAGAGTGTGTGTGTGTGTATCTATTAGTGTCCAAGTATCTGTGACCTTTGAAATGTTTGAATCCTTCTTGACTGTGATGTGATTTGTGGATTCTAATAAAGTATTTAAAATGTGTGTGTGTGTGTGTATGAGAGGGTGTGTGTACCCGTTTTCTGTCGTACAGAGCATGGCTGCTCAGAGTCATGGCCTTCTCATGTACTGCCCAGCGACGCAGTTCTCTCTCAAACAACTGCGCAGAGAGAGAGAGAGAGAGCGAAAGAGAGAGAGTGAATAAAGGAGGGAGAAACAGAAGGTAGGGTAAAGGTACTGGGACAAAGCAAAACCAAAATCACCCTATAGACCCCCTTCCCCCACACAGTCACTCATTTCATTTCATTAGGTCAGTACAGACAGATGATTGGTGAAGGCCATTTTAGACTCTTTTAGACTAAGGCTTTTTCTCAATTGGATATGCTCAACTCCTGTGTCCTCTCTCGCCTCCCTTTTAAACAGGTCAAAAAATTAATCGAGGAGAGGCAGCGAGAAGGAACGTGGTTGAAACTGTGCTCCGCTCGCATGTCATCAGGCAAATTACATTTACAGGGGTTGAATCCCAAAATAAATGTGTAAAGTGATCAAACAAATTTAGCTAGTTGTGCAACACATTTCATAGATAAGTAGCATATCGTTATTAAATGTTTGCGCGCTTTTCTCCTTTGAGAAAACAACTACTTCAAAGGGGGTGTGAAAGATATCAAAACGAAGGACTAAGGTAGGATACACATGACTATCCTCGATGAAAGGTGGCTATCAAGGAGGGGAGGACACTCTTCCGTGCGCCTACTAAAAAATGTATACTCTCCTTGACCACTTATCGGTTTCCGGAGGAGAGAAGACGGAGGACGGACTTTTTTCCAAATGAGAAAAGGCCGAAGATTCACATGGAAGGCTGGTGGGTGGTGAGGTGCATCTGGAAGCCTTATATCAGGATCAGAAGTTAGAGGTCGGGGGTTAGGTTTAGGCCGTACCTTCGATCCAGTCCAGCCCAGCAATGCGAAGGCAAACTGGCTGTATGGAGAGACCACCAGGTCTACTCTCACTGCCCTCCAGGATCGGGGACCTGAGCACTGAGAATGACCCAGCACCCAGCTCACCTTCTGGGCATGGTCACCCACCACCACAAGGGTCTGGGGAGGTGGGTGTGAGTCTGTATGTGTGTGTGGGTGAGTCTCTGAGTGGGTGTGTGGATCTGTATTGGTCAGTGTCGGTGAGTATGTCTGTGGACCATTCCCCGTCTGGATCTCAGTCCCCGTCTGGATCTCAGTCCCAGTCTGGATCTCAGTCCCTTCGTTGTCTGTGCTCAGTCTAAAGATGGAGAAGCATCTTTCAAAGCGATCCATGTTAGAGGCCGGCCGCGCAGGACCCTCTTTGCTCTCCAGATAAGAGTTCCCAGTGGTCTTCTGGTACAACAGGAAGCCCTGGGGACAGAATAGAGTGTTACACCCCTGGGGGTACAGAAATATCCTTACTCAGGATGGCTTGCTGAACTGACCAGGCCTGATGGTGTTTTGTACAGTAAACAGCTGAGCATACATTCCATATTTAGTTGATAGAAGGAAATGGGGAAAGGCTTTCTGGGAATTGTAATAGATAGTGTAAAGTTGTTCGTTGACGAACAATCACTACTGAAGGATAGAAAACAGAAAAAAATGCTGTGTGTCACCTGTGCTTCCAGCCAGGACACCACCTTAGGCATGAGCCCCTCCTCTCTGCCCTCATCTGGGTGGGTTATCAGGAAGTCCACATCATGACCCGTCTGCTTACCTCTACAGTAGGGATGTGACAAATTAACAATTTTGCTTTACGTTTAAAAACAGCAAGAAAAAAAAAATCGTACAATTACACGTCAATTCACAATGCAGAATAATGTATGATCGCTAGGGCCAGTTATATCTACCACAGTCATATAGCCTACCCTTTAATAGCGCCTCGGCTACAGCATGTTTGTTTGTCTATAAGGGTACACTACGGCTTTTTAAATGATGAAACGAAACCTTCTCTGGGGATCATTTCGAAGCACCACTGAACGGGCATTTTACTTGTCTGTAAAGAAATGCCACTTATGAAGTAGGACTAACGTCCATCCCTATACGACCATAACTGTCAATAAAATTATCTTGAGTGGCCTGCGCACAGACCTCTCTCTCCTAAAAAAAGGGCATACATTTGTTTTAAATACTGTGACTTACCAAGACATTTAGCAGAAAGAAAACATATTCCGCTAGGTATCGACTCCTAAGATTCAGTATTTAATGGAAACGGAGGAGACTGATAAGTTGCCGTACTTCTGAGAACACAAACACTTGCATCTTTCGTAGTGAGCTAGCGAGGGACGGAGAGAGAGGGGAGGGGCTCAGTATAGGCAGGTCGGCCACCAGGCAGATGGAGTCAGAACCGTGCAGTAGGCCTATCTATCCGCAATAAAAAGCTGAATCTCGCAATTTCTTAGCTTGCAATGTCTCGCAACATCAGTAAAGCAGGGCCTATCATCAATGAATATGCTAGGATATTCTACTAGCAACAGATTGAAGACAGAATACACTGGCATCATTAGTGAAGAGAAAGAACAGGAGAGCCAGCTGCAATGTGATTTTAATTTTGTGGGGGGAAAGGATCCGAATTTCATTTAAACGTTCACATCCCTACTCTAGAGAAAGAGAGAGAAAGAGGAAAGAGATCAACAGAGGAGAGAAATAGAGGGGAAGGAAGAGCAAGAGAAAAGGAGACAGTGAAAACTGCTCAGCGTACCTCCTGAATCCTCCAATCAGAGTGATCTCTGCCCCTGGGAGCACAGCATGGACCGCCCTCTCCACAATCTGACCAATGGCAACAGCCTCTGCTTTCGTGACAGGTAGGTTCAGTTCATCATAATACTGCAGACCTGAGAAGGAGAGAGAAAGATGAAGAGAAAAGAGGTTTGAGTGACCTTTGTACTGACTGTAGAAAACTATTGTGCAGAGGGCACTTTGGGCTTACTACCAATGCTCAGAGAGGCACTTGACATGTGCACACACACACACCTGCTTGTTGCGCTCTGTTGAGTGTGTGTCCTGATCTTTGCAGGTCGGAGGGGGTGTGTATTCCCTCCCTGAACCAACGGTCCGCTGTCTTCGCCCCCACCCCGAAAATACCTGTTAAGGCCTGAAAAACACACACGTCTCTCCAATAAGTGGAAACAATGGACAGAGATTCAGGGACCATAACCAGAGATGGAGGTCTCAGCGCGCCCTAACTCACCTTCATGGCCTTAAACTGCTCTGAATGCGTGGTGGTCTCCACTTCATGAGATACACCATCCTCCAGAACCTCCTAAAGATAAACAGAGGGAGGAGGAGGTATTGAGAGGTTCTGATATGAGACCAGAGAGAGAGAGAAATACACACAGACAGACAGAAAGAGCGAGTGGTGAGAAACATAGAGAAGTGAAAATAGAGAGATATGTCTGTATCCAGACCTTGATGACTCTGAGTGAGTGCTCCCCCAGACAGGGCAGTCCTCGTAGTTGCTCCGCCCCTCTGACCTCCTGGGGGAGGGACTTCAACAAGGCTGCCGCCCTACGGAACGCCACTCCCCGTCCCTCGTTTTCACTGAGCTCTGCATTCTCAGCCAGTATGGACAACGCATCCTACAGGGGGAGGGAAAAAGAGAGAGACAGAAAATGAGAGAGAGACAGACAGAAAATGACAGCGAGAGAGCGAGAGAGAAGGGAGGGTAGGAGGGGTATATAGACAGCTCGTTCACTAAAGACAATATGCTTTTGACAACAAGTTAGTGTTTGGGATGGAACAAAGTTGCCATAGACGTCATTCAGAACATCAACACCTCGTAAGTAAAGAGTGGATTGTGGGAAGGAGGGGACTCACGGTCAGTGTTGTGTTGTGGTGCAGTAGAGGGGTGTGTCTCTGACAGGCGTAGCTGGGTACTGAGACCACTGCCAGCTCCAAACCGGGCTTCTCTCTCTCCTGTGGAACAAGGTTAGGCACCCCCCCAATTATTTTATTTTTAAAATTGTCACAGACTGGACTGGTGCAGTGAAATGCGTTGTTTTACAGGGCGGAAGAAAACTGGACTTGCCAAACACAAAAATGCTAATTTTCGCTTTTTGTTGCAATGAACACAACCCATTTCATTCTCCACTATGCGAGGAAGATGACATCAGTCAAAGTGCAGGCACTGGTAGTATGTAGGTGGCCTGGCTATATCGCACCTGTAGTCGGTGTCTGTCCAGTATAATCACGGGGCTGCCAGCCTGCATGCTCGCTGTGTACCACACCATGTCCAGGAGATGGACAGAACCAGGTCGGGCTGTCCTACATTCTCCTCCTTCTCTCCACTGTCCTCCAGTGTGGGAGTCCAGCCATGTCCGGACCTCCTCCCCAGAATTATTCTCGGACACTATATGAGTGATGGAACAGCTAGGGAAAAAGAGGTTACCAAGAATTGATTTACATTGGCAAACATCCCTAAAGTGTCCCTAAGCACCCTTGTTCCCTTTCATTCAAGACCACTGATTTATAGGAACTTAAGTCTCAATTGAGACCTACTCAATCTTTCTAGTCTAGCTATCTTAGATCAGCAGGGACAGTACTGGAGACAAGGTGAAGTTATTAGCCTACATTATTTTCACCCCAGAAGATTGTTGTTCACACTACCTGAAGGAGTCTTCTATGTTGAAACCTTTCCCCCGGCCGAGCCGAGTGAGGAAGGCTCTCCGACTGGCTCCCATCTTTCTCTCCAGGAGGAAGATGACAACCCCGGGAAACTTGCTGGTCCTGTCACCGCTGCTGTCGCTTGTAACAAAGCAGTTCACTTTCCTGCGCTTTATAGGAACCATATTTGTCGGCAGGCTCGCTCATCTGTCTATAAAACGATAATAGATACACGAACAAACATTCATAATTATCACGAGTGTGCCTCTGCTTCTTCTTTAAGGTGTAATGGCAGACTACGGCCTATTGGTGTATTGCCGCCACCTACTGAACGGATAGTGACTAGTGAGCTGCTGTCTTGCTACCACGATGACGTACATGTCTTCTCATCAATTCAAGTTTGGAGAACCGCCTTCTGCAGCCGTGCAACACTAAAAATAGTTCCGACGGGGAAACAGGAAGTGCCCTTCCTACCACGCGCCCATGTGGCTAACATATGAGTGCTCGTGGTTTTATCTTTGTACTTTCAATTAATCCGTTCTCTATTAGGATAAACACATTTAATGACCAGCATGGCAAATGTCTAGCTAGAAACCAATACACTTTTATTTTTATTTGAAATAGAGCAAAAATAGTATACAGAAATGTTGACCAAACTGTTACAGCTGTTTTAAGACTAACCATCAACTTAA
The DNA here is from genome assembly GCF_964263955.1 of Coregonus lavaretus. Taxonomy (NCBI): domain Eukaryota; kingdom Metazoa; phylum Chordata; class Actinopteri; order Salmoniformes; family Salmonidae; genus Coregonus; species Coregonus lavaretus. The sequence goes on from NC_139991.1 coordinate 65,730,027, forward strand.
ACACTCCGCGCTAGACTCCTTTACAATGATGTTTGCAATTTGTGAATCGTTATAAGAACACTTTTGTGGAATTTCAAGCAAGCTGACACATTTCCTTGGTATTCATCTAAAACACCACACCACCAGCGACTTAAAGTCCTCCTCAATCGAGTGAAAAAAAGGTGATCATATGATAATTAGCTGGTTACTTCCTCAAACTTTCTCAGACGTCCCTTCCCTTGTGCTCAGGAGCAGTGTGACTTGCATTCTGTCCGTCCCCGTCCCCTGTCCATAGGTGTTTTCGTATGTACATTATTTCGCCTATTGCAGGAAACGAAACCACCGAACTATAACAGTGGAGCGGTAGCCAGCGAACTCATGGCAAGTTCGGAGGCAAGAACTGGACAAAAGAAGCGACAACGAACACCGAATGGGGGTGTGCGCGCAGCATTGTTTCTCGCGCTGTTTACCTGCACGCTCAGGTGTTCGGAATGCAAAAAACCGAGCAATATCGTCCTGATTTTAGCCGATGATCAGGATGTGTACCTCGGGGGAATGGTGAGTAATTCTAGTTTGGCTGGGTTTGTTTAAGAACTAAATCGAGTACGTTTTGTGCGTAAATCAAACGTATTAATGTATATTAAAACTGTATAACGTGTAGGCTAATATAATTGTGGTGGTCCCCTGCTATAGCCAGGCCTATAGTTGTTGTTATGGTGGGCTGACGGTGTTTTGAACTGAGGAAAACTTGCTTGACCCACTCACTGCCATTCTCATATCCTACTTTCCATACGTACATTACGTGGCTAAAGGCCTATACGTTGAGGCAGAGGCCAATCACATTATACTACAAACAGTAGCCAACGTTGTAGCAGTGACATTGCACAAAGTCAAAACCATGGTCAATATATAGGCTTTAGGACTGTCCTTATCTTTTCTATCTTATGATCATCATGTTACATGCTTCTTGTGTCCTGTAGTCTATTAAAAGTATGAGAAATGAGCCACGGAATGTTTCATCATTTCATATCAACCTGGACCCAAACAGGATGTCTAATATTTTTTCTTCTTCCTAGTATCGTTTCAGATTAAACAAAAGTGTTTGTATGTAAGGTTTCATGTTGAGATAAAATAAACCACTTCTTCATTTTGTGCTTCTCGGATCCACAGACCCCTATGAAGAAAACCAAAGTCTTGATTGGAGATGCTGGAGCCACCTTTTCAAATGCTGTGAGTACCGAACAGCTTCACATCAACAACATGGTCCTCGAACCTGCAACTGTCAGTCAGTCGAACACCTAAGCCATTACACTGAGGTCCCAATTGCTGGAGTTTCACTGAGGTTTTGAGATGTCCCTAATCTCTCCCCTCTACTTCTTTTTCCCTCCCTCTCTCTCTCCAGTTCACGGCGACCCCGCTGTGTTGTCCCAGTAGGAGTAGTATCCTAACGGGGCAGTACCCCCATAACCACGCAGTGAGGAACAACTCCCTGGATGGGAACTGCTCCAGCCCCCTGTGGCAGAAAGGACCAGAGACCACGGCCTTCCCGGTCTATCTCAGCAAACAGCAGTACCAGACCTTCTACGCCGGGAAGTATCTCAACCAGGTAACACACACACTAGGGCTGGGAATTGCCAGGGACCTCACGATACAATATTATCATGATACTTAGGTGCCGATACGATATGTATTGCCGTTTTCACGATTCTGTATGTATTGCGATTGGATACTGCGATTTGATGTGCCAAACATATTACTCTTATGTCTGCTGCAGAGAAACGAGAAGGCATGAGAAAATGAGTTTTGTTCAGTCATGGAAATAAAAGTGCTGAAAACCTGTTGGCTCACTATTTAAAAAGAAGATTGAGAACAAGATATAGATGAAAAAGTTTTGGCGCAGGTACAGCCGACAAGCGCTAGCTAACGCTTCCTAGCAAAAATAAGTGTGTGTGTGTGTATATGTATATGTATATATATATATATATATATATATATATATATATATATAATACAAAAATAATATGCCATTTAGCAGATGCTTTTATCCAAAGTAACTTACAGTCATGTGTGCATAAATTTTTACGTATGGGTGGTCCCAGGGATCGAACCCACTACCCTGGCGTTACAAGCGCCATGCTCTACCAATTGAGCTACAGAGGACTATATATATATATATATTAGTACAAATCGATAATTGGAGTCAAAGTATCGATATAATATTGCGATATGTAACTGTTCAGATTTTTTTCGCTCCATCTCACACACACACACACACACACACAGTACACTGCTGACATGCAATGTGACTGTGCATGTCATCATGTCATGCTTCCCTAGCTGTTAATTGATGTGGTCATATAATCTGTGCATAAGTCTACCAATGCTTCTTCCTCTTTTCTCCTGGACATACTGATGTGTCATGTCATAATAATCTGGTTGTTCACCATGCTCAACCTGAGTTAGGCTAACTTCTGCGAAGATTATCAGATCTATGAATCACCTCAACTTCCAAACTGTATTAACAGCTCTTTATTATAGAAAAAGTAGTAAATATGTGCAAATTCTTGTGGTCAAATCAGTCTCTTTTTGGCTTCATGCAGTTACTTCCCCAGATCCATCTGTAGTGTCATCAAGTTAGTTAGTCTGTCTGTCTGTTCCCAGATCTGTCTATTGTGTGTCTAGTCTGTTTGTACTTCACATCGGAGTTGGGGTCAATTCCATTCAGTTAGGAACATTTGGACTTTCTGAATTTACTGGAATTGAAATGGAATTGACCCCAACCCTGCTTCACATGTGTCTGTCTGTAGCACTATGTCACGTGTTCCTCTCTCTCCTCAGTACGGGAAGAAGGAAACAGGGAATGTTGGCTATGTTCCCCCAGGCTGGGACCAATGGCATGCACTGGTAAGTCCTGTACAGACACACGTGATATATTGGTGCATGATGATGATGTCACAGCTGTGTTGATGCTTTTGTGTGTGTGTGTGACGTTGCAGATGGGGAACTCTCAGTACTACAACTACACTCTGTCAGTCAACGGTAAAGAGGAGAAGCATGGAGACAATTATGAAAAAGACTACCTCACAGACCTCATAGTAAGCCCTCAACCCATACAACTGTGTGGGTGTGTGTCCTGTGTGGGTGTGTGTCCTGTCTGTGGGTGTGTGTCCTGTGTGTGGGTGTGTGTCCTGTGTGTGGGTGTGTGTTTGCCTTTCTCCTTCTATTCAGTCTGGTCTCTTTGTTACTGAAGCTACAGTGTGTATTTAACACAGCTGCTGCCCAGTTGTTAAGAACCCCTGTAATATATTATGCAGTAGAACCCCTGTGATATATAATGCAGTAGAACCCCTGTAATATATAATGCAGTAGAGCCCCTGTGATATATAATGCAGTAGAACCCCTGTGATATATAATGCAGTAGAACCCCTGTAATATATAATGCAGTATAAGCCCTGTGATATATAATGCAGTAGAACCCCTGTGATATTTAATGCAGTAGAACCCCTGTGATATGATGCCGTAGAACCCCTGTGATATGATGCCGTAGAACCCCTGTGATATGATGCCGTAGAACCCCTGTGATATGATGCCGTAGAACCCCTGTGATATATGTTGCTGTAGGACCCCTGTGATATGATGCCGTAGAACCCCTGTGAGATATGATGCCGTAGAACCCCAGTGAGATATGATGCCGTAGAACCCCAGTGAGATATGATGCCGTAGAACCCCAGTGAGATATGATGCCGTAGAACCCCAGTGAGATATGATGCCGTAGAACCCCAGTGAGATATGATGCCGTAGAACCCCAGTGAGATATGATGCCGTAGAACCCCTGTGAGATATGATGCCGTAGAACCCCTGTGATATATGATGCAGTAGAACCCCTGTGATATATGATGCAGTAGAACCCCTGTGATATATGATGCAGTAGAACCCCAGTGATATATGATGCAGTAGAACCCCTGTGATATATGCCATAGAACCCTTGTGAGATATGCCGTAGAACCCCCGTGATATATGATGCTGTAGATCCCCCGTGATATATGATGCTGTAGATCCCCTGTGAGATATGATGCAGTAGCTGATGTCTTATTGATGCCGGTGTTCTATCCAGGGTCATTCTTCAGTGTGTTTGATCAGCAGCAGCTGCATACCCTTTTTGATGACACATACAGAGATCACTTCCCTGAGAGGAATGTAGATTCTCAGAGAGGAGCTTTGCTTACTTGGACACTTTACACATTACACAGAGGATAGCAAAACCTGTCCTTCTCCAAACACGTACTGTACATACAGCACACATACATATGTCAAAATGTTTATTTTACATAACGTTTCACCAAAGAGCAAACATCTTACAAGGTAAGCTTCAATTTGGTCTGTGTTTGAGCTATAGCTACATGGGGGGTATGAAATTAATCCTTAGGTTGGTAGGAACAAATCTTATCTGATGATGTATCGCTAATGGCAACATCGAATGTCCACCAAGTGACTATCTTTGCGCATAAAAAATATGTTGCCTGCTTACGCGCTGTAGGCATCCATTACACAGGGGATTGGCTACTATGGCACCTTGACAGTCTTGTAGCCAATGCGATAAGCTTTCCAGGGATATGCAGTTGACCTGGGTGGGACAAAGCGAGGCCTAGAACCTTTTATGCGTAATGTGAACTGTTGATACCTGGCTCAGAGACAAGACGCACCGAACACGCTACATTACATTGTAAACAGATTTCATCGCTTTAATTTAATCGCTTTAGCATAAAAGATGGCTTCTCAAGGGGGGGGGGGGGGGAAGGTAAAAACGAAGAATATCGAACAGGAAGCTAAAAAGGCAGCTTTGAATAAGTATACCGACATGGAAGCTTTGAATAAAATACTGGTCGGACTCGGATCAGGAGAGCGATTTGGACAACGAGGATTTCGACTCGGCCGACACAAATTGCTCTCTAGAAGGATTGGATCCACTTAGATCTGTAAGTACAATTATTTTCATGACTTTATATAGCTAATTTACTGTATGTATTTCGTTTTTTATACAGTGAGGGAAAAAGTAATTTGATCCCCTTCTGATTTTGTACGTTTGCCCACTGACGAAGACATGATCAGTCTATAATTTTAATGGTAGGTTTATTTGAACAGTGAGAGACAGAATAACAAAACAAAAATCAAGAAAAACGCATGTCAAAAATGTTATAAATTGATTTGCATTTTAATGAGGGAAATAAGTATTTGACCCCTCTGCAAAACATGACTTAGTACTTGGTGGCAAAACCCTTGTTGGCAATCACAGAGGTCAGACGTTTCTTGTAGTTGGCCACCAGGTTTGCACACATCTCAGGAGGGATTTTGTCCCACTCCTCTTTGCAGATCTTCTCCAAGTCATTAAGGTTTCGAGGCTGACGTTTGTCAACTCGAACCTTCAGCTCCCTCCACAGATTTTCTATGGGATTAAGGTCTGGAGACTGGCTAGGCCACTCCAGGATCTTAATGTGCTTCTTCTTGAGCCACTCCTTTGTTGCCTTGGCCGTCCACAACCCATTTTCAATGCCCTGGCTGAGGGAAGGAGGTTCTCACCCAAGATTTGACGGTACATGGCCCTGTCCATCATCCCTTTGATGCGGTGAAGTTGTCCTGTCCCCTTAGCAGAAAAACACCCCCAAACATAATGTTTCCACCTCCATGTTTGACGGTGGGGATGGTGTTCTTGGGGTCATAGGCAGCATTCCTCCTCCTCCAAACACGGCGAGTTGAGTTGATGCCAAAGAGCTCGATTTTGGTCTCATCTGACCACAACACTTTCACCCAGTTCTCCTCTGAATCATTCAGATGTTCATTGGCAAACTTCAGACGGCCCTGTATATGTGCTTTCTTGAGCAGGGGGACCTTGCGGGCGCTGCAGGATTTCAGTCCTTCACGGCGTAGTGTGTTACCAATTGTTTTCTTGGTGACTATGGTCCCAGCTGCCTTGAGATCATTGACAAGATCCTCCCGTGTAGTTCTGGGATGATTCCTCACCGTTCTCATGATCATTGCAACTCCACGAGGTGAGATCTTGCATGGAGCCCCAGGCCGAGGGAGATTGACAGTTATTTTGTGTTTCTTACATTTGCGAATAATCGCACCAACTGTTGTCACCTTCTCACCAAGTTGCTTGGCGATGGTCTTGTAGCCCATTCCAGCCTTGTGTAGGTCTACAACCTTGGAGAGCTCTTTGGTCTTGGCCATGGTGGAGAGTTTGGAATCTGATTGATTGCTACTGTGGACATGGTCTTTTATACAGGTAACAAGCTGAGATTAGGAGGTCTCCCTTTAAGAGTGTGTTCCTAATCTCAGCTCGTTACCTGTATAAAAGACACCTGGGAGCCAGAAATCTTTCTGAATGAGAGGGGGTCAAATAATTATTTCCCTCATTAAAATGCAAATCAATTTATAACATTTTGACATGCGTTTTTCTGGATTTTTGTTGTTGTTATTCTGTCTCTCACTGTTCAAATAAACCTACCATTAAAATTATAGACTGATCATTTCTTTGTCAGTGGGCAAACGTACAAAATCAGCAGGGGATCAAATACTTTTTTCCCTCACTGTATGTTGTCTGCATTTTGTGCTTTGGATTTAGTTTACATAGGCCTATGTAACAAGTCATTTCAATGTTATATAATTCCAAAGTAGTTATTGGCTATGTTTCATATTAGTTCACTGTTCTAAGTTTCATCCTTGTAACTTTGGAGAGGCCACTAAACTCTTATGGCCATTGTTTATTTGTGGTTCTCAGCTCTGCCTTTGTCTCCAAAGTGTTACTGCATGTGTGTGTGCTTCACACCTATGTGAGTCACTGTACAGATAAAGTTTAGTCTTGCTGTTTTTACTTGACAGAAATGTCGTTTTGTAAATGTAGTAAACTATAAATCTGTGTGTATTACGACAATATATCCCTTTATTTTATTCACTACAGAGTGAAGGATGCAGAGGATTTGGATGATAACGTTTGGGAGCCACCCCTCCCCAGCAAGCGCCCCCGCCGGTCAAGGTCTTCACCCCCCACTGCTATTTTAATCACCCTGTCTGATGGTTCTACATCCACTTTTCATAGACCTCTTGAAAAAGAACATAGGGGCTTGTGGCACCATTCGTCCTAACAGAATGGGTTTCCCCAAGACCAAGGTAAACCACATGACAAAGACAGGGGAGAGGGGCTTGTCGTCCTAACAGAATGGGTTTCCCCAAGACCAAGGTAAACCACATGACAAAGACAGGGGAGAGGGGCTTGTCGTCCTAACAGAATGGGTTTCCCCAAGACCAAGGTAAACCACATGACAAAGACAGCGGAGAGGGGGACCATACGTTGGATCAGGACTAACAAGCTGCTTTTTGTGAAATGGAAGGACACTAGGGAAGTAACCATGCTCACCACACAGCATAAGGCATTCAATAACAACCATGTCTCAAGGAGGGTGAAAAGGGAAGAATGTCCCCGTTTCTGTGAAGGACCACACATTTTTTTTATTTTTTTTATTTCACCTTTATTTAACCAGGTAAGCCAGTTGAGAACAAGTTCTCATTTACAACTGCGACCTGGCCAAGATAAAGCAAAGCAGTGCGATAAAAACAACAATACAGAGTTACATATGGGGTAAAACAAAACATAAAGTCAAAAAAATACAACAGAAATTATGTATACAGTGTGTGTGCAAATGTAGCAAATTATGGAGGTAAGGCAATAAATAGGCCATAGTGCAAAATAATTACGATTAGTATTAACACTGGAATGATAGATGTGCAAGAGATGATGTGCAAATAGAGATACTGGGGTGCAAATGAGCAAAATAAATAACAATATGGGGATGAGGTAGTTGGGTGGGCTAATTTCAGATGGGCTGTGTACAGGTGCAGTGATCGGTAAGGTGCTCTGACAACTGATGCTTAAAGTTAGTGAGGGAGATAAGAGTCTCCAGCTTCAGAGATTTTTGCAATTCGTTCCAGTCATTGGCAGCAGAGAACTGGAAGGAATGGCGGCCAAAGGAGGTGTTGGCTTTGGGGATGACCAGTGAGATATACCTGCTGGAGCGCATACTACGTGTGGGTGTTGCTATGGTGACCAATGATCTAAGATAAGGCAGGGATTTGCCTAGCAGTGATTTATAGATTACCTGGAGCCAGTGGGTTTGGCGACGAATATGTAGTGAGGGCCAGCCAACAAGAGCGTACAGGTCACAGTGGTGGGTAGTATATGGGGCTTTGGTGACAAAACGGATGGCACTGTGATAGACTAGGTCAGACCCGCCGAGAGTAGTGATTCTAGTCGGGTGGGCGGGTGCCAGCAGCGTTCAATTGAAATGCCAGCATGGGGGGATGTCGACCTATCTGATGCTCTGATAGGCTACTACCAGGTCGTCCACAAGACCAGGAAGTGGTATAAGACTTTTTTTTTACCACTTTGTGGACATTGCGACAGTAAATGCTTTCATTCGCCACAAGCAGATGGCCAAAGCAAAAGGTCAAACCCCTCTCTCCCAGTTGGCCTTCCGAGAGCAGCTGGTGTTGGAAATGGCTGAATTGGGGGCCCATAGCAACCTCACAACCATCACAAGATCCCCCGCTCAAGGTGAGCGCCACTATCCAACACACATGCCAAAAGACAAAAGGAAGAACTGCAAGCATTGCACAGAACACAGGTGGGGGGAAAAAAGGGTGAAATGCCAGATGACGACATTCACAAGCTACGGTGAATGTGAAATCTAATCATCTACACCTGGGATGTAAAACGAACACGAATGCCATTTGTAAATAGTTCAGCTTATTTCTATTTTTGCGCCTTTTTTAGTGAAGGACACGTGTAACCAAGTTGGTGTTTGATAAGATTATTTTTTGTAAAATGTATATCTGTTGCTTTTATATTGTTTTTGTAAACAGTTTGTTTTGTATGTGGGACCAATACTTTGGATATGCCTAGGCTAAACGTTCAGGCACTTTGGAGAGGTTGAAAAAACACTTGGATATCCCCTGTATGTCCCCCGACACCACCACAATGTTTGAGAGAGATTGGTGTTGTACAAATTTAGTTTTTATAGTGAACAATAACTTGTAGGCACATCCAGTGTGCAAAAACAGTGCAACTACCACCTTCGGACACTTAGGAGAGGTGGAAAGGACATTTGAATTTACCCTGGATACCCAATAACATCACCACAATGTTTGAGTGAGGTTGATATGCTAGAAATTGTGTTTTTATACTGAACAAATAGCATTTAGGGATTTCAAATATGTAATAGCACTGGAATTATCTAATTTACAGACATATGCCACTTTGGAGAGGTTTAGGGACACTTGGAAACGTCCCATGACCACACCTGACACCGCTTACTAAACCATCTGCCCATTTCTAGTAGTTAGGTTTATCAATCCCATTTTTTTATTCTACTATTGTTCACATGTTGTAGAAGCCATCTGATTTGTTTCCAGCTCTGGGCATCAATAATTCACTTATAGCTTGTCAATGAAAGATGTCTTTCAAAATAAATAATATTATTTTGTGTGTGCTTGATCTTGTGTATTCTGAACTATGTAAGGGTGTATGCAACACAGGAGGTTGGTGGCACCTTAATTGGGGAGGACGGGGTTATGGTAATGGCGGAAGCGGCATTAGTGAAATGGTATCAAATATATCAAAGACATAGTTTCCATGTGTTTTAATGCGCTCTGTTCCAGCCATTATTATGAGCCATCCTCCCCTCAGCAGTCTCCACTGGTATGCAAGCACACTCGTTCGATTCGCCTACCCGAACTCGGCAGGTAGCATAGCTTAGGAAGGTCGCTGGTTCGAATCTCCGAGCCGGCAAAGTGGCGCAAGGCAAGGCAGTTAACCCCCAACAGAAACTGCTCCCTGGGCGCCAATGACATGGACGTCAATTAAGGCAACCCCCCGCACCTCTCTGATTCAGAGAGGTTAAATGCGGAAGACACATTTCGGTTGAATGCATTCAGTTGTGCAACTGACTAAGTATCCCCTTTACCCCTAATGAGCAACAGATGGTTGCCACAGCCTGTTAGGAAAGAAAAACGTTGTCCATAGTGTGAAAATTAACCTTTAGCTTTATACAGTTAAATACTTTAAAAACATCACGACAACCTACGTGTACCTTACCTGTACCTTACCTTACCTTACCTGTACGTTACCTTACCTGTATCTTACGTTACTTGTATCTTGTATCTCCTGAGTGGCGCAGTGGTCTAAGGCGCCGCATCGCAGTGTTAACTGTGCCACTAGAGATCCTGGTTCGAATCCAGGCTCTGTCGCAGCCGGCCGCGACCGGGAGACTCATGGGCGGCGCACAATTGGCCCAGCGTCGTCCAGGGTAGGGGAGGTAATGGCCGGCAGGGATGTAGCTCAGTTGATAGAGCATGGCGTTTGCAACGCCAGGGTTGTGGGTTCGATTCCCACGGGGGGCCAGTATAAAAAAATATATATATATGTATTCACAAACTGTAAGTCGCTCTGGATAAGAGCGTCTGCTAAATGACTAAAATGTAAAAAATGTAATGTAAATGTAAATGTAAATCTTACCTGTACCATACCCCACTGTGCCTTATTTTTTGTGTGTATTTTATTACGGATCCCATTAGGCAATTACATATAAAACAGTACATCACGTTATTACACACTACTCTACCACAACATATCTACAATACATTTACATTTTAGTCATTTAGCAGACGCTCTTATCCAGAGCGACTTACAGGAGCAATTAGGGTTAAGTGCCTTGCTCAATGGCACATCGACAGATTTTTCACCTTGTCGGCTCAGGGATTAGAACCAGCGACCTTTCGGTTACTGGCACTACGCTCTTAACCACTAAGCTACCTGCCGCCATAAAAAATCCATAATGTAGCAATATTACAATGTACGTGTGTAGAGTGACTGTGTCTCTTCACAGTCCACGTTGTTCCATAAGGTGTATTTGTATCTGTTTAAAAAAAAACTAATCTGATTTTACTGCTTGCATGAGTTACTTGATGTGGAATAGAGTTCTTTGCTGCTCTGTTCTAGGCCAACTGTAATTTGCCTATGTCCCTCTTTATGGCACTTGATCATATGACCGGGCAGTAGTCCAGGTGTGACAAAACTAGGACCTGTAGGACTTGTTTTGTTGATAGCGTTGTCAAGAAAGCAGAGCAGGACTTTATTATGGACAGACCTCTCCCCATTTTAGCTACCGTTGCATCAATATGTTTTGACCATGACCATTTCCAATCCAGGGTTACACCAAGCAGTATAGTCTCCTCCAATTTACTCCATTTCCACATTATTCATTACAAGATTTAGTTGAGGTTTATAGTTTAGTGAATGATTTGTCCCAAATACAATGCTTTTAGTTTTTTGAAACATTTAGGACCAGCTTATTGAACAGTTAATGAAATGGCTACACTGACTATTTACATTGACCCCCTTTATTAGATATGTTTTTAATTCGGGAAAATGCAAGGTATTGATGGCAATGTTTTGTTTTGGTGGGGATTCCGTCTCTCGCATTCTTCCTTCTCTCGCGTGCCTTTACTTCTCACAAGGGAACAACCAAACTCTATCTGTGCAGCTTTGAATGTTGCTAGGTTTCTCGTGGGTGTTGTTTTGCACCAAGTTTGGTGTGGATAAAAAGGATGCCTGACTCTACCTAGATTGTGTTGGAGAGGCTTCCATTAAATAACACCCTCTGTGTTCTGTTAGATGGGTAACACAATATAGCAGCAGATGTAACGTCTTATCAGCAGCAGATTATGATCAATAATGTCAAAAGCTGCACTGAAGTCTAACTAAACAGCTCCCACAATCAATTTCCTTCAGCCAATCATCAGTCATTAGTGTAAGTGCCATACATGTTGAGTGCCCTTCCCTATAAGCGTGCTGAAAATCTGTTGTTAGTTTCTTTACTGTGAAATAGCATTGTATCTGGTCAAACCAATATTTTCCAAAAGTTTACTAAGGGTTTGTAACAGGCTGATTGGTCAGCTGTTTGAGCCAGTAAAGGGTGCTTTGCTATTCTTGGGTAGTGGAATGACTTTTGCTTCCCTCCAGGTCTGAGGGCACACACTTTCCTGTAGGCTTAGATTAAAGAGATTGCAAATAGGAGTGGTAATACAGTCCGCTATCATCTTCAGTCATTTTCCATCCAAGTTGTCAGACCCAGGTTGCTTGCCATTGTTGATAGACAAAAAAAAATCACCTCTTCCATACTCACTTTACGGAATTCAAAATTACAATGCTTGTCTTTCATAATTGGGTCAGTTATGCATGTAGGTTCAGAATTAGTTGTTGGCATGTCATGCCTAAATTTACTAATCTTGCCAATGAAAAGGTAGCTATCTGGAGCAGTTACCTCACCCGTACCAAAATTGCAAAAAATGCAGTTTCTTTATTTTGCATATTGTGTGTGGTTAATGAGTGATTTATTCTATCAGCAGTATTCTCCTTACCTATGTGTGTCTGCATGTATATCCCACCCCTGGTTATGCAACTTGGTAAATGTTCTGCTTGGCTTGCACTTTGAGAGGGTGAAACATTATCTTAACCCATGGTGAATCAGCTCCACTGCTACTTTACTTTAAAGCTCATGTTCTCTGTTTACAGTTTGTGTCAGTTTAACTGCGTTTATGTATGTAAAACGCCTGTTACTTACAAATGTCAATGAATGGATTTTGAACTTGTATGTAAGAGTTTGGTAGTATGTAGATGGGTTAGCTGACAATGTCACAAATGATGCACACGCTTAAATGGGGAAGAAGTCTGTGAGTTGTTGTGATTCTGGGTGGCCAGATAGTTACCAACATTGACAAACAACTGCCATGTGGGGAATCTTTCTGATTGAGAGGGGGTCAAATACTTATTTCCCTCATTAAAACAATTTTGACATGCGTTTTTCTGGATTTTGTTTATGTTCTTCTGTCTCTCACTGTTCAAATTAACCTACCATTAAAATTATAGACTGATCATGTCTTTGTCAGTGGGCAAACGTACAAAATCAGCAGGGGATCAAATACTTTTTTCCCTCACTGTACCATGTCTTGTTTGGAGGTGTTTTTACTGATTTCATGTCAATGCTAATAATGCAAAAAATGTGCTAGCTAACCAACAACTGTAACAGTGTGTTTGAGACATCAAGTGATCATTGTGCAGATGTATTTATCTTTTCAATAACCATTGGAGATGAAATATAGTTTACATGTCAACAACCCAGTCTGTTATTTAAAAAAATCCATATGCTGCATGACAAGTCGGAAACAGAGATACCTTATTTACATAAGTATTCAGACCCTTTGCTATGAGACTTGAAATTGAGCTCCGGTGCATCCTGTTTCCATTGATCATCCTTGATGTTTCTACAACTTGATTGGAGTCCACCTGTGGTAAATTCAATTGATTGGACATGATTTGGAAAGGCACACACCTGTCTATATAAGGTCCCACAGTTGACAGTGCATGTCAGAGCAAAAACCAAGCCATGAGGTCGAAGGAATTGTCCGTAGAGCTCCGAGACAGGATTGTGTCGAGGCACAGATCTGAGGAAGGGTAGTAAAAAATGTCTGCAGCATTGAAGGTCCCCAAGAACACAGTGGCCTCCCTCATTCTTAAATGGAAGACATTTGGAACCAGCAAGACTCTTCCTAGAGCTGGCCGCCCGGCCAAACTGAGCAATCGGGGGAGAAGGGCCTTGATCAGAGAGGTGACCAAGAGCCTGATGGTCACTCTGACAGAGCTCCAGAGTTCCTCTCTGGAGATGGGAGAACCTTCCAGAAGGACAACCATCTCTGCAGCACTCCACCAATCAGGCCTTTATGGTAGAGTGGCCAGACGGAAGCCACTCCTCAGTAAAAGGCATATGACAGCCCGCTTGCAGTTTGCCAAAAGGCACCTAAAGGACTCTCAGACCATGAGAAACAAGATTCTCTGGTCTGATGAAACCAAGATTGAACTCTTTGGCCTGAATGCCATGCGTCACATCTGGTGGAAACCTGGCACAATCCCTACAGTGAAGCAATGTGTGGGAGCATCATGCTGTGGGGATGTTTTTCAGCGGCAGCGACTGGGAGGCTAGTCGGGATCGAGGCAAAGATGAATGGAGCAAAGTACAGAGAGATCCTTGAAGAACCTGCTCCAGAGCGCTCAGGACCTCAGACTTGGGCGAAGGTTCACCTTCCAACAGGACAATGACCCTAAGCACACAGCAAGACAATGCAGGACTGTATGGATATTTAGCAGAGATGTTCATTTAGTAGCTATTTAGTGTTAACATACATTTATGAAGCATAATGTTGTTTTGCCAGCACCATGCTCCAACACACTGAGCCATCTGAACCAGTACTAGGACCAGAACTAAGCCTGTAATATTTCACAGATGTGTTGCGCAACTCACCACTTGTCTTCGTTCCAACTCCTCCAGTTAATTACGGTCTGGTTTTGTTTTATCCCGCCACCACTCAAACACCCTATTGTCTCTGAATGCCTGAGAAGAGTTTTGTCTCGATGTTCCAAAAATATATTTCCCCAGTCTTGTTTGGGTTCTAACTGCTATAAGTTACAGGTTTTAGTTTAGTTTTTCATATAACAAAAGCTCATCTGGCTGTGTTGTGATTATAAGGATTTGATTAAAGCACCTGATTTAAACTTTGCTCTCTCTTTAATATTATCTCTTTCCACTCCCTCTCTCCTTCGTCTCTCCAGTTGAACAGATCTCTCCATTTCCTGGATGACAGGAGTCCCCAGCGTCCGTTCTTCATCATGTTGTCCCCTCCCGCCCCTCACTCCCCCTGGACCGCCGCCCCTCAGTACGAGAAAAACTTTGCAGATGTCAAAGCCCCCCGGGATGGTAGCTTTGACAAACCTGGGAAGGATAAACACTGGTTGTTGCGCCAGCCTAGCAACCCCATGCCCAGCACCTCCCTGAACTTCCTGGATAGCGCCTACAGGAAAAGGTACAACAGCCAATCAAATCATCCCTATAAACTTTTCTTCTCAATCACTCTTCTCCATCACAATAAACCTCATAATAGTCACCTGGATACAATTGTAGCAAAATACTAACATTATTTTCATGTAATGGTTGTAATTCCCCTCCCGTCCTGCAGGTGGCAGACCCTGCTGTCAGTGGACGACATGGTGGAGGCGCTGGTCAAGAAACTAGAAGAGCTGAAGGAGCTCAACAACACCTACATCTTCTACACTTCTGACAACGGCTACCACACCGGTAAGTGTGGGTGTATGAGTCTCTATCTGCCTGTCTATATTCGGTATCTGTTTGTTTCACACCTGCAGTGACCTCCTTCCTGTGGTTGATGTAACAGTTCAACTTCACAGCTCGACTTCACAACAAACAGACCCCTAGTATCACCTTCACATTTGTCAGATTATTAAAAGCTACGTTTGGGAAACGTAATGAAATCCCCAGTTTTCTGTATCAGGATATGTCACCACTTTCAACAGAAGTGTTCTATAGTAAGGTATTCTGTGCCTTGTGTTCTCTCTCTCCCAGGTCAATTCTCTCTGCCCATTGATAAGAGACAATTGTATGAGTTTGATATCAGGATCCCTCTCATGGTGCGTGGGCCAGGCATCAAACCTAAACAGACACTCCTGGTGAGTCCCTGGCTCCATTGATTAATCAATCTATCAATCCAGTTATTATCCATCAACCACCCATCCATGCTTTCATTCCACTTTTCCATCCATACTTATCTATGTGTGTGTCTTCCTCCAGGCCCCGGTGTTGAACATAGACCTGGCTCCCACTTTTCTAGACATCTCAGGGCTCAACCTCTCCTTCGTCAATATGGACGGACAGTCCTTCCTCTCTCAGATGGTGAGCTAGATGTCTGTCTATTTCTTCCTCTGTCTTTTATCTGGGAGTGTTTGGACGGACGTCCTTCCTCTCCGATGGTCAATTAGGCTACTTATTGTTCTCTCTGTCCATTTATCGTCTGTGTCTGTCTGTCCATCTGACTCTGTCTCTTTGTAGGCCCCTGAGCTGCGTAACGGTACAGCTCGCCCCTACTTCCTGGTAGAGTACACAGGAGAGGGACACCTTGACCCCGACCCCGCCTGCCCTAAACTGGGCCCTGGTGTGTCGGTGAGTTACCCCTTTACACCACCCTTATTACCACTTACAATGAACTATTATAATTCACCTGTTCCCCTACCCGTATCCTCCATCACCATTACTCTTACCTCCACCATCATTGGCCTGACTCTTTTTAGTACAGTATTACTGTAGTCGAGGCAATAGTCCCACTGAAGTGCATCTCTGTCTTGGAGGATTACAAAATGTCTCTCTGTCTTCTCCTCTCCAGCAATGTTTCCCAGACTGTGTGTGTGAGGACGCCTACAACAACACCTATGCCTGTGTTAGGACCCTGGTCGAACACAACCTGCAGTACTGCGAGTTTGCAGACAGTGAGGTGTGTGGGCGGGCATGTGCATTTGTCATGTTTTTATGACTTATAGTAGCTGTTTTGTCTGTGTTAGTAATTTTATGCAGAGCCATATATGTACAGACTGTATATGGCTCTGTTTATGTACAGTTTTAAATTAACTTTGGAAGTGTACAGTCGTGGTCAAAAGTTTTGAGAATGACACAAGTATTGGTCTCCACAAAGTTTGCTGCTTCAGTGTTTTTAGATATTTTTGTCAGATGTTACTATGGTATACTGAAGTATAATTAGAAGCATTCCATAAGTGTCAAAGGCTTTTATTGACAATTACATTAAATTCATGCAAAGAGTCAATATTTGCAGTGCTGACCCTTCTTTTTCAAGACCACTGGAATCCGCCCTGGCATGCTGTCAATTAACTTCTGGGCCACATCCTGACTGATGGCAGCCCATTCTTGCATAATCAATGCTTGGAGTTTGTCAGAATTTGTGGGGTTTTGTTTATCCACCCGCCTCTTGAGGATTGACCACAAGTTCTCAATGGGATTAAGGTCTGGGGAGTTTCCTGGCCATGGACCCAAAATGTTGATATTTTGTTCCCTGAGCCACTTAGTTATCACTTTTGCCTTATGGCAAGGTGCTCCATCATGCTGGAAAAGGCATTGTTCATCACCAAACTGTTCTTGGATGGTTGGGAGAAGTTGTTCTCGGAGGATGTGTTGGTACCATTCTTTATTCATGGCTGTGTTCTTAGGCAAAATTGTGAGTGAGCCCACTCCCTTAGCTGAGAAGCAACCCCACACATGAATGGTCTCAGGATGCTTTACTGTTGGCATTTTACATTTACATCATTTAGCAGACGCTCTTATCCAGAGCAACTTACAGGACTGATGGTAGCGCTCACCTTGTCTTCTCCGGACAAGCTTTTTTCTGGATGCCCCAAACAATCGGAAAGGGGATTCATCAGAGAAAATGACTTTACCCCAGTCCTCAGCAGTCCAATCCCTGTACCTTTTGCAGAATATCAGTCTGTCCCTGATGTTTTTCCTGGAGAGAAGTGGCTTCCTCGCTGCCCTTCTTGACACCAGGCCATCCTCCAAACGTTTTCGCCACACTGTGCGTGCAGATGCACTCACACCTGCCTGCTGCCATTCCTGAGCAAGCTCTGCACTGGTGGTGCCCCGATCCCGCAGCTGACTTTCTTGGGCGCCCTGAAGCCTTCTTCACAACAATTGAACCTCTCTACTTGAAGTTCTTGATGATCCGATAAATGGTTGATTTAGGTGCAATCTTACTTACCCTTTTTGTGCAAAGCAATGATGACGGCATGTGTTTCCTTGCAGGTAACCATGGTTAACAGAGGAAGAACAATGATTTCAAGCACCACCCTCCTTTTAAAGCTTCCAGTCTGTTATTCTAACTCAATCAGCATGACAGTGATCTCCAGCCTTGTCCTCGTCAACACACTTACCTGTGTTAACGAGAGAATCACTGACATGATGTCAGCTGGTCCATTTGTGGCAGGGCTGAAATGCAGTGGAAATGTTTTTTGGGGATTAAGTTCATTTTCATGACAAAAACGGACTTTGCAATTCATCTGATCACTCTTCATAACATTCTGGAGTATATGCAAATTGCCATCATAAAAACTGAGGCAGCAGACTTTGTGAAAATTAATATTTGTGTCATTCTCAAAACGTTTGACCACGACTGTACTACCTAGCTTATTTGGTATGTTGTCTTGTTTCTATGGATTTTAATGAGTAATTTACCTCTCAATCTCTGTTTTCTCTCTCTCCGCTCTCTCTCTCTCTCTCTCGCTTTTTCTCTCTCACCGCAGTCATTTGTGGAGGTATATAACTTGACCTCTGACCCCCACCAATTGGAGAACATCGTTAAGAAGGTTGACCCCACCCTCCTCCAGGCCATGAACCAACGGCTGATCAAGCTGCAGTCATGCGAGGGCGACAGCTGCCGCGACACCAAGAAATAACCTATCACACTGCAGGCTGGGCGGGACCATAGCCCAGTGCTGACATCCAATCCCAAATTGACCCCGCTTATCCATATGCAACCAAATGTAGATCTGAAAGGTATTAACAAAATGGCAATGCGCTTTTTTGAGATGGCATACGAAATGCCTCAAAAGCAGTAGGTGATGGTCGGGAGGTGTATCTGTGACCACGATGTTGGACACCATCAGAGGTTTTCCCAAAGCACGGCTCATATCAATATGGCTGCCAATGTTAAGAAAATCCCCTTTAGAATGTGAAAATAAGGTCCACTTTGATAGATTTGGCATATATATATTATTTTTTTGTCATTTAGCAGTCGCTCTTATCCAGAGCGACTTACAGTTAGTGAGTGCATACATTATTATAATTTTTTTTTTAAAATCATACCCCCCGTGGGAATCGAACCCACAACCCTGGCGTTGCAAACCCTGCCGGCCATTCCCTCCCCTACCCTGGACAAATTGTGCGCCGCCCCATTGGTCTCCTGGTCGCGGCCGGCTATGACAGAGCCTGGATTCTAACCAGGATCTCTAGTGGCACAGCTATGCAGTGCCTTAGACCACTGCGCCACTCGGGAGGCCAATAATAATAATAATATTCACCAGATTGCTTGTTGCATATTGCTCCTTTCAGATCTACACAAGTGATTAGGAGCGGGGGATAGAGAGGTCGATTTGGGATTGGACAAAGTTGTCTGAGTAGAATTAGCATAGTGAGCACTGTTCTACCTGAACCGTGCTGATGTTTCACTCTGTGGGTGGACTAACCCTAACCCTCTACCTACCCTCAGCCCATCCACATACTATGAAGTTATTGTGTTGGCAGACATGTTGCACTGTATAGACTCCTTGGGTGCGTTCCAGAGACACATTTTCCATGCAGATAATAATAATTTGGTGGGTGCTTATATTTGTCCTATTTCACACATTGTATTATACGCATGTGTGAATTGGAATTTAAGGAACCACATCAATGTTCTAATAATAATATATATGCACAAAATGAGTACCTGGAATGCACTCTTTATCATGATTATGTTCTTTATCTGAGTACAGGGTCTGGCATCCAATCAGAACCTTTTTCTCACCAGCCAGAGCCAATCAAAAGTCAGTGTCATAACCCCAGAAAGGAAGAGGTTGCAATGGCAATGTAGAGGTTTTGACCCAATTTAGCCCAAGGTTTACCTGAGTATGATGAAGTTGTCCCTAGACACTGATCTCAGGTTTACCCCTCCATGCTTTAAGATTTGGTTAAGTTAAACTGATCCTAGGTCTGTGCCCAAGGCAAACTTTACCATCAATCCCATTTAGCCTACCTGCCTTTCCCCCTGCTTTATGGTTTGTTCACATTGCGGGTGGCAAATTAGCTACTTCTTGCCCAATTGAATGACTTCCCTGTGTTTGCCACTCGCTGTATGTATGGAGCAGAAGGAAGAGGAGAGCTGTGTTTGCCACTCGCTGTATGTATGGAGCAGAAGGAAGAGGAGAGCTGTGTTTTACATTTTAGTCTATGAGCACTTTTACAGGGAAAGAGTGAGGTGAAGACTGAATGAGCCTGTTCCTTCAGAATGTGAGCCCAGAGGACAAGTGGTATTTGTCCTATCTTTGCTGTTTGTGTGACTCCAAGCCTGCCTCGCAATAAGCTGTACTTTCTGCCATTAGTGTGCACTTGTTGACTTCCCTTTGTGGATTTCAAAGGAAATTACTGGTATTATAAGACATTAACTCCCTTTAGTCCATGTCTATACTGATCCAATGGTTTTAAATGTATGGGGAGGAGTGTACAAGTGCACTTTAGAAGAAAGAATGGATTGTGATGCAGGCGAAGAGTCTGTGAGAGAATGTAAACTTTAGTCGTCTGTGAAGTTTACTGTCGGTGTAAACAAGATTTATCACTCAATGTTCCCAAAATGTTGTACAATCTGAGTATTAACCATTACAGTAGCCATGACACATTTTTCAAAAGAAATCAAGAGGGACATTTTCCTAGATGTAGAACAGACATGTTATATGCATGTGGAATTGTTTTCAAATCGTTTTGAAAAATGAATGTGGCCTTACGGACAGGAATATATCACTGATATTTAAGGGAATTTTTCATACTCTAACCTTTGATATGGACGAAGATGATGTAATCTGTGGGCCTTGTCTTTTTGCACTGAAGCAGCTTTTTAATGCCTTGTTCAATGTGAATGTGACAGCGTCGTGAGAAATCAATAAATGAAAAGCATTCCACTGAGTTTGTCATAAGCACATTTATAACTCCAACACGTGATTTACAAGTTGTGAATAGTTATATTGGACAGCATGACTGGAATGGAATCCAGTTCAAAGAGGAAATGGAACTGAGGTGGCAAAACCATGGGGCCTGTTGAGGAGGGTGCAATGTGGTATTATGTCTATTGTGCAGTGTTACAGAATGTTCAGAAAGAAATGTATTGTGGTCTGGCTGTCAGTCCCGCCACCGACGGCACACACCTACCAATGACTGGGTTTAAATCTGACCCAATGCCTATTTGTGACACGCTCTCCTACCTTTCTCACTTCTCCTTAAAAAGAGAAATGTACTGTGTTGAACAGATGACTGTCTGCCATGTAGAATAGAGACACTTGTCACTTCTATACATGACATTTATTTTCACTAAGTTAACGTTTCACCTGACTGAATACACACAGGTGTCCTGCTGTTAAGATAACACTGTCTGGTAGTCTGTCTATTCCTACTGTGACGAGCCAACTCCAAGGCACACACTCAAGTTGGTTTCCACACACTGTAGATAAAGACATATCAATAGACATTTATTTATTTTTTTTACAATGTAACTGTACGGCGAGGAGTTTCACCAAAATAGTCCTATATGACAAGTCTTGAAACAGTCAAATCTGTCAGCAATTCCTGTCTCCTCAGAGGTACTTGAAGACAGGCTTGTCCTCCAGGGTCTGCACCTCCATCTTGACGGGACACTTGTAGAAATGGGAGAGCAGCGTCTCAGTGTAGCCAATCAGGAAGTAGAACTTCTGTGGAGGGAGTTTCTGCAGCATCAGGGCACAAACCACTAGCATGTTGCCTCTTCGCTTAATCACAATCTCATTGGCCAGGCAGTTATGGAAAGTTCCGAAGAGGAAACGTCGTACAAACACGTCTTCCACAGTACGATCTGATGCTCCTCCCTCTCCCTGTAGGTTACCTAGGAGATAAAGAGAGGGATGGAGGGAGAAATAGGGACAGAAATGTTAAGGCTTCTTTGACACACAATGACAATTATCAAGTTTGTTTGCATTTCTATCTGATCACTATGGTTAGTCTATAACCTAGCCCAGCGTATGACAGTAACTTTGTTACTCGCTATACACTGAGTTATCTTGTACTAGGTCAGATAAGTGTGAGGGCTACAGGGGGAAAACTAGACAGTGACTTACTCGTGTGCTGGGAAAGCCAGCCCTTGCGGTGGCCTATGTGGTGGGGGTGGAGTGCTTGCTCATAGGTCAGTGGTCGGTCTCCTTTCCCCACCCGAATACGAGCTGCGCGATTCTGACAACACAAAAGGGAAAGTACCAGATGTCCAGTTGTAGGCAATCCTTTTAGCAGCCAGCCAGTGAGTGAGGGAATGTGGATGGCAATAGTCAATGGCTATAACAGTCAGTTTGAATACATACCTTGCAGCATGCTGCAGTGACATGAAGTGCTCGTGTTCCAGAGTTGATGCATATCGAAGTGCCTACTCTGGCAAGCGCGTTCTGTGGGGCAAAGGTGAGAAAGCAAAGACACTGAACAACAGCCAAGTAACATTGGCTAACGTTAGCTGGTACATCATTGGCTAGCCAGCCAGAAACACGCTCTTTCTCCAAGCACCGCCCACGTATCAAAACAAAAAATGGTCATCGTTAGATTATATCACAACACTTTAAAGTAGAATAATCTCAAACAGTTGTCAAATTATGGACCGAATGTAAACATGTTTCTCACCGATATCACACTCCGACAGCTCAAGGACGCAGCCATTTTTTACTGACGAAAGGGTTTGTGGGAAGTGCCAGATATTAGCCATTTTCTCATTGTATCACGATGTAAAATTATATAAGCACCAATTACATTTTGTTATTGATTATATAAATTGAAATGGATGTATTATATTCAACACAGTGTATTATATTAGAAAACAATGTTTTGACATAGGAACCTTATTTTGCGGGTGGTGTTACCCTGGGGACAACTTTCAGTTCGTACCTAAAAAAAAATCGAAATAGCTATCCAGCTTGCTTGGTACACACAATCTCAACGGACAACAATACATTTTTGCGATAAGGATACATTTATTGAAATACAACAGTCTTTTGCGTCAAGTTTCAACAGTTTGACAAATTACGTAAAGTTTAAAATCTACAATGGCGTCGCCCATGGAAATGACAGAGTTATATGACAACGCTTTGCTTGGAATCTTGCAGCATGTTGGAAACATCCAGAATTTCCTTCAGGTCTACTTCGGCTTCCTGTACCGCAAGACAGACTTTTACCGTTTGCTGTCAACCCCCAACGACCGTATGGGCTTCCCTCCAGGGGTGGCAGAGAAAATGGTCCTAAAGGTAGTTAATGTACCTTACTACTGTAGCTAGCTAGTTAAACCTTTGACAACTTCTGTGTTAGCCGTTCAGGCTAGCCAATTTGCACCCTAGATCGCTGCTCACCATATACGTCGTTTTTAAAGCTACACTCAGTAGGATGACATCATCATAAACAACGGGTCGACTTACATACAACACCAACAGATGGTGCTTTCAAGACAACAGGGAACTCGGGGGGAAAAACGAGGTAAAATCATGACGTCAGTGATCTTCAGGTCTGAACTTTAGAAAGATGCCCGATTTTCCGACTTTGAATTCCGAGTTAGATGATCGTTCAAAACGATTTTTCCCAGTCTGAGCTCGTTTTTTCCCGAGTTCCCAAGTGGTCTTGAACAGGGGCCTGCTCCAGACATAAGCAACGGCGCTTATAGTAGAATACATAAGGTGCAAGTTCGAAATGTGTTTGTGCATCGGCAATTTCTCTCGTGTTATGTCAGTCACTGACAGTCACTCAATTAGCCATGTTAGCTAAATATTTTTAGATTGGTAAATTAGTCTTGCCAGCTCTCTAAACTTCTAGTAATCATGGCCAAATACCGACCGGTCACGCAGGGCACATGCCCAGGGCCTTGACCTCCAGGGGGCCCACCATTTGATTTTATTAGTCACTCTCACTCAGATATCATTAACATGGCATAAGTCATGGCAAAATGTGTAGAATTGCAGGAAATTAGCTAGGGGGGTGGGCCCTGGAGGTCAGGTGCCCTGCGTGACTGGACAGTATTCGGCCATGATTGCTACAGTTGTTTTGAACGCGGCAAATGTTGCCAACAATCGGATGTATCCGGTTTTCAGGGATACAGCACAGAGCTAATTCTACCTAGCTTCCGTTTTCGCTGAAAACTGGATGTGGGAACTCCGCTCAGGCGTTTTCTTTTACGCCTGCTACGATAGGTTAACAGTGACCTAACCTGTCAAGACTACCATTATTGGCACTTCACCTTGTGTCTAAACTCATATGGGAAGAGATGTCAGTCTTGGCTGATTTGGTTATAAGTTGATACCTTCCCCTTGTCTATGATGATACCATCTTGCAGACTACCTTTTAAGGTACACAAAAATGATTAGGGGGTTGATTATGGACTTGGCACGTCTGTTATACTCCACAGTCCTTCCGTCTGTTTGAGCGTGTGGCAGAGCAGGACAGAGAGAGGCAGCAGAGGGAGATGCAGCAGAGACAGGAGGCCAGGGTGGCGCCCCCCGCGCTGCAGGAGCTGGAGTTGCAGGCCACTGAGCAGCCGGAGGAGCCGAGGGGGGAGAGGACAGAGCCTGCTGCCCAGAGAGAGAGCTCTGCCTCAGCCTCTGGAGAGCCCAGTGCACTCTCTAGCCAAGCCTCTTCCAGCCAAGCCTCAGCCTCTATTCCACAGCCCCATTGCAGCAGTATGGCCCAGCAGTCATCACATGGAGACCAGGCAGCAGCCAGTTCAGCATCTACAGAGTTAGTATTGTACTGCCTCTCTTGGCTATGCCAATATGACTGGTTCTTTCTATAAGCTTTTTCAATGCTTTAGAAAAGTGTCCACGAAGTTACATAAAACAGGTCCACAACTGTTAAAACCTGTTATAGATGGGACATTTACATATTTGCTGAAATGCCCTACAAATACATGTTGGCAGTTTTGAATTTGGTAGAATCTCCTTAGTGGCATGGAATTGACCCCAACCCTAATTCTAAAACCCACCCTAATACCAACCCTTTTATTAAGTGCTTCTTCCACTGTGTGTGTGTGTGTACGTACATGTGGGTGTGTGTGTATCAGTGGTCAGGTGATGCAACAGGCCAATCCAGATAGTTACAATGGGGCGGTGAGGGACACCTACAGTTGGTCTCAGGACTACACCGACGTCGAGGTCCGCGTCAACGTTCCCAAGACCGTCGTCAAGGGCAGACAGGTTAACACGGCCACCACAGGGCTCTTCTTTCTACGTATTTCAACCTTTTCAAAAAACAAATCGTTAATGTTTATAAATTATTATAATGTGATGAGTTTCCTATGTCCAGTTGATGAGATTCTCAAGTTAAAAATTTCTCCTGGGGTTGTAACATGTAATGTATGTGAAGTATTTATGCGATAACTTCTCTTTGTGTGTGTCCCTGCCCAGGTGTGTGTGAACATGCAGCCGGGCAGTGTGCGTGTGTGTTTGAAGGAGGGGGCTGGAGAGACGGTCCTGATGGAAGGAGAGTTCACGCATAAGATCAACACTGAGAACTCACTATGGAGCCTGGAGCCTGGACGTTGTGTGGTGGTGAGTGACACACACACACACACACACACACAACTACAAATATATATAGACACACTCACTCACTGACCCACCCTTCCTCCCTCCCCCTGAAGTTGTCTCTCAGTAAGAGTGGGGAGGTCTGGTGGAGTGCTGTGTTGAAGGGAGAGAAGGAGATTGATGTGAACCAGATCAACAGGGAGCGCTCCATGGCCACGGTGGACGAGGAGGAGCACGCCGTGCTGGACAGACTCACCTTCGACTACCACCAGAAACTACAGGGCAAGCCCCAGAGCCATGAGATGGTGAGAGCACACACACACACACAGGCAGACGCACGTAAGCACACATACACTACCATCAGAAACTAACCTAAGCCTCATGATGTTGAGAAGGGTTGGACATAATTTGGAAAGGCACACACCTGTCTATATAAGGTCCCACAGTTGACAGTGCATGTCAGAACAAAAATCAAGCCATGAGGTCGAAGGAAATGTCCGTAGAGCTCCGAGACAGGATTGTGTCGAGGCACAAATCTGGGGAAGGGTACCAAAAAATGTCTGCAGCATTGAAGGTCCCCAAGAACACAGTGGCCTCCATCATTCTTAAATGGAAGAAGTTTGGAACCACCAAGACTCTACCTGGAGCTGGCTGCCCGGCCAAACTGAGCAATCGGGGGAGAAGGGCCTTGATCAGGGAGGTGACCAAGAACCCGATGGTCACTCTGACAGAGCTCTAGAGTTCATCTGTGGAGATGGGAGAACCTTCCAGAAGGACAACCATCTCTGCAGCACTCCACCATTCAGGCCTTTATGGTAGTGGCCAGACGGAAGCCAATCCTCAGTAAAAGGCACATGACAGCCCGCTTGGCGTTTGCCAAAAGGCACCTAAAGCACTCTCAGACCATGAGAAACAAGATTCTCTGGTCTGATGAAACCAAGATTGAACTCTTTGGCCTGAATGCCAAGCGACACGTCTGGAGGAAACCTGGCACCATCCCTACAGTGAAGCATGGTGATGGCAGCATGCTGTGGGGATGTTTTTCAGCGGCAGGGACTCTCAGACCATGAGAAACAAGATTCTCAGGACCTCAGACTGGGGCGAAGGTTCACCTATGTTTCCCATGCCAATGAAGCCCTTGAATTGAGAAAGAGAGAGAGAGAGCGAGTGCGCGAGTGCATCTCACCACAGATGGTCAGGAACAAAGAGAAAGGACAATGAATCTGAGACCATTTTATAACATCTGAGTTGTTTGGATTCAACATCTAAGTTGTTGACCAATGGTATTACTGTAAAGTTAACCTCCAATCAGATATCAGACCTACATGTAAAGACAACTGCACTTTCTCATAGCCGCAAGATGTAGGGGTGCTGCAATTTTCAGGTCTCTCCAGAGATGTTCGATCGGGTTCACCTTCCAACAGGTTCACCTTCCAACAGGACAACGACCCTAAGCACACAGCCAAGACAACGCAGGAGTGGCTTCGGGACAAGTCTCTGAATGTCCTTAAGTGGCCCAGCCAGATCCCGGACTTGAACCCGATCGAACATCTCTGGAAAGACCTGAAAATAGCTGTGCAGCGACGCTCCCCATCCAACCTGACAGAGCTTGAGAGGATCTGTAGAGAAGAATGGGAGTAAGAATGGGAGTTACTCCCCAAGTACATGTGTGCCAAGCTTGTAGCGTCATACCCAAGAAGACTCGAGGCTGTAATCGCTGCCAAAGGTGCTTCAACAAAGTACTGAGTAAAGGGTCTGAATACTTATGTAAATGTATTATTTCACTTTTTTATAAAAAACAGTTTTTGCTTTGTCATTATTGGGTATTGTGTGTAGATTGTTGAGGGGATAAAACAATTTAATCAATTTTAGAATAAAGCTGTAACATAACAAAATGTCAAAAAAGGGGGCTGAATACTTTCTGAATGCACTGTATGTAAATATGTACAGTTGAAGTCTCAGTTTTTCACAATTCCTGACATTTAATCCTAGTAAAAATTCCCTGTCTTAGGTCAGTTAGGATCACCACTTTATTTTAAGAATGTGAAATGTCAGAATAATAGTAGAGAGTGATTTATTTCAGCTTTTATTTCTTTCATCACATTCCCAGTGGGTCAGAAGTTTACATACACTCAATTAGTATTTGGTAGCATTGCCTTTAAATTATTTAACTTTGGTCAAACGTTTCGGGTAGCCTTCCACAAGCTTCCCACAATAAGTTGGGTGAATTTTGGCCCATTTCCTCCTGACAGAGCTGGTGTAACTGAGTCAGGTTTGTAGGCCTCCTTGCTCGAACATGCTTTTTCAGTTCTGCCCACACAGTTTCTATAGGATTGAGGTCAGGGCTTTGTTATGGCCACTCCAATACCTTTACTTTGTTGTCCTTAAGCCATTTTGCCACAACTTTGGAAGTTTGCTTGGGGTCATTGTCCATTTGGAAGACCCATTTGCGACCAAGCTTTAACTTCCTGACTGATGTCTTGAGATGTTGCTTCAACATATCCACATAATTTCCTTCCTCATGATGCCATCTATTTTGTGAAGTGCACGTCTCTCCTGCAGCAAAGCACCCCCACAGCATGATGCTGCCACCCCGTGTTTCACGGTTGGGATGGTGTTCTTCGGCTTGCAAGTCCCCCCTTTTTCCTCCAAACATAACGATGGTCATTATGGCCAAACAGTTCTATTTTTGTTTCATCAGACCAGAGGACATCTCTCCAAAAAGGACGATCTTTGTCCCCATGTGCAGTTGCAAACCGTAGTCTGGCTTTTTTATGGCGGTTTTGGAGCAGTGGCTTCTTCGTTGCTGAGCGGCCTTTCAGGTTATGTCAATATAAGACTTGTTTTACTGTGGATATAGATACTTTTGTACCTGTTTCCTCCAGCATCTTCACAAGGTCCTTTGCTGTTGTTCTGGGATTGATTTGCACTTTTCGCACCAAAGTACGTTCATCTCTAGGAGACAGAACGCGTCTCCTTCCTGAGCAGTATGACGGCTGCGTGGTCCCATGGTGTTTATACTTGCGTACTATTGTTTGTCCAGATGAATGTGGTACCTTCAGGCGTTTGGAAATTGCTCCCAAGGATGAACCAGACTTGTGGAGGTTTACAATATTTATTCTGAGGTCTTGGCTGATTTCTTTTGATTTTCCCATGATGTCAAGCAAAGAGGCACTGAGTTTGAAGGTAGGCCTGAAATACATCCACAGGTACACCTCCAATTGACTCAAAATGATGTCAGAAGCTTCTAAAGCCATGACATCATTTTCTGGAATTTTCCAAGCTGTTTAAAGGCACAGTCAACTTAGTGTATGTAAACTTCTGACCCACTGGAATTGTGATACGGTGAATTATAAGTGAAATAATCTGTCTGTAAACAATTGTTGGAAAGATGTCCTAACCGACTTGCCAAAACTATAGTTTGTTAACAAGAAATTTGTGGAGTGGTTGAAAAACAAGTTTTAATGACTCCAACCTAAGTGTATGTAAACTTCCGACTTCAACTGTATGTGGGCATTCCATTCTCTCTCTCTCTCCTCTCTCTCCTCTCTTCTCTCTCGCTCTCTCTGTGTAGAAGGTGCATGACATGCTGAAGAAGGGCTGGGATGCTGAGGGCTCTCCCTTTAAAGGACAACAGTTTGATCCCTCCATGTTCGACATCCCCTCCAGCGCCGTACAGATGTGAACACACACACAATGTTGGGGATTGGGGTTGACAGACTGAGGAGAGTTGGCAGATTTTTCAGTGGAAACTGCCTGGTATTTTAAGATGATTTTTCTTTATTTTTTTGAGTGATCTTTGAATAGGAGGGAGATAAGCTTTGTTACTGTGTTCTGACTGATGTGACATCCCTGGGTTGTGTTCATTAGGTACCAAACAGAAGAAAAAGACTGAACTGTGAGGAACTTCCTGCACTCCCTGAACGCTCATTTACGCTTTCCGTTGCAAAATGTTTAAAAAAAACTTTCAATTTCGTGCCCTAATGAACACGACCCTGAACGTACCTGTTTATGTGTCTGTCTGCCCACTGAACACACCTGGACCTGGGAGATAGCTGTACAGACACAGATCTAGGATCAGTTGACCCTCCCCATATCCTAAGCTTCACAATTGAGGTGGAGGATGCAAAACGGACCCTAGATCAGTTTCTAGGGGCAACTTCCAAGTCCAGATGTCTCGGTGGTGTTTTACATGTAGAGGACTTATATTGGTTGGCTAAATACCTCCCTGCCATTTTCATTTTACTGAGGTGTGTCAGTACTGTGTGCCTGAAATAAATGAAATAAAATAAAATCCTGCACTGATGCGTTCTCTCTGTGTGTGTGTGTGTGTGTGTGTGTGTGTGTAGGCTATGTATGCTCTGGAGTGGCACTAAAACCTATGTGGTCCTTTCCATAAAGATGCAAAGAGTTCTCAACATTGTATCTGCCATTATGGCATCTGTGTCAGAATGGGCAGCGCCATTGAGGCAATCTCCATTTTAAAGTAGTCCATTTTCTTTTGATGTTTGGAAAAAAGTTTAGAGCTAAGATTGGTGATTTACCACCACTTGCAGTGCTGGAATCTTGAACCAAATCTTGTAATTTATTTATTGTGGCCATTAGATGGCGGTGATATGGCTGAAATACATTTATAAACTAGGCAAACCAATTTGAAGGAGACAATGCTCTGATCATTGGCTGATCGTTCCCAACCCATAGGAATACCCACCCAGTTGACTACTTTAAAATGGTGAAAGCCCTCAAAGGCAATGTCCATGCAAAAACTGGTTATTTCTAAGTAGAGATCTCTATATGTCTCTATGGGTCCCTGCAGATCTACAGGAGTGCCTGGTGGCAGACTTGACATTTAACAGTAATGCCAGAGGAGGGCGCTATAAAAAGATCGCTCTGATTCTCCTCAGTGCAGTATAATATTCCTTCTTGGTCTGAGAATGGCAGTATCAGATGAATAAAATAGAAGATGGATAGCAGAACTAATATATCTAGAACTGGTCAGATGCTCAGACAGACAGCATAGACACCGGCAGACAGTTCTTTAAAGATGAATGTAGTCACAGACACTACTTTATGCATTAATACAGTCGCAGACGGTTCTTTAAAGATGAATACAGTCACAGCACAGGAGGTTGGGGCAGATTAATTGTGGAGGACGGGCTTGGGGTAATGGCTGGATCGGAATTAGTGGAATGGTATCAAATACATCAAACGCATGGTTTGATACCATTCCATTCGCTTCGTTCCAGACATTATTATGAGCTGTCCTCCCCTCAGCAGCCTCCACTGAGTCACAGATAGTTCTTTAAATATCAATACAGCCACAGAGAGTTCTTTAAAGATCCATAAAGTCACAGATAATTATTTAAAGATGAATACAGTCACAGATAATTTTTTGAAGATCAAAGGGATTGTCTTTGTTCCTCAGGTCTGAAGTGTAGAAGCTTTGCTCCTAAGAATAGAGTTATTCGTGATGTCAGTGTAGAAGAACAATCCAAGAATAGAGACAATAGACAGTAGTAGCCTATGACTCAGCATATCTCTTCCATCCCAGGTCAGTTACACTGGTGCTTTAATTTGCCCAGTTATTCAAGTGGACTGAAATAGGTGCTGTTGGCAAATGTTATATTTAGGAGCCTGTATTCATCATGCTTTATAGTCAATTATCTACAGGAGGGGCCAGTTATCACAGGAGAAATGTTGAGGTACTGCGTTGAGCACCGGCCCACTTCAAGCACTGATGTTGCCTACCATGGACCACACTTTGGTTTGAATTGGTGTGTGTCGGGTCATTTTTAAAATACGATAATCAAAGTATAACAAACACTCAAATGTACTTTTGTTCACATTGTTAGATTTATGGCAGTTTAACGATATTTACTGTCTAACAGTTTCGACACACTAAAACATAATCCATTTTATTTTGGTAGACCTAAGAAAAGACGTCAATCAATTGTATAGCCTGTAGGCTATATCTGTTCCAGATGCTACACATGATTGGTGATGATGATGATGATGATGATGAAGCCAAAGCCTGTAAAGAATTTATCTGATTCTGATGTGCCAGGTGTTGTCGAGCCGTTGCAATGCCCCCTGGTGGTAGAAAAAGTATGTGTTGTATTTACAGCGCGCTCGTCCGTGCAGAAACGGAGTGAAAGGCGATTGAGCGACACACTTTCGGAGAGAGAGAGTGAGAGAGAGTAGCACCACTGCCTCCCCTCCACTCGAATAGCCTACATATCTGTAGGCCTATTTCCTAGTGCTCTCTGGACAGAAAACGCATTACACCGCGGCATTTTTTTTGGACATAGAATAACTAGGCTACTCAACAGATACATCCAATATCAATTCACTTGAAGACGGGATTATTTCGGTCGCACAACCGCCGCGAATAAACGGAAGATGGCAGTGACTACCTGTACACGTTTTACGGACGATTTCCAACTATATGAAGAACTCGGAAAGTAAGGCGTTTCTGCATTATTGCTTTATGATGGCACCATCATTGTATCCTCATCCTGTTATTCTATGGTTGCTTTGCATCGTTGTATGTTTGCAGATGTGTATGGGTTGTTGGAGAGGCAGCGCGGCGGAATGGGGGTCAGAGCGCATCTCTGCTGATCTCTCACGTTCGCAGCAACACAGCTAAACAAAACGCACGTTTTCACTCTGTTTTGAAGTGCAGCCTCGACATGACATACAATATTTAAACTTGAAGATAAAAGATGGGCTAGACTACATTTTATCTGCTTGCCGCATGGTCTGTAACAACAGCATCAGTGGGGACTGGGGACATGCTGTAGCGGTCTGGAGTGAGAGGAAGTGTGCCAATTTGAGCTGTCAGAGATCAGAGCGGCATGGGATGTTTTGTAATTGGGGTCTTGAGAGAGGATGGAAAGATAGGTGCGGCAGTGTGTGTGACTGTGTGTGTGTGACTGTATGACTGTGTGTGAGAGTGAGAGAGAGAGCGAGAGAGAGGGTGTGTGTTTGAGAGAGAGAGAGAGAGAGAGTGTGTGTGTTTGAGAGAGAGAGAGAGGGTGTGTGTTTGAGAGAGAGAGAGAGAGAGAGAGAGAGAGAGAGAGAGAGAGAGAGAGAGAGAGAGAGAGAGAGAGAGAGAAAGAGAGAAAAAAACTGTACCACATAGCAGGATAGGTGTGTCAGGCTGTGTGGGGGTGGGACTGGGTAGGGGGGAGTATTCTCCTCATTCTCTGTCAGGAGGAGAAACATATTTTATAGATCATAATACATCCTTATGCAAACAGAACTGCAGATATGGTGCCATTATGGAATCCAAACATTTGCTGCACATATTACCATAAAGTGTAGCCCCTAATACTAAGAGTTCTACCAAGAGGTCTGGACCTTTATGGCACAGCATGTAGTGCACTTGTATATGTAACTGCAGGTTCACTGGCGTGTGTGTGTGTGTGTGTGTGTGTGTGTGTTCTGGCCTGTGTGATTAGCCAGAGACAATAGCCATGCTGTGGTGGCAGCAGCTGTCCCAATAGATAACAGGACCTTCATTACAGTTCCTGTAAGGATGGCAGATTGTCCCTTTTTGGTGTGTCTGTGTGCGTGTGTCTCACAAGTCTTTCTCTGCTGCCGTAAGCCTGCTGTCTCTGTATATATACTCTTACACACTCACCTGTCATGGCATTTAAGAGTGTGTGTGGGAGACGTGGGGGTCTAGTGTAAGCATGAGAGTGTGTAAGACAGTCAGGTTAGAGAGTGTGTGTGTGTGTGTTATTATGTAACAGTACTAAGGTGTTCTATATATAGCTCAGAGAAAACGACACAGACAGTTAATGCTGTTTTCCCTGCTGAGTTAGTTATGCAAGCTCCCCCCAAAATACCAGCACTGCTACAGTACACTCTCTCTCTCTCTCTCTCTCTCTCTCTCTCTCTCTCTCTCTCTCTCTCTCTCTCTCTCTCTCTCTCTCTCCTCTCTCTCTCAAACACACTCTCTCTCTCTCTCTCTCTCTCTCTCTCTCAAACACTCTCTCTCTCTCTCTCTCTCTCTCTCTCGCTCTCTCACTTCTCTCACTTCTCTCACCCTCTCTCTCTCGCACTTTCTCTCTCTCTCTGTCTCTCTCTCTCTCTCTCTCTCTCTCTCTCTCTCTCTCTCTCTCTCTCTCTCTCTCCTCTCTCTCAAACACACTCACTCTCTCTCTCTCTCTCTCTCTCAAACACTCTCTCTTTTCTCTCTCTCTCTCTCTCTCTCTCTCTCTCTCTCTCTCTCTCTCAAACACTTCTCTCACTTCTCTCACCCTCTCTCTCTCTCTCTCGCACTTTCTCTCTCTGTCTCTCTCTCTCTCTCTCTCTCTCTCTCACTCACTCACATACACAGACACAGACACACACACATACAAATGGTTGTACGCACACACAGAGAAATCCTTGAAAGACAGTTTTTGTTGTTTTCTCTTGAGTCTTCTCATTTGCATGATGTGCTGCTGAGCTGCTTGTCACGTGTCTCACACTCAAATGACTCCTTTCAGGAGAAATGTCTTTACTTTTGAAAGGCAGATGTGAAAGCAGTAGAGGGGAAGTGGATAAGGATAGGCTTTCAACTTGTCCAGTTCTTTCAGATCAGTGGGAATGTAGGAAAGGAGACAAGGGGAAAGTAGAGGAAGTGACTAGAATATTGAAATGCTGCCAGGGCTAGGTGATGTCTAACACCTGTTCTATTTGCCTTTGTTTCCCAGGGGAGCGTTTTCAGTGGTGCGCCGCTGTGTCAAACTTTGCACCGGCCAGGAGTATGCTGCCAAAATCATCAATACCAAAAAGCTCTCAGCCAGAGGTGAGACACATACACCCACCCACACGCAAACAATATGTGCCAACTGTCAAATAGCTGGGGGTAAGCTGTGTGGTATTTGTTGAAATTATACAATATAACGTTAGCTTTCCCATCTCTATGCAGTGTGTGTGTGTAGTGTAAGCGATATATATACAGTATCTCACAAAAGTGAGTACACCCCTCACATTTTTGTAAATATTTGAGTATGTATTTTCATGTGACAACACTGAAGAAATTACACTTTGCTACAATGTCAAGTAGTGAGTGTACAGCTTGTATAACAGTGTAAATTTGCTGTCCCCTCAAAATAACTCAACACACAGCCATTAATGTCTAAACCGCTGGCAACAAAAGTGAGTACACCCCTAAGTGAAGATGTCCAAATTGGGCCCAATTATCCATTTTCCCTCCCCGGTGTCATGTGACTCGTTGGTGTTACAAGGTTTCAGGTGTGAATGGGGAGCAGGTATGTTAAATTTGGTGTCATCACTCTCACACTCCCTCATACTGGTCACTGGAAGTTCAACATGGCACCTCATGGCAAAGAACTCTCTGAGGATCTGAAAAAAAGAATTGTTGCTCTACATAATAATAAGCCATTTAGCAGACGCTTTTATCCAAAGCGACTTACAGTCATGCGTGCATACATTTTTGTGTATGGGTGGTCCCGGGGATCGAACCCACTACCTTGGCGTTACAAGCGCCGTGCTCTACCAGCTGAGCTACAGAGGACCACACATAAAGATGGCCTGGGCTATAAGAAGATTGCCAAGACCCTGAAACTGAGCTGCAGCACGGTGGCCAAGACCATACAGCGGTTTAACAGGACAGGTTCCACTCAGAACAGGCCTCGCAATGGTCGATCAAAGAAGTTGAGTGCACGTGCTCAGCGTCATATCCAGAGGTTGTCTTTGGGAAATAGACGTATGAGTGCTGCCAGCATTGCTGCAGAGGTTGAAGGGGTGTGGGGTCAGCCTGTCAGTGCTCAGACCATATGCCGCACACTGCATCAAATTGGTCTGCATGGCTGTTGTCCCAGAAGGAAGCCTCTTCTAAAGATGATGCACAAGAAAGCCCGCAAACAGTTTGCTGAAGACAAGCAGACTAAGGACATGGATTACTGGAACCATGTCCTGTGGTCTGATGAGACCAAGATACACTTATTTGGTTCAGACGGTGTCAAGCGTGTGTGGCGGCAAACAGGTGAGGAGTACAAAGACAAGTGTGTCTTGCCTACAGTCAAGCATGGTGGTGGGAGTGTCATGGTCTGGGGCTGCATGAGTGCTGCCGGTACTGGGGAGCTACAGTTCATTGAGGGAACCATGAATGCCAACATGTACTGTGACATACTGAAGCAGAGCATGATCCCCTCCCTTCGGAGACTGGGCCGCAGGGCAGTATACCAACATGATAATGACCCCAAACACACCTCCAAGACGACCACTGCCTTGCTAAAGAAGCTGAGGGTAAAGGTGATGGACTGGCCAAGCATGTCTCCAGACCTAAACCCTATTGAGCATATGTGGGGCATCCTCAAACGGAAGGTGGAGGAGTGCAAGGTCTCTAACATCCACTAGCTCCGTGATGTCGTCATGGAGGAGTGGAAGAGGACTCCAGTGGCAACCTGTGAAGCTCTGGTGAACTCCATGCCCAAGAGGGTTAAGGCAGTGCTGGAAAATGATGGTGGCCACACAAAATATTGACACTTTGGGCCCAATTTGGACATTTTCACTTAGGGGTGTACTCACTTTTGTTGCCAGCGGTTTAGACATTAATGGCTTTGTGTTGAGTTATTTTGAGGGGACAGCAAATTGACACTGTTATACAAGCTGTACACTCACTACTTTACATTGTAGCAAAGTGTGATTTCTTCAGTGTTGTCACATTAAAATATATAGAAAGAGGAGTGGGAGGAGTGGGAGGCCCCGGTGCAAAACTGAGCAAGAGGACAAATACATTAGAGTGTCTAGTTTGAGAAACAGACGCCTCACAGGTCCTCAACTGGCAGCTTCATTAAATAGTACCCACAAAACACCAGTCTCAACGTCAACAGTGAAGAGGCGACTCCGGGATGCTGACCTTCTAGGCAGAGTTGCAAAGAAAAAGCCATATCTCAGACTGGCCAATAAAAAGAAAAGATTAACATGGGCAAAATAACACAGACACTGGACTTTTTCTTTGCATAATGCAAATAAAATAAGTTCATGTTCATTTTTAAACAACACAATACTAATGTTTTAACTTAGGAAGAGTTCAGAAATCAATATTTGGTGGAATAACCCTGATTTTCAATCACAGCTTTCATGCGTCTTGGCATGCTCTCCACCAGTCTTTCACATTGATGTTGGGTGATTTTATGCCACTCCTGGCGCAAAAATTCAGGCAGCTCGGCTTTGTTTGATGGCTTGTGACCATCCATCTTCCTCTTGATCACATTCCAGAAGTTTTCAATGGGGTTCAGGTCTGGAGATTGGGCTGGCCATGACAGGGTCTTGATCTGGTGGTCCTCCATCCACACCTTGATTGACCTGGCTGTGTGGCATGGCGCATTGTCCTGCTGGAAAAACCAATCCTCAGAGTTGGGGGACAATGTCAGAGCAAAAGGAAGCAAGTTTTCTTCCAGGACAACCTTGTACATGGCTTGATTTATGCGTCCTTCACAAAGACAGATCTGCCTGATTCCAGCCTTGCTGAAGCACCCCCAGATCATCACCGATCCTCCACCAAATTTCAGAGTGGGTGCGAGACACTGGCTTGTAGGCCTCTCCAGGTCTCCATCTAACCATTAGACGACAAGGTATTGGGCAAAGCTGAAAATTGGACTCATCAGAGAAGATGACCTTACTCCAGTCCTCTACGGTCCAATCATTATGGTCTTTTGCAAACCTCAGCCTGGCTCTTCTTTGCTTCTCATTGATGAAGGGCTTTTTCTAGCTTTGCACGACTTCAGCCCTGCCCCTAGGAGCCTGTTTCGAACCGTCCTCGCCGTGCACTTCACCCCAACTGCCGTTTGCCATTCTTTTTGTAGGTCACTTGATGTCATCCTACGGTTGTTGAGTGACATTCGAATGAGTTGGCAGTCATCCTGGTCAGTAGAGAGTCGTTTTCACCCTCTGCCGGTCTGTAGCTTTGTTGTCCCCAATGTCTGCTGCTTGAACTTGTTGTTATGAACCGCCGTCATTGACATTTTAAGGATGGAAGCAACCTGACGCTCACTGTATCCCTCTGCCAGTAAAGCCAGAATTGAACCCTTCTTTTCCTCATTCAAAACTTTCCTTTTCAACTCTTTTGGCATGGTCAATAGTTATTTTTTGATTAATATTACTTTTGAGGTACTATTAGCACTGTTTTTGCCATTCAACTGGTCCTATTGCAGGAGGATAGTGATGACCACAGCAGTGGTTTTTATACTTTTCCTCGTTAAATAAGATTTGATTCAGGTGATCACCTAATCAGTACCTAATTCAGTAGAATGAGGTGTGCCTGTGTTGGAATTCAACAGACACTGGAATGGATGTCATACATGTAGAGATGCTTATTTAAGAAAAATTTGCAGTGGTCTCTTAATTTTTTCCAGAGCTATGCCTCTAAATGTGTGCGTGCATGTGTGTGTCCACGTGTGTGTGTGCATGTATGCGTGTGTCTATATGTGTGTGTGCTTCTGGTGTCCTAGATCTGCAAGCTCACATTAACATATTTGAGATGCCGCTTGATTCTACAGATTGAGAGTCATTTATGCTACTTTTGATAGAGAGAGAGATGGAGAGAGAGACGGAGAGAGCGAGAGAAAGAGAGGAGAGAGAGACAAAAGGGGGGGGGAGAGAGAGAGAGAGAGAGAGTAGAACCCTTTCTACTGCCAACAGATATGGCAGGACAACCTCTGAAGCTCTTCATTTAGAGACAAGGGCTGCATCTCAATAATCTACAGTCGCTGACCCCACCTTTCCCTCATCTCCTCCACCATCTGCAAAGGGCTGAATATCTAAAAGAGCTGGTCATCCAAATTCTAGTCTCCTCAGCTCAGAGCAGAGGATGGAGAGAACAGGAAGAGAGGAGTCAAGGAGAGGGGGAGAGGACACAAGGAAATGAGGACACACACAGACACACACAGACACACACAGCCACACACACAGACACACAGACACACACACACACACACACAGAGACAGACAGACAGACAGACACAGACACATACAGACACACACACACACACACACACAGACAGACACAGACACATACAGACACACACAGACACACACACACAAACACATACAACACTCATATTTTGGTAGACTGTTAATCTGCCCTGTAAATATCAAATTATAACTTTCTGCCTCAAACAATATTAAAACACTCAATTAAACACTGAGAGCTTGGCTAGGCCATCCCCCCTCATACTGATAACACACACACACACACACACACATCAGCATGCCCCCCCAGCCTGAGTCTGTTTTGTCACGAAATCAAAGCTATTCCCTCCATGTCCTCATAGAGAAGGTTCAGGCTGGTGTGTGTGTGTTTGTTTGAGTTGATGTGTGTGTGTGTGTACAATCCCCGTTACAGGAAGTCTCAAAGGCCAGTCTCAGGATGGAAATAATGCACATAATATGATTTTTATAATGAACAGTATCCTTGAGGAACCTGTCAGACAGGCACGCACACACACACATACGCACGCACGCACGCACGCACGCACGCACACACACACACACACACACACACACACACACACACACACACACACACACACACACACACACACGCCTCACATGAGGCTACTAAACAACACCAGGGATGCATCTGAAGTCAACAGTCTAAATTCTCTTCTTAGTTTCCTCTTCTCCTCTCCCTCTGAACAGGACAGCTGAACCTTCACGTCAGTGAAGGAGGAGGGGAGGGGAGGAACACATCTTACACTATTAAGATGCACCTGATTGTCAGCTGTTTCTAGCCAATAGGAGATATCTTATGATGAGAGAGAGAGGTGTATAAATGATAATAATTATGTGGGTGCTTATATTTATCCTATTTCACACATGTACAAGTGTGTATTAAAAAACATGTGAATTGGATATGTGTATATCCCAACACCCCTTGAGAGAGTGGGGTCACAGTCGCCATTGTCCTGCGCCCCTTAAGCACATCTTTCAGCTAGGGGATTTGAACTAGCAACCTTTCGGTTACTGTCTTAACGCTCTAACCGCTAGGCTACCTGCAGCCCTATTCAGTGAGGTGGAACTGGAACGTTCATAATGTTGCAGACAGAAATGTAACAACTACAGCCGATGACATTCCCTAATCTGCATGATAGACAATCATATCAGTTCTACACAATACATTTATTTCCTGGTATAACTGGGCTGAGCTGAGCTGGCTGGGTTGTATTGTATAGAGCTATAGTACCCATTACTAAGTTTGCTGTGGGACTTCCTGACAGTGTAACCTGACACAGTAGATCTTGTATTACACTGGCACCCACAATGTACAACACTGATCTACTGTTAATAGGTCAGATACTGCAGAGCGCTGTGCTGCAGCTGGATACTTTGGGAGGTCACCTTGG
Source organism: Coregonus lavaretus (assembly GCF_964263955.1). NCBI lineage: Eukaryota > Metazoa > Chordata > Actinopteri > Salmoniformes > Salmonidae > Coregonus > Coregonus lavaretus. The sequence continues at coordinate 65,769,648 of NC_139991.1, forward strand.
AGTAGAGGGAAACACACAGTTTAGAAACCGGGTTTCTTAACCTTTTGTGTAAAGAAAAAAAGAACGTTGAAATGAGTTTAAGGTACCGGGGGCTGGTCTAGTGGGAGCGCTTCTGGACCACACTATGTCCCTCTCCTCTATCTCCCCATTTCAATCAATCTAAATTGGTGCCAGCTGACCATCTGAGGGAATGGTCAGGGAACAGCCAGCCACATCAAGGGACTGGTGGTGGTCCATGGACCCTGGTGTGAGAACCACTGGATTGAATGTAAGGAGGTGGAGCTGACCTCTGACAGGACCTAACATCTGGGATATGTATGGATTATTTACATACACTTCCCTATGGGCTAAAATAGGTTGTGTGTGCCAACATTGATTCCTCTTTATTTCAAAACATTACAATACATTCATTACAGAATTCACAACACACTAAGTGTGTACCCTCAGGCCCATACTCCATACCACATATCTATACTTTATCTCTACCCTCCTCTATTCTACTCCTCTCCCTCTGTCCCTCCATCTCTCCATCATCTGAAGCTATAGTAAGGGGAGTTAATATGGGGCAATTGAAACCCTCAGGGTATCTACTATATCTACAACCTTGTGTGTGTGGGCAAGTGTGTGTGCGTGCAAATGCGTATATTGATGGGGACTTCATATTCTAAAATATTTCTCGCCTCCTGTTGAATACACTTATAGCAAACCTCTGATATCCTCCTGTTGTGGTAATGATAATATGATAGATCATATTGTACCATATTATGATATCATTGTATCAAGATTATATCTTCTTATTCTCTCCTCAGATCACCAGAAGCTGGAGAGGGAAGCCAGGATCTGCAGATTGCTCAAACACTCCAATATCGGTCAGTACCTGAAACTCTCTCTCTCTGCAGCTGGGGCTGCAGCACAGGAATACAGTAGAGAATATGTTTTCTGCTGACGTTCTCAACCCATCTCTCTCCCCCCCCCCCCACTCTCTCTCTCTCTCTCTCTCTCTTTCTCTCTTTCTCTCTCTCTCTCTAGTTCGTCTCCATGACAGTATATCAGAGGAGGGCTTCCACTACCTTTTGTTTGACCTGTGAGTGGCAGCGCTCTCCTCTCCTCCCTCTATATCTTTTATCCCTCCCTCCTTCTTCTATCCTTCCTCTTCCCTTCCATCCCATTTTTCTGCCTTTTCTTCTCGCCTTCCTTCTTACTGCCCTCTTCTCTCATCCTCCCCCTCTCCTCTTCCTTCCTCTTCTTCTCTCATCCTCTCCCTCTCCTCTTCCTCCTCTTCTCTCCTCCTCACCCTCTCCTCTTCCTTCCTCTTCTTCTCTCATCCTCTCCCTCTCCTCTTCCTCCTCTTCTCTCATCCTCCACCTCTCCTCTTCCTTCCTCTTCTTCTCTCATCCTCCCCCTCTCCTCTTCCTTCCTCCTCTTCTCTCATCCTCCCCCTCTCCTCTTCCTTCCTCTTTTCCTCTCCTCTCCCCGTTTCCAAGGAGATTTTTCCCTATTACATAACCCCCCCCCCCCTCTTTGCACATGCTCAGTTCCATCTAGCTTTGCACACACACACACACACACACACACAAACTCCCCTGCAGTGGAGCCTGTCTCCATGGCAACCGAGCCAGAGAGATTCCTGCAGAGCCGGGGTTTCCCCTAACGAGGACATCCCCCCTCCGCTGTGTGTGTATATGTGTGTTCGTATGTG